>NC_142012.1:98793724-99139724 GCF_049901735.1 Notechis scutatus | reverse complement strand
CGGCTGGGTGACTTTCGGCCAGTCACTGTCTCAGCCTGACTCACCTCTCATGGTTGTTATTGTGGGGAAAATAGGGGGAGGAAGTAACACCGGTCCTCAACATATGACCACAACTGAGCCCAAAATTTCTGTTGTTAAGTGAGATGTATTAAGTGAGTTTTGTCCCGTTTTACCACCTTTTGTTGCCACAGTTGTTAAGTGAATCAATGCTGTTAAATTAGTAACATGATTAAGTGAACCTGGCTTCCCCATTGACTTTGCTTGTCAGAAAGTCCCAAAAGAGGATCACATGACCCGAGGGACACTGCAACCATCATAAATATGAGCCAGTTACCAAGTGTCGGAATTCTGATCATGTGACCGTGAGGGTGCTGCAATGGTTGTAAGTGTGGAAAACAGTCATAAGTCACTTTTTTCAGTGCCGTTGTAACTTCAAACGGTCACTTAATGAACTGTTCGAAGACTACCTTTCTTCGTCTCCTTGAGTTATTTATAAATATAATAAAATTGAGGAATGAATGAATGAATGCAATTCTTTGATTTATACCAATCTTTCCTGAACTATATGTTTATACACATTCCAGACTACTATATTAGAGAAACAATTCTTTTCTTTTCCAGAATGGGTATGCAGTTCATTGCTTCATCATTGGACAGTGAACCGTATATTTATGAAATCATTGAAAATCTGAAGTTTGCTCTTAGCTCTGGTTAAGACCTCAACTGGATACTAGGTTGTTTTTGTTTTTTTTAATTAATCGGGAAATCTTTATAACCATGTTTTTGAGTAAGGAAAAAAGTTACAAGTGTTTGAAACAATGGGATCATGTTTTCTCTCCTGGAATTATTTTTTTTCAATCCATACTGAGGTGCCATTTGATTTTGTGCTCCTGAGCCACAAGACTAAAATAAATATTATAAACAATTTAACATTCATAAAATATGGGGTGCTTTTCGTACATATAACATTCTTCCAGATCAGTTTCCAAATCTGGTCTTCATAGTGTAGTTAATCCATCTCTCTATATTATCTTGTAATAAAGCAAATATAATGAGTTTGTATCCTGACCAAATAACTCATTTAATGTTGTGTAATATGAAGAACGTGCGCTTTTGGCGTTTACTCATGCCGGCCATATGACCACGGAGATGCCTTCAGACAGCGCTCGCTCTTTGGCTTTGTAACGGAGATGAGCACAGTCCCTTAGAGCCAGAAATGACTAGCATGTATGTGCACAGGGAACTTTTACCTTTACCTTTAACATGAAGAAAAAAATGTATGTGCGAGGGGATATATGACTTCCTGGGCCTCAGGGAAGCCTCCTGGGAGCCAAAATGGCCTCCCAGGAAGCTTCCCTGAGGCCTAGGAGGCAAAAAAAAGGAGTCGGGGTGTGTGCGGCACACACAATAAAAAGAAGCCACGCCCACCCAGTCACATGGCCATGCCCACCTAGCGCCTCCCACCCCTGCTATGGTGACGCTAGTAAAAATATTTGCATCCCACCCCCCTGCTATGGTGACATTATGGGTAATAAATGTTCTCCTTTGGCATATGAAGTAATGAAGTTTGAGGTTTAGCCATCTTTTTTATCCTTCCTTTTCTCTTTTGCTACATTTAATTGTATTCCTGATGAAGCGTTCTGGAGAAATGTAAAGCTTGTACGTTGGAACCTCTGGGGTGATGTGTAATAAGGATATACCTTTCATATGGATTTTGGAAAAATTCTTGGATGATTTTTGACAAAGATGCTTTAGTAGTATATTTTCATAAAGAAAACTAGAGGGTATTTTAAAATGAGTGTGTTTATATTAAATTTAATTAAAATTATGATCCTCTGTTGTGGGAGAGTTTTATCTGGTATTTAGAATTCTGTTTTAATGTTAAGATCTTTAGAGGTATACATGTTCAATAAGAGCTTATGTATCCCCTACCTGTTGTTAACATCTAACTACCGTAGCTATTGAAAAATGCAGATTGAATGATGCTAAATTCAACTTCCCAGACGTTGGTTCCCAGGATCCTTCTGCTAAAACAATTTACCTGTTTTGCCATAAATCACAATAAGCTATTGTTAAAATATGATTGACTAGATTTGTGCAACATGTTGTTAAGCCATATCCAAGGAAGTCACTCTACACTTTTGTATAATGTGTAAAACTAGCCTATATGAAGCCTTTTTAAAGTCCTTTTACAATTTATTTTCTCTTCTGCAGTAGAAAGCTCTCGGCAGCCATGTCACACATCTTCATTTTTTCTGACACTTCAGTACTGTTTATTTATAATGTCTTGATTATTTCCAGAAGAGTTTCTCTATACCTAGAGCTAGTGCTAATAATCCATTCTGGAGCCTTTCCTTAACAGTTTATTTTCCCAATAAGAAAAAAAGAACTGTAATGCTGGAGCGGGTGGGTAAGGGGGAATAGAGGGAAGACACATGGATGACAGTCTTTATCTGGAGTCCAAAATTATGTAAGTATCACAGCATAATGGAAGTCAGCGAAAGCCTTGTACGAAAGCTTCCCGAAAGAGCACTTTCTTTCTTTCTTTTTTTAAATATTTATTTATTCAACATTTATGAAATTAAAAACATACATTCACATTTTACAGCATTGTCTAAGCAGTAGATACACTTGTACTTTTATTCTGATAGCATGTTATACATTGTCATAATAACTCCTTCATCATTTTAAAGTCTATATATGCATACATATAGTTTATTTACATTTAATTACACGTCACCCTTATTTTTCCAGATCATCAGATACCACCTTTTCTTTATCCAGTCGTACCAGATATCCACTGTCTTGCTTATCTTTTAACAACTTAGTTAGTCTATCCATCTCGGCACATTCATGTACCTTATTGATTATCGTATTTTCCGAAGGGGTCATAGCCAATTTCCAATTTTGAGCAAAACTTAGTCTAGCTGCTGTTATAATATGAAGAATCAGATATTGGTGCTTCCTATTCATATTTAGTTCTAACATGCCTAATAAAAAAATTTATGGTTTGAATTTTACTCTCTCTTTTGTTATTTCCTCTATCCATATTCTAATTTTTTGCTAATATTTTCGTGCATGGGGGCACGTCCCCCACATGTGGAAATGTGTTCCTTCATTATAATTACATTTCCAACACTTGGGTAAGCACTTTTTTTCTTTTATGCTTGAAGAATGAATAAATTCAACACAGAACTCAAGTTTGTTCACTCCAATATTGTTTTTCAGCTCTTCGGGTCAACACAAGGAGCTGAAGATTCTTTGGACTGTTTTCCCCATCCAGTGAAGATTTTGTTAACGCCATGCCACCATGCAAGTTGCATGACCCTGTATCTTCAAAGAGCTCCTGAGTACCGGGCTACTTTCAGTAGAACTTCTCTTTCAGACTTTATCAGTGGAGCCTTACTCGAAGCTACTATATCTCTGGGAGCAAGAAGTGGCACCTTAAGCATTTCAGGAGGATCAACTGGAAAGACCATGTTAAAAGGTAAGGAAGGAAGCTATATAATTTCTGGTGATCCTGCTTGTGAAATCTTTGTGTGGAATCTTTTTCCAAAGAGCCATAGGTAAGCCAAATGGTGTGTATGTGTGTGCGTGCACGCACACGTGTGTGGATAGGGCAGAAGCAACCTAGAACTAGGGAGAAATTTCCTGACACTTAGAACAATTAATCGGTGGAACAACTTGCCTCCAGAAATTATGACTGCTCCAGCATTGGAAGTTTTTAAGAGATTGGAGAACCATTTTTCTGAAATGGTATGGGGGTTTCCTGCCTAAAGAGGGAGTTGGACCTAGAAGCCCCCCAAGGTCTCTTCTAACTCCATTGTTGTTGTTATGGTTGTTGTGGTATGTATGTGTGTGTATGTATATGCACGCACACATACACATACACATATACACACTCACACACATACCAGGGACGTGGTGGCTTGGTGGCTAAGACGCTGAGCTTGTTGATCAGAAAGGTCAGCAGTTTGGTGGTTTGAATCCCTAGGGTTGCATAACGGAATGACCTCCTGTTACTTGTCCCAGCTTCTGCTATCCTAGCAGTTTGAAAGCATGTGAAAATGCAAGTAGAAAAATAGGAACCTCTTTGGTGGGAAGGTAACAGCATTCATGCACCTTCGGTGTTTAGTCATGCCGGCCACATGACCACTTTGAACAGCGCTGGCTCTTCGGCTTTGTAACGGAGATGAGCACTGCCCCCTAGAGCTGGAAATGACTAGCACATATGTGCGAGGGGAACATTTACACACACACACACACACACACACACACACACACAATGTGTGTGTGTATATATACATACATTATACACACACACACAGAAGTATATATTGTACATACATACATATCCTTACATAGATACCTACACATGCACATATACACACATATAGCCAAAATTTTAGAGTTCAAATGTTTGATATTTTAAAAGTTTTCCATACATACTATTTTTTTTTAAAACCCAGAGCCTCTGATTTTTATCTTCAGATTTTTATCTTCACAACATTTTTAACTGATAATTACCAGATTAAGATAAGTACCGTATTTGCCGGCGTATAAGACGACTGGGCGTATAAGACGACCCCCCAACATTTCCACTCAAAATATAGAGTTTGTTATATACTCGCCGTATAAGACTACCCCCTCTTCCACACACCTTCCACTTTTGCACTTTTTTTTTTTTTGACGCACTTTTCTGCTTTGGACAATTTTGAAATGAGCTAATCCAATTTTGAACCAAGAATATGCAAATAGCTATGGAGTTTAGAAATGAGTTTTAAAAATATTTTTCATTGCTTACCATTAAGCGTAAAATATGTTGTAAATAAAATGAGAACACAGGAAACGTTCTCTTCTCAATACAGCTGATCTCTCTCTCTCTCTCTCTCTCTCACACACACACACACACACCAAAAACCCGGACACTGAAAAGGCTGCCAAGGAACAGTATATTCAATGCCTTCTCTTTAATCAAGAAACAAGGAATTCCTTAGAATCTTTTTTTTTCCCCAAGTGGCCCTCTTTAAAAAAAAAATATGGAGGTAACACTTTCATTCAAAAAGTCTTCCAGTATCTGGAGTCGCTCAGACATATTGAAGTGAGGCAGGAGAGTAAGTGAAATTTGAAATGATCCAGCTACAGTTTTCTTCCCCTCCCGCCCGAAGGCCATTATCTCCACGTCAAAACGAACGAGGGGAGGCAAAGAAGCCAAACACGCTAAAAGGATCTCTTTATTTTCCTACACAAGGTCACACCTACTTTTCCGCATTCAAAGGACAACCTCTCCTCACCACCACCACACACACACACACACCCCAATACCCGCAAACAATGTTCTGGGCATTAATCACCATTGCTACATTAACCTGGTAAATTTATACCCTGCCTCCCCAGTGTTGCTTTGACGGCAGGATTTCACACAGCGGGCGCTCGCTCGCTCTCTTCTCCGCTCTCCCACCGTTCGCACATGTTGGAAGCACCGTAAAACCTGATAACCCACCCGGGGCTCCCCATCCTTAACCTACAGCCGCCCGCATGCAAAACCTGCGTGCAAAAAGAAAAAAAGAAAAAGAAAAGTACGCCGCACGTGAGGATCTTCGAATCCTCTCCTCCCCACACCGCTAAGGAAGGAAGAGGGGGAAAGGTTGCGCAGCGCGTGGCGAGTGACACCCGCCACACACACACACACACACACACACACCGCTCCCCCAGCCTCCCTCCCGGCTGCAACTCAAGCTCGAAGTGGGAGTCGGAGTCCTCCCGGCGTATAAGACGACCCCCCCACTTGGAGGCATGTTTTTCAGGGCAAAAAAGTCATCTTATACGCCGGCAAATACGGTAGATGTATAGTGATATAACATTTTCTTACTAAAATGATCAAAATATAAATACAGAATTTGCAGATTGTGATCAAGCTGACATAATCAGCATCTATTCATTAGGTCTGGGAAGTTCACATGGTGTTCTAGGAGAAAGTTACTTTTATTTTCTTTTGTATCTTTAGGTTCTATAGCTAAAACAATTAATCACATCATGTGATTACTTTAAAAGAATTTTTTTTAAATAATTCCTTTTCCTAGATATGCCATTCCACCAGGGATGGTAAAGTTCAATGTCTATAGATATATTATTTTATGGAGTCTCTCAAATTTCATGCTTTTAAGAATGTTAACCGCTTCAGATTATAATGTCTCGAAGCACTGGGTGAAGATACTTCAGTGGATTTTTATTGAAGTTTGTAGTGAAGTAAGATTCCATGTCAAAGTGGTTCTTAATGAAATGGAATTAAAGTACACTCCTCATTGTTTTGGATAAATTCAGAATACACGTCTCTTTCTGTGTTAATTAATTAGGTGTTTATTATGTTCTTGAAAGCTGATGGTTAAAAGATTTATAACGAGGAATGAAATAAATGAGGTCTTAAAATGAACAAAATGTGTATTTATATATACTTCATCAGACTTTGAATATATAATGAATGACTTTTGGGTGGAAATCATTCATTACGAAAATATATTTTTCATAGTTTAATTTTTAACCTTCTGAAAAAAAACAATTAGTTCAAAATAAATTTGGAATTTTGATAATATAAACAAAAACAAACCCATACATAAATATGTCATGTGCTAATTAGGAACATGTTTGAATTTTTAGAAAGAATCATTGTGAAGGAGGCTTCTGATGTATTTTGACAATTTAAAAGGATGTAATTTATTGCCTTTATGTATGAAAACGAACACACTGTTGATTATTAGAACATTTTGACCTCGCCGAGTCTGTTCCAGGTATATTGATTTCCACGTAGCATAAATATGTTTTTTCTTTTTCTTGTAACTAAATCAAATGCTACTCTTCATAGTTCTTAAAAAAGTAGAATTTATCTTGTTGAAGTCATAGTGTTTCCACTTTTATCTGGTAAGTAGGTAACCTGACCTTTATGCCTGTTGTCTTTGTGACTTACACATTGTATTCTAATTGTGTATTTTGATAGTTCTTAGTTTCAGTTGTTGCACAACAGTGAATGCAAGTAGCATGTTACATTTCTCTGCTTTTGAAAGCATCCATATACACTGACTTTTTAGAAGAAAATGAATAGAAAAATTCAGTTTACTGGTAAGCTTGATGACTTATATAGTCATTTCTCATGCCTTTTTAATCTAAAATGTTTTTTGAGATAGGAATAATGGTATGGATTTCAGAGTCAGTTGTAAATTATTTGTGGGAAATATATCTAACATGTATTTTTTATTATTTTTGGTCAGATTTTGGCTGTATTTCTGAATATTTTAAATTTATCTGTGAAAATTTAGTTGTAATGAATTTAGAGTAGTCTGTACTAATACTAATCTATTTTATTTAATACATGTGATTACATGTTCAGTATTGTAACCATGGTCTGTGTTGGTAATGTTACAGTATATTGCATATCAGAAAAATATTTTAGGTAATAAAGCTTGCTTTCTTTGTTTCAGAAATAAATTAATATATATGTAAGTTATTCGGCATAATTTGCAAAAAAAATCATGTACTGAGCAAGTTTATACCATAATAGAAAAATTGTAATTTAATAGTTGACATTGCATTCTAATACTAATTAGTGAGAAATATTGAGCATTTTATTTATTTGATTATTATTATGGATACAATATTTTTATTAATAAAAATTCATAGAATTACAAATTAGTAAAAGCATCAGGAATTATTATTTTAATTTGGATGGTAAATGTTGCCTTTTCCATCTCCCATAACAGATAATTTCAAGTTCTCTTGAATCCTTATTTGCCCTATATAAATATCATAGTCAGTGATAGCTGTGTAAATTACAAATGCAGAGAAGAAAATATATTTACCAGAGAAAGTTTAGAGTAATGATTTGGGGAATAGATCATCCTGAAACATTTTTTTCTGTCCTTCCTTCAAACCAAATTTTGGAAAATCAAAACAAAATGTCTACTGGTTGTTCTCTCACAGTATAGTACCAAGATTTTAACGAGCCACTGTGTAAGCTTAATTACAGAGATATTTTTCATCTAAAATTCTTGGCACTGTCTTGGGGATTCCAGAACGTTGGATAATAATAGCTGCCCAGATTTAATATTAGAATGTCATATAGCATTCTTATACAATATTGCAAACAAGGAAAGAAAGGTTATTAATTTTTAGAGATTTCCCATGGTTTACAAGATTATTACTCATGGGGAAAAAAAGGAAAATTAGTGGTAATAACTTATTTCATTGACAAAATTAATAATGACTTAATTAATGGTAACTTAATTCATTCAAGAAAGAATTTAAATACAGGTAGTCCCCGACTTATGACCACAATAGAGCCCAAAATGTCTTTTGTTAAGTGAGACATTTGTTAAGTGAGTTTGCCCCATTTTACGACCTTTCTTGCCGCAGTTGTTAAGTGAATCCCTGCAGTTGATAAGTTAGTAACGTGGCTGTTAAGTGAATCTGGCTTCCCCATTGACTTTGCTTGTCAGCTGACCACATAAAATGTCATCACATGACCAGTTGCCAAGCACCTGAATTTTGATCACATGATTTGGGGATGCTACAAAGGTTGTAAGTGAAAAATGGTCATAAGTGTTTTTTTAGTGTTGTAACTTTGAATGATCACTAAATGAACTGTCATAAGTCAAGGACTACCTGTAATGTGTGTTCACCAGCAGGATAATATGTTTCACGAGAAGGATTCAATTTATGTTGTTGTACATATTTTTATTTTAATACAATCTGATTAACAATTAAACAGTTTCATGTCATTTGTAGTACTGAACCAGCTATGATTTTCACTTTAGTCAGTGATGAGCAAATTTATATTATAGTTGACTATACTAATATAGTATAGTATAATATAATAATGCTCTGTAAAGACTTGGAAAGAGGAGATTTTGGAGCAGAAATATAACAAAAATCAAGGGTTTATCTAAACAATATCCTGTTACTCCCCCCACCCCCTTTGCTTCAATTAACACTCACATAGCTTGTTCTGTCACAAACAGGTGGAGGCTAATCTTCTTTAATATAGAAGTGCAAATTTTGTTTCCAGTCAGACAGCAGGAATAAGTCAGCTATAACTAATAGCAAATTGGATTAATACAGTATACTTAGTTTCACGCCTATTCTTCTTATAGAATGTATTGCTTATGAAAGAGGTATAAAGAAATCACCGCAGGTTTTTTCTTTTTGTACCTAAAAATATCAGAATTTAGCCCTGTATTATCAGCTTTTAATAAATTAAAACAATACCAACCCCTGCAGTTTCTGGCTCCTGTAGCAGAGGTTGTATTCAGCAGGTTCTGACCAGTTCTGGAGAACTGGTAGTGGAAATTTTGAGTCGTTCAGAGAACCGGCAAATACCACCTCTGACTGGAGATTTTACAGTATCCTTCCCCTGCCACGCTCACCAATCCACGCCCATAGAACCAGTAGTAAAAAAAATTGAATCCCACCACTGTAGATATGTGTTTCTGATACAATTAGTCTACAATTGGCCACAATTGAGCCTAAAATTTCTGTTGCTAAGTGAGACATGTTAAGTGAGGTTTGCTCCATTTTACAATCTTTCTGGCCACAGTTGTTAAGTGAATCACTGCAGTTGTTAAGTTAATAACACAGTTGTTAAGTGAATCTGGCTTCCCCATTGAATTTGCTTGTCAGCTGACCACATGATCCCGGGGGATTGCAACTGTCATAAATATGAGTCAGTTGGCCAGATGACGGAATTTTGATAATGTAACCATGGAGATGCTGCAATGGTTGTAAGTGTGAAAAAGTCAAAAGTCACTTTTTTCAGTGCATTGTAACTTCGAACAGTCAGTAAATGAGCTGTTGTAAGTCAAGGACTATCTATATTGAGAGGTAAAGAGCAGAAGAAGATGATACAATTATTTGAAAGTATAACTGAGTTGAGTGCCCAAAGTGTGGTCTCGTGAATGCGGGTTGGGATCTGGGTTATAGGTTCCCTTTTTCAGGTCAGTTGTAACTTTGAAGAATTGTTAAGCGATAAGTCATAAGTCAAGAACTACCTGTAATATTGGTACCTCCACAGAGCCATTGCTTGTGTTCTGCATTGCTACCACGACTTTTTTCTAAGATGGGTAATGATAGCAATAGTATTTAGACTTATACACCGCTTCACAGTGCTTTACAGTCCTCTCTAAGCGGTTTACAGATTTAGCATGTTGCCTCCAACAATTTGGGTCCTTATTTTACCCACCTTGGAAGGATGGAAGGCTGAGTCGACCTTGGGCCTGGTGAGATTTGAACTGCCCAATTGCAGACGGACGGCAATCAGCAGAAGTAGCCTGCAGTACTGCACTCTAACCACTGCGCCATTGTGGCTCATAATACTCATAATACTCACTGCGGTTCATTATACTTTTAGTGGTGTGTACCACTGTTGGACTCTAATGTCAAGTAAGATTCAAGTCCCAGGATATGTTTTTGTATTTTGGAGTTTTGTACTGCAATGCTCAATTTTTTTTCAATATGTTTTGTTCAACTGTAATATTCACTGCAGTACATTATTTATAATGTGGAATGTCAAAGCAATTTTGCCAAAGCAATTTTCATCTCTGCAGGGAGGAACTTGACTTTACCAGAAGTATTTTTTTTTTACTGTACAATTACTATTAACACCCTACTGTGTCTCATTATTTTTGGATATTTGTTGAACTTTTGTAATATTCAGTTTGAAAATAGATGAATCTGAGCTGTGACTACATATTAATCTTTTTTACTTTAATTTATTGTTCTTTATTAAAGAATTAACCTAATAAATAGTATTTTTGAAACTATTAGACTAAATTCTTATTTGAATATATCTGAAAATGTCACTACAATTCTAAAACTGCCCTCATCGCATGGTTTTTTAAAAAAATGTGAGCATATATTTAAAGCTGAATAGAACATTGAGGTAATTTGATCTAAGCAAGTTGAATAAAAACTATCTGATGAATTCTATTTTTAATATGAAAATAGTAACAGATCACATTGCTTTTTTATAAATATAAAAAAATTAAAACCTCCAAAGGAGGCACAAACATGAAAATGGCAAAATAGGTGCTAGGGAGAACTTCACTACTTTAAAAAAAATTGTATTGGCTCATGTTTTAAACCTAAACTTAAAACAACCTATATAAATTTCATATACATGTTTTTCCAAGGACAAAAAAAAAGTTATTTTTCCTTAATGACTTTCTGAAATGGTAGTGGACTAATGTAAATATGACCTCTATCCTATGGGCTGTCTTTTGACTTTTTATGTATTCAGTATGAATGATTCCTTTCTTTTTAAGTTAGGAAATGCATTTGGCGACAGATTCATAAAAAGCCTAAAGGGAATATATCTGAGGCAGATTTATTTTTAGATGTCATTATTAGACTAATAGTTATGAGACCAAGCATATATTTTCTTATCTAAGGATTTTTTGTTTTTGTTGTTGACAACATACTAGATTGGATCAAAAGATTTCTTGTTAATGCTAGCTTTCTTAAACTATAAGAGACTTTTTAAAAGAAATCCTCTTATATTTGTCTTTTTTCTTTGTTTGCAGTTTGGGAATTCTCCATAGCTTACCAGCATTTCTTTTTTGATAATGTTGGTAAAAAGGGGTCATGCGGTCGCCTTTTTGATTATAAATTTGTTACAGGCGATAAATTATAGCTACTGAGTTTAGTTTTAAAGAAAATTATAACATCACCACCATGTAATTTGCAGTTCTACTCTCTTACCCCGTTTTTGTTCTGCTTGTGATGTGCATTGTGAAAAACAAACTAACTAAAACCAGAAAAAAACAATACCTCTGGAATAAAAATATTTTTTTAATCTGATACCTAAGACCCAAATGTTACGATATGCTTGTATGCATGACTTGTTAAGGTCAGGAATTACATTAATCAAACATTAAGTTCAGAAGCTGGTTTTCATAAATAGCAACATTATCCTGAAATAACATTATTAGACTGTATGCCTATTCATCATCACAATCTTGCCAAACAATGAAGAAGTTGTGCGTGGTCTTGTCGATTGGAAAAAAAAGCCACTTTAATGGTCACAGAATGGAAATGTCTTAATTACGTGATGGGCACACTGCAAACAACCCATAGTGACCCTTTTGAACTTCTATAGTAGAGAGTTGCCAAACATTCTGTTCATAGATGGAACATTGGTAAAAGTTGAGATTATTTCATACCTCCTAGTCCATGCCATTCAAATGTTATAGGAGGGATCCTGCGGCTTTCCAGAAGTCATCTGGAAAAGAGAGTGGTTTATGGTTTATGGCAGTGGTGGCTAACCTTTTTGGGCTCCTGTGCCCAAAATTGTGTGCACGCTGGCGCTCGCATGCTCGCATGCCAGCACCCAGAAGGCAATGCATGCCTCCCCATGCCCCCTGCACATGCCCGTGCAATCCCTGCCGCCACCCCCTCACCCCCCCTTACCCGCACTGTGCCTCACAGCTGATTTTCGGCTGGTTTTAGGCCTTTTTTGGCTTCCCAGAGGCTTGAAAAAAGCCTCTGCGGGCTGAATAGGCCCGTTTTGTCACTTCCTGGAATACAGGAAGTGACAAAATGGGCCTATTCGGCCCTCAGAGGCTTTTTTCAAACCTCTGGGAGGCCTCAAACCAGCCGAAAATCAGCTGTGAGGCATGCGCATGCGCAGTGAGGTAAGTTTGCCAGCGGCTCGTGTGCTGGCATAAATGGCTCTGTGTGCCACCTGGGGCATGCGTACCATAGGTTCACCATCATGGGTTTATGGTGTTCCAAAGGTGAATCAGCGTCAGATGGAACATTTCAGACATAATCCTCAAAGGCTAAAGTAGCTTTTTAAAAAAACTATGTTTCTTCTGTAATGTAAACTAGTGTATGCAACTGGTGTATAATAGTATAAACTGGTGTATTAGCACTTCATGTGAGTAAAGAATAAAGATCCATTTGGTGGCCACGATATAAAAATGGATGTTGAGACTCCAGAAAGAGTGCAGAGAAGAGCAACCAAGATGACTAGGTAGAAGACTGGAGGCTAAAACATATGAACATCAGTTTCAGGAATTGGGTGTGTCTGGTTTAATGAAAAGAAGGACTAGGGGTGACATGATAGCAGTGTTCCAATATTTGAGGGGCTGCCACAAGAAAGGAGGGGATCAATCTATTCTTCAAAGTACCTGAAGGCCAGACAAGAATCAATGGATGGATGGCAACTAATCAAGGAGAGAATCAATCTAAAACTAAGAAGAAATTTCCTGACAGCTAGAACAATTAAACACTGGAAAATATTGCCTGCAGATGTTGTGAGTGCTTCATCATTGCAGATTTTTAAGAGGAGGTTGGACAGACATTTGTCTGAAATGCCACGGTGTTTCCTGCTTCAGCTGGGGGTTGGATCAGAAGACCTCCCAACGCCCCTTCCAAATCTGTTATCCTGTTACCATAAAGCCTTGGAAGGATGGTTTCTCAGGCTTTATCAGTACTGAGCAAAAATCAGACGAATAGTGAAGGGGTCATGATGCTACCTCAACATCATATAGCAAAATATGGGAATTGTAGTACCAGTGCATATATAGTTATATTAGCTCACTTCTTTCCTTAACTTTCTGCTATTTCTGATCAGTACTTGGTGCATTAAAGGAGGTGAAACATACTTGAAAACATACATGTTGTAAATATTGCAGTATCAAAAGACTACCCTTTTAGGTGTCCTGCAAATACATTTTGTTCCAAAATTATTTGTCTGAGAAGGATTTTAAATTGCTTCTGCTGTACTTTCTGAAAACTTTATCTTTTTAAGCCCATTTGTTTTGTTAAAAAAAAAATCCAAGGTGAGACCAGTTAGTATTTCAGATATAATAATATATTCATCTTCACCAACTCTGAGAACAGAAATGGGCCAATACCAGTTCTGTAGACCTTCTGTTGGCATAGGAGCGCTACAGTGCTGGCTAGTGTCTATTATGTTACAGAGGCAAGACTATATAACTTCTTCTCTTCCAGTGTTATGATTTTCATCATAAGAATGACTTAAAGGTGCAGCGAGGACAAACAGTACCTTTTGGAGACCATGGTAATACAAATAGTTTTTAATGTTCTTCACAATTTTTGGGCCTGTTTGTTCTCAGGCAATAGAGATTTACTGTTATCTTCACAACAACGTGTGAGGTAAGATAGGTTGGGAGATAATGATTAGCTCGGGAGGAAGTATTTACATTTTTAGTAACTGGGGTAGTTTTGGAGAAAGCCAAACATGGATAAAATAAATGGATTTTTCTGGAGTTAAACTGGACCTCACTTTGTTGTTGGCAGTTGTCAAAAAGTGTAGTACAATCCCTCTTCATTTCTGAAGACAAATTTTTGAATGTTGTAAATTGAAAGAAATTTGAAAAGAGAAATGGAAGCATCATATCTAAGTCACACTGCCTGAGATCATTGATGTCCTTGTTTTCTGAATTGCATTGGTTTTCATCTAGCAAAATGTTGAGGATATCTAAATTATTTTGGGGGGAAAATGTGCTGGGTATCTTTGGTTTTTTTTTTTTGGAAGAACCAAAGATCAGTACTGAGAAACTATAGAACAATATAAGTGTGATCCAGGGAAAAAAAATATTCTGCTAGGTAACATGAAAAGACAAGAAAAAATAATTGGATAATTCAGAGATATGGCTTATGTTAGTACTATCTTATTGACTTGTATTTTTTCAGCCCAACTGGCTTGTAGTTTAAATGAAGCTTTTTAAATTTTATTTTTTGTACTTACCCTGCAATTTATTTTAATCCTTTTAGTTTCAACCTAAGGCTGACTTAAGATTGCTTTGTGCTGGTTAATATTCTCAATGAGAATTGCTTTGAAAAAAATGTGTTATGGAAAGCCAATGAAATATGTGAGATTAAGTTGTTTAACTGTGTGGAAAAATGTTTAGTGAAATTATCAAGTGAAAGACTGTTAATGAAGAAAAAAGGTGCATAAGAGAATTATTACTATAACGAAATAGAATGAGGAAAAGATATTGTATACTCTAGAAAGAAAGAATTAGACAAAGAAAGAAAGACACAGTTAAGACTAAAACAGGAACAGACTGTAGGGTAATTTTGATGGAAATAAACATTTGTCATGGAAGTTAGGGAATAGGGATAAGCAAGGAAAGAAAATAGAATTAAAAATAAAATTATGTAACAATTTAAGATGAAAATGAACTGAGGGAAGGCTAGAAGAAATATTTTATATATTTGTATGGGACTGGGAATGATATTTTGAAAGGTGGAATTGTAGTGAATGGGAAAAGAAATCATAAAAAATATTAAATTTATTTCCCGCCCATCTCGCCATGAGATTACCAATCTTGGAAGTATGGAAGGCTGACTCAACCTTGAGTTGGTCAGGATCAAACACCTGGCCATGGACAGAGTCAATCTGCAATACTGCATTCTAACCACTGGGTTCAGTGACCAGCAACAAAATGGATGGACAGAACTGTACTTGTGATGGGTGCAGAGTGGAAAGACCTGAAAAGGCAGGTTGGAGGAAAATCTTCCTGGGAAGTATCTATTCATGTGGTTGTTAAGAGTAGATGTCAACTGAATGGAACATAATCATTATGAGCATTTCAGCTGGTGAAAGGAGTCATGTGCACCTGATAGTTTTATTATGATTGTATGGGTAAGATAGAGTACTTCTTGGATATGCATTATGAAGATCTTGCCTGACCATAGTAAATTTTTGATCACAGACCTGAGGTTTCACAGAACCATAGGGGATGCCAACATGAAACTTTTGTGGAATTTTTAAAGTATCATCTCATTTACTTCATGCTGTCACTAAATGAGGATAAATTATCATGAGTGGAGTTTAGGAAATACTTATTGTCACAGCAGAGCATTTAAATGAATACAAATTACTTGTACCATTGGTATAGAACGGGTAGGGAAACTTGGCTCTTTTATCACTTATGGACTTCAACTCCCAGAATTCCTGAGTGAGCCATAAAAGGTTCCCCATCCATGGCCTACTGGTTTTTCAGTTATGGGAGAAATCAATTCTTGACTTGAATGGGACTGTTTAATATACAAATTTAGGACATATACATTTGTATATTACATTTGTATATGTCCCATTCAAGTCAAAAATTGATTTTCCCCACAACTGAAAAACCAGTAGGCCAGGGATGGGGAACCTTTTATGGCTCACTCAGGAATTCTGGGAGTTGAAGTCCATAAGTGATAAAAGAGGCAAGTTTCCCTACCCCTGGTATAGAACATGACATAACACATCCACCTATGCAGATGTTTATATATTATTGTCCACAATAAAATTCAATGTATTTAATAATATTAACACTTGAAATGGTCAACAATTATTTAATTATCTAAAGAACAGATGTACATGTTATTATGCAGTGTAAGGAAATATGTATCTCTGTTATTGGAAAGCGATTTATCCCAAGCTGTGCAAAATTTTGTACAGTTAAGGCAAAGATTAATGTTTTATAGAAATCAAAAGGGAACTTCAACTGTCCTCAGCATTTAAGCTTGTGCAGAATATATGATAAACTTATTGTAAAATGTTAATTAAACCTGTTGATAAAAGAGAAAATGCTGGCTACTTTTTACTTTTATTTATTTTAGAACGACAGTTGAGTTCGTCCATGGCCACTTCCAACGCCCTCTCTTCCACCGTCAGTAAAGAACTTGTAGAACTGCAGCATCTCATTCAGTTCCCAGAGGAAGTTGCTAGTATCCTGATGGTACAGGAGGAGGATCTTTATAGAAAAGTATTGCCCATTGACTATCTCTGCTTCTTAACCAGAGATTTGGGAAATGCTGAATGTCGGAAGAAACTTGCATCCATCCAAGCAACTTTTCTCTCTGTCCCAGATGGGGAACAGAGGGCTGTTGAAAATTTGGTGACACGTTTCAATGAGGTAGGTGGAGGATTTTGATTATTTTCTGTATGTTGCTTATATGTTTTTGTTGTATGTTTTTTAATGACAGATTGAAAGGGTCTCAAATGAAGAGAGCACTGCTGGGGCCTTTCCTTCTTTGATGAACTTTTCACACTGACTTTATAGGAGCACACATCTGTTAAGCAGTGGAGTAGCTAGATGTAGCTGCCAGTTTAATTCCTCACGGTGCCTCTGCGGTAGCCATTGCATTAGGGCATTGTGGGAAACTTATGTTGGAGCTACTGATGAACTGTGATGGAATGTAGCCTGGATTCCCAGGAGGGAGGGCTGTATTCCAGATAAGTAAGTGATAACAAAGGTTAGCTAGTTTGTTTGGAATGAACATTAAGATCAAAATATATCTTTAGTGATGCAATAGTTTAGCAATAGGGCCTAGATTTATATACCGCTCCATGGTGCTTTACAGCCCTCTCTAAGTGATTTATAGAGTCAGTGTATTGCCCCCAACAATCTGGGTGCTCATTTTACCGACCTCAGAAGGATGGAAGGCTGAGTCAACCTTAAGCCGGTCAGGATCGAACTCCTGGCAGTGGGCAATCCTGCATTCTAACCACTGTGCCACCATGGCTCATAGTGGTGGCATAAAGCATAATTTGCTTTAGTTTGGCAAGATTTCTATCTATAGGCGAGGAACAATAAAAGAAACTACTCTGAAGTAATGTAACAGGTCTTTCTTGGTTTTTGAAACCTAACATAACTGTATGCTGAGTATTGGGTTGAATATTTTTTTGAGAACGAAGGACAGATTTTAACTGTGGACTTTCTATTTCACTAGATCATGGTTCTTTCCCAAGAAAACGTATAATTGCTAGTTCTGGTCTTCTGACAAGTAGATTGATTGTAACAATGGATTGGGTTGTTGGAGAGAGCTTATAATTTAATTACTGGACCATTTTGCTAAAGAGTAAACATAATTTTCCTAATAATATGAAAGGAATGCAAAACAAGCATTTCTCGAATAGACTCTACACATTTATTCATAACCCACCATCTAAAGCACTTTTGTATGCTATAATTGTTCTTATATGTTGAAGCATCATTTTGAAGCAAACTTTAAATTTATTTTCTATCTAATTTATTTGAGTGTGACTGAAATCCAACAGTGCAATTAGCAAGTTTAACATATACTGCTGTGCAGTTTTCCTGAGCTGAGTCAGGATGTCATTATAGTGTAATAGTGACAGCAGAAATGAGAGCCAGATAATTCATAATAGGTACATGATTCAAGGCACGATGGAACTGGAAGGCTAAATGTGTAGATGGTTCTATTATAATAATAAATAGAATCATATATATTATTAGAATTATTGGCTATCTAGTGAGTATCAGTTTTATATAAATCTACATTGTATGGCAGTATAGTGCTTAAGATTTATTTTGTATTTAAACCTAAAAAAAAATTATCATCCTACAGTATATCACAAAGATACTGAGCAAAATATGAGTAAATAAGAAGGTAGAACAAGAAAGGGAAAAATAAGAAATACCTATATATAACAAGAATTAGTGATTTGCCTAGAATTCTCTTCAAAATATACATACCGTATATACTCGAGTATAAGTCGACCCGAATATAAAGCCGAGGCACCTAATTTTACACAAAAAACCTGGGAAAACTTATTGACTCGAGTATAAGCCGAGGGTGGGAAATGCAGCAGCTACTGGTAAATTTCAAAAATAAAAATAATTAATTTGGGAAACGATCTCACTATCATGAAAGGTTTAATTGATTCACTAACCCAAAAGAAGAAGATGATGATGACAGCGGGAGGCAGGAGTCACTCTCTTCCCTCCCTCGGAGGCCCCCTGAGTCAGGAGTCACTACCGCCGGCGCGGCCCCAATCCGCCGCCTCGGGAAGGGAAAGGCAAAGCGCTTTTGCCTTTCCCTTCCCGGCTGGGGCTGTTGGGAGTCGCTGCCGCCGGAGCGGCCCCAGTCCCGCCGCCTCGGGAGGGGAAAGGCAAAACGCTTTTGCCTTTCCCTTCCCGGCTGGGGCTGTTGGGAGTCGCTGCGCCCGGAGCCGCGACTCCACACCATTTTTTTTCAGAGGGAATCTGACTCGAGTATAAGCCGAGGGGGATTTTTTCAGCACAAAAAATGGGCTGAAAAACTAGGCTTATACTCGAGTATATACAGTATATCCTTTTGCAGATATTATTGTATCTGGAAAAAAAAGATTCCAGAGGGAAGAGTCATGTTTTGGTTGGCTAAAAAATGTAACTGCTTTCTGGCATTGCCTGTAAAAATAATTCACTATATTTATATTGTGGGAGCCAGAATGAATTTTTAGATGACAGACTCTTGATACTTAATGGAAGAGAACTATTCCATACCTCCGTTTCACCCACTCTCACCCCCAATTATTTCTTGCAAATTCTCTACTATGTAACAGTATTTCTTACGTGCATTAGCACTTTGATTACTTAATAGTTTTTATTCTCTGAGAAAAGAACTTTTGGCTTTATGTGGTTACCCATTCATCTTACAAGTTGGCTGTTTGGGTTTGTGTAATTTAACTTTATTATCAAATCAATGTAGAGGCCTTAAAGTCCTAGTATGGTTGACCACGAAATATAAAAAAAGAAACATTGAAAGACAATTTTATGTGTTAAATGGTCTGGACTTGTTGTAAAAAATCTTTGCTTAGATTAAGAAGGAATAATCAATACTTTCAGTCCCTTTTAGAAGGAAATAATATCTAAGAATGTATAGACAGCATTTTTACAACAATCTAATTTTGTATACCTGTGTTGAAAGAGTATCAATTGATTTTTTTAAAGCCATAAATAGCCATTGATCACGAAGTGAAAAGGGATAATTTTTAGAGTAATTTAATCACTTAAAGATCACTCAATTTAAACAATGTAGTTAACATTTTAGATACATTCACAATCTATCCATCATGCCAAAGTATCAGTAAATTAACTTGGTCTTGGTTCCTTTTATTTTCAATAAATAAAGTAATTTTCAATGTTTTTCCACTCTCGTATGTTTATCTATATATGTCTATTGTAACCTTATAGAGGTAAATGACTGTTATGTAATAGATGTGTGTAGGACAGTTTAACTCTCTTAGCAGTCCAAAAAGAGATGGCTTAAAAGTATAAATTTGCTTCAGCAGTGGAATGTAAATAAATATTTCATTCCTCAGTTCAGAACTTTTGAAAACTTAAATGAGGTTGCAAAAACCTTTAGAAAATATTATGTTTGTATAAATAGCTAAATGTTTCCAGTCCTTGTTTGGAAAGTATGTTTGAATCAGTATATAATCGGATTAAACTGGTGAAGGTACTTTGTTGGTCTGTTTTACTCCTTTCAAGCAGACCAGTTAATTCATCTTGTTTTATTAAAGATTTACAGGTTTTGCAGAAGGAAGCAGAGTGGGTCTTGTTTGTTTATTTGTGTGTTTCTGGTACCACTTCCAAACACAAAGCCAAAAACATTTCTAGGTCTGTCTTTCTAGAATTTTAGCTGGGAAATGTTTTCCACTGCACTTGAAAGCATGGGTCCAGTTTAGGAAATGAAAATTAGCCTACATAGAATATAGATTTCTTTTTTATTTTTAACCTTACAGTAATCAACCAGCAAATGCTGCCTGAGATGGATAGATCATTCTGATTAAGATTTGATTTACAAGCACCAATCTAGTGATTGAAGGAGCCAAGGAAAATATTTAACAAATGTATACAAATAACTAACGGGAACAAATGCTAGATACCAGCAAGGTACAGAATGGTACCTTGGGCGATGAAATTTGAAGCTGTTGCATTTTATATATTTGATGTTAGTTTCTTGTTCAACATTGCTATCTGTTTTGATAGTTAGTAGGGTAAAGCTGTTTAAGTTAGTGGCTCTTAACCTTTCATATTTTAAATCTCTCCGGTCATACTAGTTATGAATTCTGATCCAGTCACAATAGAAACAAAACTTCTACTTTTTTGAGAAGGACATATATATGTTTATAATCTTACTGTGATTAAATTATTAAATTACTTTTAAAAAATTAATTAATTAATTTTAAATTAATTTTAAGGATATAAAATTCTATTAATAATGTTCACCATAGCTAAAACTGTAAAGTTCAGTTAGAGCTAATTGGGGCTGAAATAATGGTGATCTCTGGTATTTAGTATTTATTTGATTTGCCAATCACTTACAAGATAAGAATAAATATATAAGAATAAATATACTGTAGTTTTGAATACATGAGATAGAGACTTAAAAGAAAAAACAATAGAACAGGGATGGTAGGTACGATTGGTGTGCTTATGCACACCACAAAAAAATCTCTATACCGCAATCCAGGCAAGCACCTGGACACAAACAGACCCCCCCCCAAATACCTCCAGCCCAAACACGCCCCAGCCAGCTACCCAAATAAAACCTAGTGTTAGGTATAACATTGATACCAAATATGGTTTGGGTGAATAAATATATAAAACTTAGATATCATGGTTTAAGTGCTTATCACTTTAAGCACAATGCAGCAGGCAATTAGCCGATTAAGGGTGCAGTTAGAAGTTACAATATAAGGAAGCATTAGAAGCTGGAAAGCTTACTGTGTGTTACTGCGACTAACTGTGTCTTACTGTGACTAACTGTGATTACTGACTGTGAGTGCCTGTGACTGAACTGTTCTTGTTTGCTACTGTTTTGCTGATTTACTGCGTAATTCTACTGTTCTACTGTTTGAACTTCTTGCTGAATATCCAGCGTTTGTTTCTCTGGAGAGTGAAACCGGAGGAGGAGAAGATATCTTTATCGGCTGATAAAGATATTGCAAGGACTCTTAACTTGGACTATACTAGTGAGTCTTACTGGATGGAAATACTGTGAATGACTTAATGGACTGAATGACAATGCTTTAAACTCTAAAAGGATTAAAAACTATTTAAACTACAAAGAAGTGTTTGTGTTCAGTGTGTGTATACTCTGGGGCCCTTCCGCTCTCGTTTTGGCTGCCTGGTTTGACTACTGCTGCAATACTCTGCTAGGGGTAAATCCCCAAACACTAACATTGGTTATGGGCCCAGCAGCATAGTCTAACTAACCAGGATATAGCAGAGAGAGTTGGTGTGAGTTGCACATTACTGTAAAAACAAACTGTTTTAATTAGTTTAAAATAGTCAAAATATCTGAAGAGTAATGGCACAAGTAAATTTGTCACAACTGTCCATGATATCCAGGCTGGATGGAACAAACTATGTTTCATGGTCAATGAAATGTAGTTTACTTCTACGTAAAGAAGGTTTGTGGGACATTATAGCAAACCCACCAGATGTGAGTAGCTGGGATCCTGCTGATGATGATGATAACGAAAAGTTACAAGACTTTAAACTGAAGAATGAGCAGGCTTTATGCATCATAGGACTGACTCTCTGTGATCAGCAGCTTGTCCATATTCGTGGAGAAGAAAATGCTGCAAACTGCTGGGAGAACCTCAGGAAGATTTATGTTCGGGACAGTGTAGGAGCACATATAAATCTTACACGGAAGCTTTTTTCGAACGCATCTTCAGAGGAATGGAGATATGTTAGTTCATTTAAACTGTATGAAGAGCATTTTTCAAGAATTGCAAGAAAAAGAGCTTATATTTAATGAACTGCAACAAGTCTACATAATATTATCTTCATTAGATCAAAGCTATGATGACTATGTGACTTCGTTAGAGGTATTGCCAAAAGAAAGCCTCTCATTAACCGACATAACAGGCAGGCTATTAGAAGAAGCCAGAAGAAGGCGTGAGCGTGACGAGCTGAGAGAAGATAAGAAAGAAGAGAAATTATCTTCAAAGCTTGAAAGAAACCAGATTAGCAAAGTACAGCACCTGGAAGAAGAGAATTTATCTTCAACAGCATACACAATTAAAAAGTGTTTTAATTGTGGAGGCAGAGGACATTTGGCAAGATTTTGCAAAAAGAGAAAAAGCCAGAATATAAAAAAGCCAAAGAAAGCATTTGAACTAGCCATGTTTAGCAACTCTGATGTGAAGAATGATCTATGGGTGGTTGACAGTGGCGCATCCCACTGCATCACAAGAGATAAGACAAAATTTATAAAAATGTCTAAAAGCTCTCAACATATATCTCTTGCTAACGGCTGGAATCTTAAAGCGAAAGGTGAAGGTATTGCACATTGTACGTGCATAAACCAGGATATAAAAATGTTGTATGTACCGCAACTAAAGTTTAATTTGCTTTCAGTAAGGGTATTAGATAAATTAGGTTATGTAATTACTTTTAAAGATAATAATTGCATAATTGAAAAAGATAACAAAAGGGTAACTGCAGCTTTAAATGGAACATTATATGTCTTAGATAATAGTAAGAAAGGGGAGGCACAAACTGTATTTAATAATATAAAGCCTCATGAAGAATGTATCCATTTATTGCATAGGCGTTTGGGGCATGTAAATTTTAAAATGCTAAAACGTACAGTTGAGTTATCTGAAGGAATAAGGTTAAAACCTTGTGATAAATATTTGCGTTGTAATGTTTGCTGTGAAGATAAGAGCAAAGTATTGCCTGCAAATAGGCTAAATGGTTTCAAAACAAAAGAACCTTTAGAAGTGGTATTTGCAGACATCATAGGTCCAAAGAAACCCAGTATGGGGGGTGCTAGATATATACTGAGCATTATGGACCATTATTCTAGATATGGGTTTTGCTATTTAATGAAAAGCAAAACTGAAACATATCAACATTTTTTCAATTGGCTTAGGTTTGCTGAAAGAAAGTCTAAACGACAACTGATAACCCTGGTGACAGATAATGGTACGGAATTTATTAATAATAAATTCCAGAACAGACTTAAAGTAGCTGGAATAGAGCATAAGAAGTCTGCTCCATACAGGCCAGAACATAACGCTTTTATTGAAAGAAGAGGCCAAACACTACAGGCAATGGTTAGAACAATGTTAACTGATTCTGGATTACCTGATTCTTTGTGGGGGGAGGCTACAATGTGTGCTAATAACATATTGAACAACGTTGTTAACACAACAACAGGTGAAATACCATTCACCAGATGGCATGGCAGGAAACCTGACCTAAGTTACCTGCACACATTTGGTGCACCAGCATGGGTGCATATTCCTGCACAACTCAGAAAAAAAGGGCAACATAGAGCTAAAAGATTTTTCTTCGTTGGTTATCAGGCAAACCATAGGGCATATAGATTTTGGGAGAAAGGCACATCTAAAGTGTTATGTAGTGCTAGTGCCCAATTTCTAGAAAATGAAGGATGGGAGAAATTAGAACAGGATGCCAATAAAGATGTAATTATTGAATCCTATAGAAATCCCATTAGTTATCCCTGTAACTTTAAAAATAAAGTAAAGAGACAAATACAGCATGAAATAGTGCCCATAAAGGAAGAAACAGATTCAATAGCTGAACAGGATGAGAAAGATGAACAGGTAGTAGTTCAAGAAAGTCCTCCTGTAAGCCCTGTAATTCCCAGAAGAACTACACGTGTATCTAGACCGCCTGATAGGTACCAGGCTAACACAGTGTGCCAGATTAATCAAGTTCCTAATTCTGTTGAAGAAATAAAAAAGTATCCTACTAAGGAAAAAGAAAGTTGGTATGCAGCAATGAATAAGGA
The DNA here is from genome assembly GCF_049901735.1 of Notechis scutatus. Lineage (NCBI taxonomy): Eukaryota > Metazoa > Chordata > Lepidosauria > Squamata > Elapidae > Notechis > Notechis scutatus. The sequence goes on along the minus strand of NC_142012.1, from coordinate 99,115,157 downwards.
ACTGAATTCATTAAGAGATATGAAAGTGTATGAGAATGCCAAATTACCTGTAGGTAAGAAGTCCATTGGCTGCAAATGGATATTTAAGGTAAAAACAGATAAAGATGGTAATTTAATCCATAAGGCAAGGTTAGTAGCCCAAGGTATTAGGCAGAATGCCAATGACTACGATGAGGTGTTTGCACCTAGTCTTAAGGCAGCAACCTTGAGGGCAGCTTTAGTGTGGGCAGCTAGTAAAAACTATATAGTTAACCATCTAGATGTGGAAACTGCTTACTTGCACGCCCCATTAAAACATATTATTTATATGAAAAAACCTGTTGGTATTAAAAGTGAAAATAAGAATAATAATGATTGTTGGTTGTTAAAGAAAAGCCTCTATGGTCTTAAACAATCAGGCTATGAATGGAACCAGTATATTGTAAAGGAACTAGACAATATAGGATTTAAAGCTGGTTTAGCCGATCCATGTTTGTTTAAGAGGGAGACAAATGGGAAAGTATCATTATTATTACTATTCACAGATGACATTGCATTGATTACTGAAACTAATGATGAAGCAAATAAAATAATAGCATCATTAGGAAAGAGAATAAAGATCAAGCAATTAGGGGAGATAAAGAAGTATCTCGGTTTAAATATAAAGAAAACACGGAAAGGTTTTAAGATATCTCAGGAAGATAAGATAAGCAAATTGCTAAAAGATTACAAGATGGAGCTTTGTAAGCCGGCTAAGAATCCAATGAGTCAGGAGTTTAGCAACACTGATGAACAAAGCCCGGAGTTTGATAAGGTGATTTATCAATCTTTAATAGGTAGTTTGAGTTATATTAGTAATTGGTCTAGACCAGATATTTCGTACTGTGTGAATCAGTTGGCTAGATTCAATTCTGCACCATGTGAAAGACACTGGAATGCAGCTAAGAGGATATTAAGATATCTTAAAAAGACAATGAATTATTCATTGTATTTACCGTATTTGCCGGCGTATAAGACGACTGGGCGTATAAGACGAGCCCCCAACATTTCCACTCAAAATATAGTTTTTGTTATATACTCGCAGTATAAGACGACCCCCCACTTGGAGGCATGCTTTTCAAGGCAAAAGTCGTCTCATACGCCGGCAAACACGGTAAGTTGTAACACTTGGGGTATTCTGGATATAATTCTTGATTGACACCCCCAACCCCTTTCCCCCAAACTTACAAAGCCACCAAAATGCTTTAGAGAGGCAGCTTCGCCTTTCTCAGGCTGGCACTCAATTCCTCTCCCTTTCTTTGTGACAGCCCCGCGTGCGTGCCATCGGGACTCAAGGGTGGGGGATGGACAGCTGCCAACTCTCTCTCTCTCTCTCTCTCTGTGTGTGTGTGTGTGTGGTGTGGAGGGTAATTCCGGCTATCTCTGGCCTCCGCTCGGGTTTTAAAGTCGCTTGGCCGGTTCCCAAGTCGCATAGCGCGCTGGCCGGGAGACACGGCGCCGGGTGGAAGCTCGGTGCAGGGGAGGCAGATCTTCTCTCTTAAGCGGGGAGGGGAGGAGGGGACAAGAGGAGGGACGGGACGGGACAGGGGCGGGAGGAGGGCGCTCGCCTTCTTCCACCGCCCACCGGACCCTTTTCTTCCCAAGGGGACCCTGGAAAGCAGCTCGGGAGCCGGGTGGCCCTGCCCAGCGGGGTCCCATCAGGAACTTCCTGAGGACACCCCCGCCCCAAGCACAGCCCTCCCGGTCTTTCAAAGAGGGAGGGAGAAGCGGGAGGAGCAAATTGCCGCCCCCGCCCGCTGCCCAGAAGGAGGGGCGCCACAGTCCACCCCCACCACCTTCTCCCCCCACTCCCCGGGCCATTACGCGGCTCGGGGCTGGCTGGGCGAGCGGCCCCGCCAGAGACCCTCCCGCTCCACCCCCACCCCACCTCCAGATTGGCCTCCGCAAGCGCCCCGAGCCGGGCGGAGGGTGGGTGGGTGGGTGGGAGGAGGAGGAAGAGAGACTTCGGCTGGGCTTGAAGGGGCTTCGCAAGTTGCGGAGCTCCGCCCCCGTCGCTCTTGCACCAGTGACAATGTATTTACCGGCGTATAAGACGACCCCCAACTTGGAGGCATGTTTTTTAGGGCAAAAAAGTCGTCTTATACGCCGGCAAATACGGTAGAACCAAAGGGTGATTTAATTCTGAGTGCTTATGCAGATGCTAGCTTTGCATCAGAAAGAGACACTAGAAAGTCGACTTCAGGAACAGCCATAATGCTGGGTAAGACATTAATAGGCTGGAAGTCAATAAGACAACAGCATATAAGTTTGTCTACTATGGAGGCAGAATTCTCCTGTTTATCTCTGTTATGTACAGAATTAATAATGTATAAACAAATGTTAATTGATATAGGTATAACTGTGGATTATCCTATAATTATACATGAAGATAATCAGGCAGCAATTCAAATGGCCACAAATATTGCAGTAAAAACAAGGAGCAAGCATACAGATCTAAGATATCTAAACGTGAGACAATCTGTAAGAAGTAAGATGATTCAGCTAGAGTACTGTATGTCGGAGGACAATTTAGCTGATAATTTTACTAAAGCCCAGGGTGCCAGTAAGCACCAGGAGAGTTGTGAAAAATATGGGGTTAGATTGTAAAGGTATTATATATTTATTTCACCCAAAAGGGGAGTATGTTAGGTATAACATTGATACCAAATATGGTTTGGGTGAATAAATATATAAAACTTAGATATCATGGTTTAAGTGCTTATCACTTTAAGCACAATGCAGCAGGCAATTAGCCGATTAAGGGTGCAGTTAGAAGTTACAATATAAGGAAGCATTAGAAGCTGGAAAGCTTACTGTGTGTTACTGCGACTAACTGTGTCTTACTGTGACTAACTGTGATTACTGACTGTGAGTGCCTGTGACTGAACTGTTCTTGTTTGCTACTGTTTTGCTGATTTACTGCGTAATTCTACTGTTCTACTGTTTGAACTTCTTGCTGAATATCCAGCGTTTGTTTCTCTGGAGAGTGAAACCGGAGGAGGAGAAGATATCTTTATCGGCTGATAAAGATATTGCAAGGACTCTTAACTTGGACTATACTAGTGAGTCTTACTGGATGGAAATACTGTGATTGACTTAATGGACTGAATGACAATGCTTTAAACTCTAAAAGGATTAAAAACTATTTAAACTACAAAGAAGTGTTTGTGTTCAGTGTGTGTATACTCTGGGGCCCTTCCGCTCTCGTTTTGGCTGCCTGGCTTGACTACTGCTGCAATACTCTGCTAGGGGTAAATCCCCAAACACTAACACCTAGCTTCCTAATAAATAATTATCAACCATTCACCAGAAACCAAGCTGCACTAAGAAACCCCAATGCACAAAACACAAAGTTGCCAACCAATCAAGAACACAGCAACTCGAAGACCAATAAAAACAGACCTAGACTCCCAGCCAATCAAGATGAGGAAAAACCATTCAAATAAAGCAGAAAGCCAGCACCAAATTCAAACAAAAATGGCTGCTAAGCCTGACACACAAGATTAAAAAGAACCCAATACACAAGCCTGAGGATGGCAGATGAGATTCTGCCGAAATGTCGCTATAATAAAAGCACAAATATTAAGACGTGGGAAAATACCCGAAGAAACCTAAATACATACATATATACCCTGTTTCTCCAACAATACGGCCTCCCCAATAGGAAGTCCCAGCATGTTTTATAGGCATGAAATGAAATTAAGCCCCTCCCCCAAATTAAGGCCTATATTAAAACATGCGAAATGGGGGAATGGTGGGGGCTTGCCATTAGGAAGTACTTTTTGTTGCACACCCGGATATGGTGCTGCCTGCATTGACCCCGATACGAAGTGCCCCACCAACGCCGAGGTCAACATCCAAGCTGTCGCCGCCCGCCCGAAGATGCAAGGGGGGAATTAAGTCACCCAAAAGACGGCCTAGCCATTTTTTCGGGCTCAAAAAAAAAAAAAGACCCGGCCTTATTATATGAGAAACACGGTACATATACATATACATAATACACACACACACACACACACACACACACACACACACACACGGCATTCAAATTTTTTAACAACCGGTTCTGTGGGCGTGGCTTAGTTGGTGGACATGGCTTGATGGTCATGTGACTGGCTGGACGTGGCCAACTCAACACCACTCACATTGAGGCATACATCTCCTCTCCTGGTCTCATGACTGTGGGGATGCTGCAACAGTCGTAAGTGTGAAAAATGGTCATAAGTCACTTTTTTCAGTGCCATTGTAACTTTGAATGGTCACTCCACACAAGCAAAGTATCAGCAAAGAAGGGAAAATAAACTCCAGAGAAGTTCCAGAGACAGGAAGTCTAGTCCTGCTAAGAATGTAATAAGAGTTAACAGAGAAGCAGTTTCTGTAAGCAACACCAGAATGTTTCCTTCCTGCTTTCCTTACAGGATTAGGCCAGTAATTTCTTCTAACAACTGGTTCTCCGAACTGCTTAGAATGTTAACAACAGGTTCTACCGAATAAGTGCAAACCTACATACATACACACACACACACACACACACCTAATACTTACTATATTGTTTAAGATTATTTATGGCTCTTGAGACCACAAGTTCACCTCCTGTGCCAGATATGTCCAAAATGTATAAACTTAAGCATGGTTTTCAAAAAGATGAAATTGATGGCTGTGAAGATGTGATCAGAGCCCAGTCCCTTTTTATGCACGTTGTCACACACAATGAACACAAAAGGGGGTCACAGTTGCCATCTTGATTTTTCCTTTCTGCAAAGACTTGAGAATTTAGGATACAATCATATGCATGGTTAAACTTATTTGAAAGTCTAAAGAAATTGAAATTTTAAAATAACATATCATGTGTTTAGAATCTTCTGTAATAGGGACCTGCTTATTTATGAATTCTTTCTCTTTAATTTCCTAAATAAAGTGGATTCTGCTTAATCTCATTTCTTAATATTAATTGCTTAGTCAGTCAGATGTAAAAGTATAAAATATTACTTTGCCATGCTATTTTTATTTTTGAAACATTCGGAAAGTTCTTAATGGTTCTGTATGGACTTTTCTGATGGAAGCAAGACAAGCTTCTGTTTATGTTACCAAGACAACTGTCAAAAACTATATTGTGTACAGTTTAATCTCTGAACAATTCTGTAGCTATGTGTTACTTGTACTAAACTTTTGTTTAGGCTGATACTGTTTAATAATCTGTTTTATTGTATTTGTTAGATTATATTTGTTTCCAAGTAAGATCTGTTTGGGAAATAAGTATGCTTACTAATTGTTATGCTGTGCAGTGTTTCGAATTCACTATCCAGGGGTGCTTTGGAGTGTATGACACAGCACCTGTCTGCAACATTTTAACATAGCTTTGACTTTTCTAATTTCCAGGATTTTGTGACTGCCCTCTGAAGCTACTACGTTCTTCTGAGAAAGGGCACAATTGCTTGAGGTATCTCAAAGAGGTGCCATATACGAATTGCACACAGTTTGAAGCACTTTTTGAAACTGAACCCAAAACACTGCAAAACTCTATTACAGTGGCCCCTAACCTTTCGTGCACCAGGGACCGGTTCCGTGGAGAAAGGTTTTTCTGTGGACCGGTGGGAGCGTGGTTTCACATGCTACCTGCATCCCATGGATGGGGCTTCACTTGTTTGTGCAGCCCGGTTCTTGGCATGCCGTGGCCCAGTGCCGGTCCATGGGGACCTCTGCCCGGTTCTTGGCATGCCGTGGCCCAGTGCCGGTCCATGGGGACCTCTGCTCTATTACACTGAATGCAAGGGTGGTGTGATGGTTGTAAGTGTGAGTATAAGCTGCAAGTTCTGTTTTTCCCAGAGTTAAACAGATGGTTGTAAGTTAAGGTCCGTCTGTTGGTAACCAATTCAATGGATTGTTTTGCCTTTATGTGTTACTAGCAAGGACGCGGTAGCTCAGTGGCTAAGACGCTGAGCTTGTTGATCAGAAAGGTCGGTGGTTCGAATCCGGTTACTTGTGCCAGCTTCTGCCAACCTAGCAGTTTGAAAGCATGTAAAAATGCAAGTAGAAAAATAGGGACCACTTCTGTGGCAAGGTAACAGCGTTCTGTGTGCCTTTGGCATTTAGTCATGCTGACCACATGACTATGGAGACGTCTTTGGACAGTGCTGGCTCTTTGGCTTTGTAACGGGGATGAGCACTGCCCCCTAGAGCCGGAAACGACTCTAGCACGTATGTGCGAGGGAAAGCTTTACCTTTTAGCAAGGCAGTTCTAGATATGTCCTAATGATTTTGGAGATATTTCTTCTCAGATAATGATATTTATGGGAGAATTACAAACTACGGGTAATTGATTCAAGTTTCAATTGGACAGTTACTCGATTCTGTCTTCTCTTTTTTTTAAAAAAAGGGAGACTCTTTCTGCTCTCCAGCTTGGTGAGATTCCAATGATCGAGTTAGTATTCTCTCTTTCCAGCTGTTCAAAAGAGACCCAAAACTTTTGTTTAGTCAGTGACCCACCCAAATTACCTCATTTCCTTTTTTTCTAGTCCATTGTCCACTTACATCATACAACCAAGTATGTGAGTTTTTGCTTTATGGTCATCACTTGAAGCCCTTATGTAGTTTAGGACTGATTGATTGTTGTATTCCCCCCCCCCCAGGTCACTGATATTCTAAACATTTCCAAATCTGTCTCATTTGAGGATTTTAGCTTACACAGTAATACATTACCAGTGGACAGAGGATTGTTTAACTATTCTAGTCTTTTGTCAATTAAATGTGCTTATCCTACACAGTCTTGTCTGTGTTTGTCATTTCCTCTTGGTTCATTATCTTTCTTTCTCCAGCACATTGAACATATTTGTTTATTTTTGAGCCCCAGACTTCTTGCATAGTAGAAGTGTTTTACTTTCAAAATTGCTTTTAGTTACAATTGTTTTATATTTACACGTTCGTGTGTTTTTTCCTTTCAGATTCATCTTTAGAGTTAGAGTCTATTTGTTTTGCATTAGTTATTGACTCCGATAAGTGTTGATTTGATGCAAAAAGTAAATGAAAGTTTAGTATGATTTCATATCCCTCTACTTTGCTGCAAACTTGATTGGTTTTTTTTGAGGGGGGGCATTTTTCTTTCCCTATATAGCTCTAATTTTCCTTTTAAGATCGTAAGCAAAACATTGCCTGCATAAGAAATTAGTTCAGTGGTTTTTCCTGTACGAAATTTTGAAGGACTGCTTGATTTTGCTCAAATATCATGCAGTGCACCCATTTAAACAGATTTCTAAAGCAACCTATCTCCTTGCTTCTAAAAGTGAAATGGCCACATTGCCTCTCTTTGCAGTGTTCTGGAAAATGCAACCTTTGTTGACACTTCCAAGAGCAGAAGAAGACTTTGTGATTTGATTTAATTTAAATAATTTAATTTAATTGATTTGATTTAAGCACCACCTGACTTTGGCAGGGCACAGCAGCATAAACAATAAAGAAATAGAATACCACAACACCAGGGAGGAAAAAACCCAGATATTGTAAGTAAAAGCAGATAAAAAGCAAAATGATTATGCTATGTTATGTGTAGGACCTTCTTCGGATGCTTCTTCGGATGCAATTCAGTAGAATTGCTGTTGAAGAGCCTGGTAGAACGATCCTCAGATACACAACATGGACAGGTCATCCTCAACTTACTACCATTCATTTGAAGTTACAATAGTGGTGTTAAAAGTGAAAAAAATGGATCCTTGGACTTACGACAGTTGCAACATCGCCACAGTCAAGTGATCAAACATCTGGGTGCTTGTCAATATTTATGATATTTACTTATCATAGTTAATAAACAATAGTATTTATGATAGTTGCAGCATCCTGGGTTCACATGATCACCATTTGCACTTACCTAGTTGTCTTCCAACAAGTAAAGTCAATGGAGGAAGTAGCTGAATTCCCTAAACGACCATATTAAAGACCATATCACTTAACTTAAATGCCTAGTTAATTAATGTGTGTTGTTGCTGAGGTGGGGTGGCGGATTATTTATATATATATATATATATATATATATATATATATATATATATATATATATATATATATATATATATATATATATATATATGGTGTTCGGCTTGGTTCGGGTATTTTCCCACGCCATTGTAGTTCTTTTAAAGTTGTAGTCAACACCATACATGTAAGTACCATTAAAACTTAAGAAAACATATATATATATATATATATATATATATATATATATATATATATATATATATATATATATATATATATATATATATATCAGATATCGCGTATAACACGCACTTTTTCCCCTGAAAATAGGGGGCAATGATGTATGCGTGTTATACGCCGATATATGTTAAGAAGCCTTCGGTGAATGCTGCTGGGATCGGGATCAAGGACACAAATGAAAGAAGGGAGGGAGGAAGCAACCGAAGCCTGTCCTTCTCTCTGGGTCAGCTCTGTCAGTCGCTCTCTCGCTCCTCCACCAGCACAGGAAGAAACTGCTTCAAAGAAGCGGGGGGCTTTTCCTGTCGCCGCAGCTTCCTGAAGCGCCCGTTTCTCCCACCCCCACCCCGCCCGCCCGCCCGCCCGCAGTGCTCTGCGTTCTGCCTGCCTGCCTGCTCGTTAATGGTTGAATCGGAACAGCTCGGCTGAGTAAAAGAGGCGAATAGTTATTATTCTCACGGCTGCTCCCAAACAACCAGAAACTAAGGCAGGCAGGCAGGCAGGCAGAATGGGACACTGTGGATTGAAGCGCGCGGGGTGGGAGTGGGGGTGAAACGGGCGCTTTCCTGAAATTTCCTCTTAAAATGAAGATGCGTGTTATACGCCTGTGCGTGTTATACGCCGATAAATACGGTATATATATATATATATATATATATATATATATATATATATATATATATATATATATATATATATATATATATATATATATATTTCCTTTATATTGTGCTTTTACGTCCTGTAAGCCGCCTTAAATCACCATATGCGAGTAGGCAGCAATATAAACTTTCTAAATAAATAAACTGCAGCAACTTGCTTAACAACTGTGGCAAAAATAACCATAAAATCAAACACAACCCCTATTAACAACCACCTTGCTTAGCAACATAAATCCTGGTCCCAATTGTGGCCATAAATTGAGGGTTATCCTCTTTCAGTTATGAGAAGTGATAGAGTTGCAATATGAAACCTCTCGAGAAACGATCTACTCATCTCTGTGTCTTGTAGTAGTGAATTGTGGGTGCTGTCCACTCCTGTATACCAAAGTCAGAGTATTGCAACTGCTAACAATAATGTTAATGCTCATAATATCCCCTCAGAAGCAAGTTTCTCTAATAGTGCCTATACAGTTTGGTCTACACAGGTTACCCTCAAATAAGATCACAATTGAGCCCCAAACTTCCATTGTTAAGCGAGTGGTTAAATGACTTTTGCCCCATTTTACAGCCTTTCTTGCCGCAGTTGCTAAGTGAATCCCTGCAGTAGTTAAGCTTGTAACACGGTTGTGAAGTCAATCTGGCTTCCCCATTGACTTTCCTTGTCAGAAATTTGCAAAATGTTGTCACAGGACCCCGGGACACTGCAACCATCATAAATATGAACCAGTTGCCAAGTGTCTGAATTTTGATCATGTGACCATGGGGATAATGCAATGGCAGTAAGTGTGAAAAAAAAGGTCATGAGTCGCTTTTGGTGTCATTGTAACTTCGAATGGTCACTAAAAAGAACCTCGATGGCGCATTGGTTAGAGTGCAGTACTGCAGGCTACTTCTGCTGACTGCCATCTGTCTGCAGTTTGGTAGTTCGAATCTCCCCAGGCTCAAGGTTGACTCAGTCTTCCATCCTTCTGAGGTCGGTAAAATGAGGACCCAGATTGTTGGGGGCAATATGCTGACTCTGTAAACCACTTAGAGAGGGCTGTAAAGCACTATAAAGCAATATACACTGCTCAAAAAAATAAAGGGAACACTTAAACAACACAATGTAACTCCAAGTCAATCACACTTCTGTGAAATCAAACTGTCCACTTAGGTAGCAACACTGATTGACAATCAATTTCACATGCTGTTGTGCAAATGGAATAGACAACAGGTAGAAAGCATAGGCAGTTAGCAAGTCATCCCCAATAAAGGAGTGGTTCTGCAGGTGGTGACCACAGACCACTTCTCAGTTCCTATGCTTTCTGGCTGATGGTTTGGTCACTTTTGAATGCTGGCAGTGCTTTCACTCTAGTGGTAGCATGAGACGGAGTCTACAACCCACACAAGTGGCTCAGGTAGTGCAGCTCATCCAGGATGGCACATCAATGCGAGCTGTGGCAAGAAGGTTTGCTGTGTCTGTCAGCGTAGTGTCCAGAGCATGGAGGCACTACCAGGAGACAGGCCAGTACATCAGGAGACGTGGAGGAGGCCATAGGAGGGAAACAACCCAGCATCAGGACCGCTACCTCCGCCTTTGTGCAAGGAAGGACAGGAGGAGCACTGCCAGAGTCCTGCAAAATGACCTCCAGCCGGCCACAAATGTGCATGTGGCTGCTCAAACGGTCAGAAACAGACTCCATGAGGGTGGTATGAGGGCCCAACGTCCACAGGTGGGGGTTGTGCTTACAGCCCAACACTGTGCAGGATGTTTGGCATTTGCCAGAGAACACCAAGATTGGCAAATTCGCCACTGGCGCCCTGTGCTCTTCACAGATGAAAGCAGTTTTACACTGAGCACATGTGACAGACGTGACAGGGCCAGGAGACGCCATGGAGAACGTTCTGCTGCCTGCAACATCCTCCAGCATGACCAGTTTGGCAGTGGGTCAGTAATGGTGTGGGGTGGCATTTCTTTAGGGGGCCACACAGCCCTCCATGTGCTCGCCAGAGATAGCCTGACTGCCATTAGGTACCGAGATGAGATCTTCAGACCCCTTGTGAGACCATATGCTGGTGCGGTTGGCCCTGGGTTCCTCCTAGTGCACGACAATGCTAGACCTCATGTGGCTGGAGTGTGTCAGCAGTTCCTGCAAGACAAAGGCATTGATGCTGTGGACTTGCCCGCCCATTCCCCAGGCCTGAATCCAGTTGAGCACATCTGGGATATCATGTCTCGCTCCATCCACCAATGCCATGTTACACCACAGACTGTCCAGGAGTTGAGGGATGCTTTAGTCCAGGTGTGGGAGGAGATCCCTCAGGAGACCATCCGCCACCTCATCAGGAGCATGCCCAGGCATTGTAGGGAGGTCATACAGGCACGTGGAGACCATACACACTACTGAGCCTCATTTTGACTTGTTTTAAAGACATTACATCAAAGTTGGATCAGCCTGTAGTGTTTTTTTCCACTTTAATTTTGAATGTAACTCCAAATCCAGACCTCCATTGATAATTTTTGTGTGATTTTGTTGTCAGCACATTCAACTATGTAATGAACAAAGTATTTAATAAGAATATTTCATTCATTCAGATCTAGGATGTCTTATTTTTGTGTTCCCTTTATTTTTTTGAGCAGTGTATAAGTCTTAAGTGCTATTGCTATTGCTAAATGAATGATGTTTGTAAGTCGAGGACTCCTTATTCAGTTTTCGTGGCAACAATAAAAAGTGTCATTTTTCCAAGATGGTATTCAACAATACAGTTTAATCTCATGCCATCATATTCCCTTGGAGTCTTCTTATCCTGGCCCAAGTCTGCTTCTGTTTCAAGACCAGACATATATTGTTGCAAATATAATATTTGATTATTATTTTTTTGCCGAAGTAATTTTCTCCCTTAATAAATAGCTTTTAGTTACTTCAGTACAGTCTTGTAGCAAAGTTTCTTTGTGTCTTTAAATCTAACTGTTATAAACGATGATGAAATGCATGTGAAGCTCTCATTACTGAAAGAATGTCAGTAAACATAAATTATAAATCCTTCAGGAGCCAAGAAGAAGAAAACTAAATGGAGGAGAAAAAGAAAAGATTGCATTTATTATCTCATGTTGATAAGTGTTTATACAATGGGAAAAAACAAAACTCTTGGGAATCTCACTATAAAATAGTCCAGTTGGTTTGAATTATGTTTCCATGTGAAATATGGCGTTTCTATATTTCTGTTTTTCTTTTTCTTTCAATTAATGTTGTGGGAAAGTGAACCGCATTTTCTAAGTGTTAGATAATTGTTCAGGTTTGAACCCTCAAACAAATTATGTTGAAATGAGTACTCTCACTGAACCTAATATGGAATTTAGCAATGAAGTTATATTGGGAATATGAGTAAGGCAAATTAACATAGATGTGTTTACATGTTTGGCAACATAGGAAGCATTCTGAGAGTTTCAATTATAATTATTTTAAATGATTTCTGAAATTTATTTTTTAAAATATTTATAGTGATAAATGATATGTATAAAATGATTGTGGTGGAGGGAAATTACGTTCATACTTTTCTTATAAATGATGTAAAGTAAAATATCATTTTAAAGTATGGTTTAAAGAAAGAGCATGTAATAGGAAAAGGTTTTATTATTTAAAATGTTACTAAACATTAAGCCTTAATGTTTTTCTTTACGATTAGCAATCTATCATTGTATCTAATCGCTGTATAAAAAAAACTAGTTTTAATTTACTCATAGCTAGTATTACATACACTGATAACAAAGTGAAAATTACTTAAGATACCACTAAAATATTGATTTCTGGATTCTGTAATACAAATGTATTATATAGTGTTATGCACTCCCATAATAATGTTTTCATGATTAAACTGGATATAAAAAATTTACACACCCCTATTAAAATGTCAAGTTTTTGAAATGTAAAAAAAAAAATCAAATAAAGATATATCACTTCAGAATTTTTTCCACCTCTAATATGATATATAAAGTTGTACAATTCACTTGAAAAACAAACAGAACCATTTTAGGGGGGAAATAACAATTAAAAAGTACAATAATGTTTTCTACTTTCCCTTTTTTTTCTTTTTAATAAGGTAAGCTCTTGGGTGACATGGCTGATTCTGACTGCAGGTTCTATGGAGGAAAAGCGAGAAGTTTTCTCTCACGTAATACATGTGGCAAAATGCTGCTGGAACATGGGCAACTACAATGGTGTAATGGAATTCTTGGCAGGCCTCAGGTACTTGAAGCTCATTCTTGAAATGATGGCAACTCAGAGATAGATTACGTTACGGCATCTGCTATATACCACTTGTCCATTTAAAAATAAATAAATGGTGAACATAATTCCATCAGTCATTGTGTTGAATGTTCTGTTAAATTGCATCCTTTATCCTCATCCACTGAGTTTATGATTATAAATATTTTGACAGAATTGAATAAGATGGATGACAGAGGTTATATCGTTTAAAGGACAGGTCTTTTTTCAGAAAACTCAAGGGACCTCATTTATCTTACAGAAAGATAAACAAGGAAAACAGGAAAAACTTTTCAATCTCTTAATACCACATTTAAACGTAGTTAAGAAAAAGTGCTAGTTATCACCCTGAAGGAAAGTCATGCTTTAGATAAATTTAGAATATATCTTATCAAATCCACCATGTTGCTCCATTTTTCATTATTATTCATGGTTTCTCATACATCCACATCTTCCCTCATTCGTACTGAATAAAATATGCACTTTGGAAAATAAAGAGGCAAGATCTAAGCTGCATGGCAGTGTACAAAGAAAGCCTTATATTTGAAAATATTTCTAGTTTCTTCACTCTATCCATTTATCATAACATTTCATGGCATCTTGATCACTTATTCTCTATTTGAAGAGGACTTTTTCCTGCTGGTTTGTAATATAGCATAATGATGCACATGATTTAATGAAATTTAATGAAATGATTTAATGAAATAAATCTAATCTGACATGCTTACAGTTTATAGTCTACATTAAAGACAGTCTTCCTTCTGCTGTTGGCTTATCAGTTTTTAATTCAAGTGTCTTTGTACATAGAATTAGCTGAGTAAGATGAGAGTAAATAAGGAATTATTTACTCATTCTCCTTATATACAGGTAGTGCTCAGCTTATGACCCAATATTTCTGTTTCAATTTCAATTGAACCCAAAATTTCTGTTGTTAAGTGAGACAACTTTAAGTGAGTTTTGGCCCATTTTATGATCTTTCTTGCCAGTTATTAAGTTGCTAAGTTGGTAACAAGTTGTCAAATGAATCTGACTTCCCCATTGAATTTGCTTGCCAAAAGGTTGCAAAGGGCGATCACAAAGCACCAAGATACTGCAACCGTCATAAATAAAGTCAGTTGCCAAGTGTCTGAATTTTGATCACGTGACCATGGAGATGCTGCAACAACCATAAGTTTGGAAATTGGTCATACATCACTTTTTTAGTGCCCTTGTAACTTAGAAAGGTGACTAAATGAATTGTTGTAAGTCAAGAACTACCTCTATTTAGACCAAGGGTCCCCAATCTGTGGACCGTGGGCTGTGAGGGAATGGCAACTGGACCGTAGAAACGATCAGCAAGTGCGCGCATGAGCAGTAAGCAAGCATGTCCGTGCATGCTCCATTTGCGTGAATGGTAGCTTTGCACAAACCATTCCCTTCCCCCCACGGTCCACAAAGCCATTCCGCAAAATGTTGGGGAACTCTGATTTATAGCAGGTACATCAGGGGTGTCAAACCCGATCGCATCACGGGCCGTATCGTGACCATATAGGGATGTTTTTTGCCTTTGTTAAGCCGGGGTGGGTGTGGCCTGCACAGGCCATATCCAGCCTGCAGGCCACCAGTTTGACAGGCCTGATGTACATCTAAATGATTGCTAGGTATTTATTTATTTATTTATTTATTTATTTATTTATTTATTTATTTATTTATTTATTTATTTATTTATTTGATTTGCCAATTGTTTACAAGATAATAAGTATAAGTGTATACATAGTTGTGAATACATGAAATGGGTACATATAAGAAAAATAAAAGAGTAAGAGAAACAATAGGACAGGGACGGTAGGCACGTTGGTGCGCTTATGCACGCCCCCTACAATTTATAAATATAAAATATAATATACTTATATTATAAAATATAAAATACTTATAATATTAAATATAATATAAAATACTTATATTACCAGACCACACTAAGACTAGGTCAAAACACACATGTCCCACTGTCCTCGAAGAAATAAAACAGGCATATCCTATGGGAATTTAATATGGCTAACATGATTAATTGTGCAATTGTAATTGTACAAGAGCAATGGTATTTTCATACTTGCATTATGACATTATTTGTTATTGCTGCTAACAAGGTATGTACAAACAAGCAAGTAAACTTTCTTATATTTTCCAAATAGGTCAAGAAAAGTTTTAAAAATGTGGCAATTCATGGACCAATCTGATATTGAAACAATGCGCAGCTTGAAAGATGCTATGGCACAGCATGAATCATCGTTTGAATATAGAAAAGTTGTCAACAGAGCTTTGAATATCCCTGGCTGTAAAGTAGTTCCTTTTTGTGGTGTATTTTTAAAAGAGCTCTATGAAGTTTTGGATGGGGCTGCAAGCCTCATCAGACTTTGTCCTCAGTATAATTCTCAGGATGAAACACTAGAGGTAATTTAATGCATGAGCAAATCATATCTAAGAGAGTTGTTATTTCCATCACGTCTTACCTAATTTGATGATATGGCAATGCATAAAGATGTGCAGTCCATTTGTGTGTGTGTGTGTGTTTGAAGCCTTTACAAATACTCTTTACACTTGCAATATTTTATCTGATAAGTATTCAAGTCAAATGCTGGATAAAATTGCTCAGATTCTCCCCCAACCTGGACTCTGATGTTAAAGCAAATTCCATGGAAATGACCAAAGCATGCTGGTTGTAACTGGGACAGTTTGATCATGTTGGCCCTGATGAAGTGGAGAGGATTCAGTCTGTGTGTTGGACCCTTGTTCTTCTTCCTGGGTAACTAAGGGTATCCTAGGACAGGGATCTCCAACCTTGGCAACTTTTAAGGTTTGTGGAGTTGAAGTCCACAAGTCTTAAAGTTGCCAAGGTTGGACACCCCTGTCCTAGGAGACAATCTGTGTTGGATCCTGATGGTGGTGTATTCATCCTTGAAAGAGGGGATGGTCTCATTGCTGCTTTCATAGACTGTGGTCAAGAAGCCATCTCTGTATTCAACTACTTTCGATAACTTTCGTGCCATCTCCAATCTTCACTTCTGAAAGAAGTTTGTTAAGAATGTGGTTGTGCCTGGAGATTCTCAGCTGGGTTTCATGCTTAGGTATGCAACTGAAACAACGTTGATTGCACTTGTGGTTGACCTCTGGCAGAGGTGGGATGGGAGAGATCCAGCACATGACCCATTGCCTGTGGGATCCATCAGGACATAACATTCTCCACTGTCCTATTTAACATCTACAGTACAAGAAGGGCATCCTAGCAGGCATGGTCATATAACTTAATTGTGTGTAGCAGTTACATTCCTTCCTGGACTGGGATGCACTGCTCATCATCCTTCACACCTTACTTACTTCCTCACTGCAATGTGCTCTATATGAGTCTGCCCTTGAATACTTTATATGGAGCTGCAAGCCTTTCACAAAACATTAAAACTGGAGATGCTTCAGAGCATGGGAGTTGGAAGATTAAGTGGCCTGTGCCACTTAATTCTTTCTGATGGCTTTTCATCTGTTGTTGATATTCTTTTTTATTCTAATGTGTCATTAGCTGAGCAGAGTTGCAATTGCAAAATGGGTGGTCATATTAATAGCTTTAATTAATAAATAAAAGGAATAGTTGGGTTATTCTGTACTAGAATTACTGAGGTTAAATTGCATCTTTCTTCTATGTAAGTCTCTGTGCTAATTTCCTATGCCAAATAAGAATTAATTAGTAAGATTATTAAATGTCTCTCTCACATACACACACTCACACATTCAAATGTAATCCTTAAGATCTGCTTACGTTCTTATACACAACAGTCTCCGACTAGATTTTTAAAATACTTTTTTGGATGACTTAGCTAACAATGTGTCTCCTTAAAGAATGCAGTTAATGGAAGAAAAAAACAGCCAAACTCCCTTAGGCTTATGGATTTGCTGCTATAGTTTCTTGGATCCTTCCTTGGTTTCTAAATTAGCAAAAATGCAATAAATATATTCCCATGTTCTTTAGTGAAATACTCTGCTTTTGTAGTTGTTTCCAAATAAATGCCCTTTCAAATTTACTATAACAGCAATATCAGTGTTATCAAGAACAGAGACTGTTCTGTGAACTGAATTGAAGTGCCAAATCAAAATTAATGATGGATGTTCCATGCATGCAAGTACATTTTGGTATGTGGCAAAATGTATTCCCATTGAAAGTCTATCCCTATTTATCTGGTAGTAGATGTAATAGGATTCTAGTTGGCTGGAAACATTATGGGATAATCTATGTTACATGGTTCAGGCAGTAACTATTTGTACCCCTAAGATGTCTAAAATATATATATTTTTGTTTAATAATCTTTAGCTATGAATAGTTTATAAAGTCAATACTTAGTACTGTATCTTCTTTTTCAGTTTGTTGCAGAATATAGTGGTCAAGATAACTATTTGCAAAGGATAGGTCAAGATGGTCTACATGATATAGAAAAAGAATCTATGGCTAATTACATATTTCAAACAATTCGAAGCTGTAATCGAAGCTTGGAGTCAGAAGATGGAGAAGATAACTTTATTGAATATGAAGGTGGAAATTCCAGAAAAAATTCTTTGAAGGACAAAACTCGCTATCAGTAAGGTTTTTTTTTTACTTATTCGAATAATTGTCCAAAAAATTCCAGTCAATCATGATCTTTTGACATACACAAAATGGCATCATCCTTATACAACATAGAAATATTTAAAGAAACAGGGAACCCTTGAAATTTGTAACAATATATACCCACAGAATTCAAGTCGGTAAGAATGAATTTCATAGACATCAAGGGTGGTTATAAGTCCCATCTGTACTTTTAAAATATTTCTACATATCTTTTTCCTACAGCAATATCATCATTAAGTAATGAGATCTTAAATTTTTAAATGTGGTTATATTTGCAACCTTCATCAGAAATATTTCTAAATCATGACTGAGCATGAAAGTATTTGAGGCCCGAGAAGGCATGTGGACAAAATTCTTAGATGTGACCTTCAGATCCCTCTAAAAGATGATGCCCACTTCTGTCTCCTAGTTTTGTCTACTTTTAGACATGAGAATAGAGTATCCCAGTACTCTAAGTACTGATCAAATCATGATGCTCAACCAGGACAAGGTTGAGTACCCATGGTTTAGAGTTTGATGGATGTTTTGTCTCCTTTCAGTTGTAGCTTTCATTGTGTGGTTCCAGTGCTTGTTATTTGGGGAATTTTACATGGAATCCTAATGACATTCCCTCCTTTTCTAAAACTCTTCCATATTTTTTCATCTTTTTTTTCTTGTCAAGAAAGAACCCTTTAGAAGGAGAAAATAGAACTAATTCCTTGTTTAGAACCATCAAGGCTCAGAACATAATAGGTTTCTACCTTTCTTCCTTGGCTCTAGCAGAGCCACAAAGCAACTGAATTAAATATATAACTAGAACATAGATGAAAGATCACTAAGAAATACCAGGGCTGTGGGTTACTTTAGGAAACAGAGAAAACAGTCCAGAAAAAAGCAATGGAAGACCAGAATCACCTACATAGTAGGATGGGTGGTATCTAAATTTGATAAAATAATAAACAAACAAACAAATGCATAAATAAATTTGTATTGTTGCCATGAAAACTACATGTTCCTTCAATTACAAGTTGAGCTCAAAAATGTAGGGTTTTTTTTGAAGTCTGGATATTACAGTAAATTACAGTTACTTTAAAAAGGAAGCAAAAATTTCTGAACAGCCTCAGGAGACAAAGAGAGATAGTATGAAGGGGAAGGCATTTTTAAATACTAAATTATGCTTTGATCTTTAGCATTACACTTAGCTGAGCTGAAAATGTCATTTTAAAATATATACCGTATATACCGAGTATAAGCCGAGTTTTTCAGCCCATTTTTGTGCTGAAAAATCCCCATGGCTTATACTGAGTCAGATTCCCCTCTGAAAAAAAAATGGTGTGGAGTCGCTGCCGCCGGAGCGGCCCCAGTCCCGCCGCTCGGGAAGGGAAAGGCAAAGCGCTTTTGCCTTTCCCTTCCGGCTGGGGCTGTTGGGAGTCGCTGGGGCCGGAGCGGCCCCAGTCCCGCCGCTCAGGAAGGGAAAGGCAAAGCGCTTTTTGCCTTTCCCTTCCCGGCTGGGGCTGTTGGGAGTCGCTGCCGCCGGCGCGCCCCAGTCCGCCGCTGCCGGGAAGGGAAAGGCAAAGCGCTTTTGCCTTTCCCTTCCCGGCTGGGGTTGTTGGGAGTCGCTGCCGCCGGCGCGCCCCAGTCCCGCCGCTGGGAAGGGAAAGGCAAAGCGCTTTTGCCTTTCCCTTCCCGGCTGGGGCTGTTGGGAGTCGCTGCCGCCGGAGCGGCCCCAGTCCCGCCGCTCGGGAAGGGAAAGGCAAAGCGCTTTTGCCTTTCCCTTCCCGGCTGGGGCTGTTGGGAGTCGCTGCCGCTGGCGCGCCCCAGTCCCGCCGCCGGGAAGGAAAGGCAAAGCTTTTGCCTTTCCCTTCCCGGCTGGGGCTGTTGGGAGTCGCTGCCGCCTTTCCCTTCCCGAGGCGGCGGGACTGGGGCCGCACCGCGGTAGCGACTCCTGACTCAGGGGCCTCCGAGGGAGGGAAGAGAGTGACTCCTGCCTCCCGCTGTCATAATCATCTTCTTCTTTTGGGTTAGTGAATCAATTAAACCTTTCATGATAGTGAGATCGCTTTCCCAAATTAATTATTTTTATTTTTGAAATTTACCAGTAGCTGCTGCATTTCCCACCTCGGCTTATACTCGAGTCAATAAGTTTTCCCAGTTTTTTTGTGTAAAATTAGGTGCCTCGGCTTATATTCGTGTCGACTTATACTGAGTATATACGGTATTCCAAATTGTAATTTAAGAATACGAAACTTAAAAGAATGGTTTACTTGAATTTCTTCTAGGTCCAGTCCTTTTGTCAAGAATTATGTGTCGAATTGTGATTCTAAGATTCTTGAAATCTTTCTCTTGAAGTTTTATATCCCCCCATGATGTAATTACTTTCAGGCAAAATTATTTCATCTTGTACATGAAACTTTCAGCAGCCTACAGATGCAGCTAGGACATAAGTCAGTGATGCCAGGAATAACATCATGCCATCTTTGTTGATCTTAGCTTAGAACATTGTATCCTGCTGGAATAGCATTCTAACTCAGTCAAAATAAAGGTTATTTATTATTGTTCCTAATCCCATTACTTTTAAGGACATGTTATCTGAGATTCTGGAATTATTTTAGGAAGAGCTTATCAGAGCTAGTAAACTCTTTGGATATTCATACTAGAGCGCAGCCATTCAGCACAGGTATTGTTTTAATTATGACATATGGGAAGGTTGTTATTTTTCTGTTCTCGGATCTCCCAACTCACTGTGTGTGGTGAGGAAACAGCTGAGCCCAGAACACCATGCACTTAAATGAACATTCCAAGAGAGCAATGAAAACTTTTTTAGATTACACTGCTTCAACTACATCCCCAAGAAAAATGATAGCCGCTATTATTTCTCTTTTCCTGGTGAATTATGAGTTGACAGCTGTGATATAGAGAGATAACGTTTCTCCTAGACGTATGACCCAAGAATAAAATTCTCCTTCACCTGTGAAATCCACTGGATAGTCTGTGCAAGTTACTATCTCTCAACCTAACTTTATTATAAATTTATAAAGTGCTACTGGTGCTAGGATCTTCTTTGAACAGGAAACTTTGTCTGTCTGTCTGTCTGTATCTGTTTCTAATCTAATCTATCCCAAGTAACATTGACCATCAAGGTAACATCTAATGTTACCTATCGCAGGTAACCTTAAATATCAAGGTTAAATGTCTTCTAGGTATCAAAGCACACAGATATAAAATTATTTCATGAAATCATTTATTCATTTAATGACTTCATTTGCTGCCCATCTTATAGTGAACAATTAAAATACCGTAAATCTTTTTGGTGTTCTTGCAAAGCAATTCTGCCATATAATTATAATAAAATTATAAAATAATCACATTACAAAATAGAAACATTGTTTCCAGGAGACCTTTTTATGTGCAGTATGCTTATTCATCCAAGTTCACAGAGCAGCCAGATGTCACCCTCTCTTAGTCATCAGTTCATATTTCATCCTCTTTTTTTCCTGTTGTTGTTCCTGTTAACAAGAATAATCTGTTCAGACAGAAATACTCACAGCAGTAATTTAGTCGGGTTTTTGGTAGTGGCTTTGAGGTCAGCAGAGGCAGTCACCTTCTTTCCTTTCTTCCTGCCATTGCCCTAAAAATGTGACTTGCGCACATATAGACATGGCAATTTCAACACAATTTTAAAATTAACTTTTCCCCTTGATTCTACCTACTTTTCCTTCCAGTGTAGAAGGGACATATTTTTGTCTTTGTACAAAGATGGGTGATGTACCTGCACGTGAGCAGTTTTTTTAAAAAAATACATGTACAGTTGTATCTCAGTACTCAACTGTTTTGTAACTCATTGAATTTGGTACTCAACACATTTTGATGTGAAAATTTTGTTCCAGCACTCATTGTTTGTTCAGTACTCAATGCACAAGCTAGAACTTGTCGGTGTTGGCTGCCTTGTGACTCATACATTATTCCTTATGGGAAAAAATTGATTGGTAGCCATTATTTTTGGTACCCATCATGCCTCCTGGAACCAATTAACGATGAGTTCCGAGGTACGACTGTATATTGCAATATGTGAATAATAAATTGTACCCAAATAAATTGTCAATCATTTAACAAATTATTTCCAAATTATTTCTCTAGGAGGGGAAAAATAGTTTATTTCACAGATAGAAAAGAGTTATATTATCATAGGAAGGTCAGCAATAAGTGTGGTAGTTTTAGGAATATTGTGTAGGCCCATAACCTTTGTGTGTGTGGGGGGGGAGGGTTGTGTAGTTTTATAGTCCTGCAGCTCTTGGTATGTGAAATTCTTACATTCTCCTCCATGCTGCATCGAGAGCCCAGGATGGGTTGACTCCTTCCTATGATGTCATTTAGCTGAGTCTGTACTAAGATATAAAAGCCAGACCCCGGAAGTTACCCCAGCTTTTGACTCAGCTGCTTTCAGTCAGTAGCTGTGTCTCTGAAAGCGTTCTGTTAGCACTCAGTACCTTTTTTCCTCGCTTCAAGCAGCTCCCAGGGCAGCTACTCTTCCAGGAGAGCAGGGCTCTCTCTCCTGCAACATTGAGAGCAGCGTTGCCAGAGCGCTGTTCAGGCAAGTTGGGCAGCATCTGTAGACCTCCCCCCACGCCTGCGGTTTGAGGCGGTCTAAAAAAGCGATCGGCAAATTGATAACAGCGTCAGCCAGCTGATCGTGTGGCCAGAGGATACCCTTTCCTTTGCTGACTTCGCTCGGGGCTCTTTATAGCCTAAGGAGCGATTCTTCGATCTCGGAGCCTGTTTCCCATAGTCAGCGGCCATCTTGGATTGAAGCCTTCCACCACGAGTGAGCGGCCATATTGTAATCCCGGGTGCCATTTATACCCTAAGGGGCTAAATAGAAAAATTTACAAACAGTGTTTTTCCATCGCAAGAGCCTTTTATTCTACAGTGGAGCAAGATAAGGGTCAGGCAGAGCTCCCCCCAGTGGAGCAGTCTCTTAAGCCCAATAAGAGAAAAAGACGTAGGCAATGCACCCAATTGGTCCAGAGGGAGGTGGCTGCTAAAATCAGAGCTAAGGCTCTAGCCCCTATGAAGGCAACTCAGGCTGAGTTGAGGGCAGAAAAGCACAGACATACAGTCCTAGAGAGGCAGTTCAACAGAACTATTCAACAGAAGGGAGTGCAACTACAGCAGGTTTCAGGTGATACTTGTGGGCCCCAGCCAAACCCTTCCAGGGAGGAGAATTTATCTTGAGCCTTTCCATCCTCCATCCTGGTCTCCTGAGGCTTTAGCAGTACAATATGATCCTCAGGATCTAAGCAGATCTGGGCCTTATTTCCAACAGGCTTCTGGGCCCTATGCTCCTCCCCTCCCTCCAGGCCTCGAACCTCTTCTCAATCTAGGCCTGAAGCCACCTTCACTCCCACAGCAGCGGGCCTTCGGCCTTCTGCCTCTACCTTTGAGCATAGACCAGGGAATATCCAAGATGTTGTCTCATTAGCCATTAGGTAGGGGATTGGCTGAAGGCTTCAAGCAAATTCTTCGACCTCTGGAAAGGGTTCAGGCCCTTCTCCTTCTCAATCTATAAGTTCCCTGCCTCATCACCCTGATTTAGGGCAAGACCTTTGACCAAAATCTTTCAGAGGAAGAGGACTTTCCTCAGAGCAGACGTCCTCTGCATTGGTCTTCAATCCTTCTCTCTTCAGGCCATTACTCAGCAAGGCCTTGGTCACTGCCAAGCTGTCGCCAGAGGAAGTGGCTCCCGAGCCACAAGGAAATCCCTCTAGCCAGGAGACTCATTCTTCTCCAAGCCTGCAGTGCATGCAGGGGTTTTGCCTTCTCCCACTTTGCTCCTGGACATGGTCAAGGAACAGTGCGCTTCCCCTTCGGCAGGTCCTCGCCCATCTCCTCTGGATAAGTGTTTCTACAACGTCAGCGCAGCCCTGGACAATTCCCTGGCAGTGCCTTCTGTTGACATTCCGGCACTGCATGGGCTGTTCGGCCTTCAACAGCAGCATCCTTTTTCACGAGGGCATCCATACGGTGGCTGCACCAACTCCAGATTAGATTGCCTACATCTGACCTTCGGTCTCACCAAGACCTTAATAAGATTATCGTAGCGGCGGAATTCACTGCAGATGCCACTCTCAATTCCGCCAAATTTGCATCTAGGGCCATGGCATCTTCAGTAGCAGCAAGGCGACTGTTATGGCTCAGAAATTGGCAGGCGGAGTCACGCCGTAAATGGAAGCTGGCTTCAGTTCCATTCGCGGGTGATAAGCTTTTTGGCGATGCTCTGGAACCTTATTGCATTGAAACCAGAGATAAACGTCTTTCCTCTGGAAAGAGAGCCAACTATCACCCAGCTCCTTATCGCCCTCCTGCCTTTCGAGCGGAGACCTCATCCTGCTTCCCCCAGTCTCAGAGTCTATACTCCAATCGCCAGTTTCTCCGTTTCGGTTATCAGAATACCCATTACCAGTATCGAGCACTTCCCTTCGGCCTCTCATCGGCTTCAATGGTCTTCACGAAGGTTCTGGCGGCATTGGTGGCATCTCTGCATTCTGTTCCAGTTGAGGATCCAATGCTACTGGGACGACATTTTGATTCTATCCTCCTCCATCCATGCAGCCCATCGGGATCTGCAAATTACCCTGTCATATCTCCAGAGCCACGGATTTTTCCACTCCCGTCCAATCCAATGGTTCCTGCTTTCCTACCAACGAACAGGAACCAGCCTCTCATCCATCAAGGTCCCGCTCCCGCCACAAATCCGGACATCTCTCAATTGGTGATGTTCCCTGTTAATCTGGAAGGGACTCCCTTTCAGGGTCCCAGACAGGCTAGTGCTAACCACCGATGCCAGCCTCCTGGGTTGGGGTTCCCATTTGCAGGGCCAGATAGCTCAGTACCTTGGTCCAGGTCAGAGCTGGCCCTTCCCATAAATTGGCTAAAGCTCAGAGCCATTTTTCTAGCTCTCAAGCATTTTGGGCACTCAGTGACCGGCTCTCATGTTCTAGTCCTTATGGACAGCATGGCCGCCATAGCTCATGTCAACCGGCAAGGGGGGACGAGGTCCAGAGCCCTCATGGGAGAGGCGCTACGGTTGGTGTTATGGGCAGAGAAACACCTGTTGTCAATCTTGGCGGACCACATCTCTGGGATCGACAACTCCCAAGGCCGACTGGCTCAGCAGGAGCCTAGTCGACCAGGCAGAATGGTTGATGCAGCATGGAGGAGAATGGGCATTGGTAGAAGTTACCCTGAACGCCCTTTCTATCTATGCTGTGAGAGAGCCCAGCCCCTCCCTTGATTCGTCCGGAGAGGGTAAGTCATATTTCTGTATTCATTTTGTGCTTTCAGAGACACCTTTCAGTCTGTCAAGTATCTTCGCCAAAGCTGGGGTCTCTCCCCGGGGCTGGCTTTTATATCTTAGTACAGACTCAGCTAAATTATGTCTTGGGAAGGAGTCAACCCATCTGCTCTCTCCTGTCCACAACATTCCTGTCCACAACTATTATTGTATTCAGGAAAGGGACTAAAAGAGAGATAAAAGGCTATTTTACTATGATCAGTCTAATGAAACCAGTGGTATACATCAGACATCTTCCATAATAAAGCATAAGAACTGCAGGAAAGAAAGTATGTTTACATCTGGACATGGCCAAAATCAGAGTAAAATCTCAGTAACATCAACAGTGAAAAAAAAAAAGCATTATCAGCAAGCAGTAACAAATTAATTATTAGAAGTGGCTATAAAACCAAGCCCCTTTAAAGCTACTAAAAACATATAAAGACCATTTGACTGGTATAAACTACCATGCTGGCATTAATGAAATCTGGCTGAGAGACAGAACGATCAGGAACCAGTTCTCTTGGAATTTTCTTTAAAATGGACCAAAGCAAGAACCAACTAGAAATCACCTTTATTGCATTGTTTTGCATGTCAATTATGGATCATTTTCCTTGTTCAGTTTGATTAGTGGGTTTTTTTGGGGGGCAGGGATATTTCTAACCCAAAGTTTTATCACTTTAAAAAAACAAAACGTTTTCTTTTTTGGTGGTATAAGTTTTGCTTGAAATACTCTTATTGAAATTACTATCTATATGCATTCTTTGCAATTCTGTCTTCTATTCTTCTATTGTGTTGTATTTCACAACCTAAATAAATGGACTAATAAGTGCATTGGAATTGGGCAGCTATAATTACTTTGAATAAATAAATAACTTGGTAAACAATTATTCCCTCATAGGTTGATGCAAAGAGATTATGAAGACTACTTACCACAAACTATTGTGTGTTGTTTTGAATGGTCAACTGATCCTTCACATACTTCATTCACCTTCTTTAGTAAAGTGGTAGTTTTTTTTATTTGAAGTAGCTATGGACAGGGTTGGGCTGCTGGGGTTTGCAGGGGGTTTGGGAGATCCTCTAGCTCAGTGGTCGCCAACAGTGGGCTGGGGACCACTGGTGGTCCGCGATAAAATTTGGTGATCCGCAGAGAAATGTCACCTCCAAAGCACCCCCAAAGCAATTAATCCAGGCTGCACGGGAACACAAGGCTTGTATTGCTTGCATTGAGAAACAACACGAGGTAGTGTGAGGGGAGGGAAAGGGCGGAGAGGGGGAACCTGCCCCACTCACCCCACACGCCTAGCCTGGCCACCAGGCTGCTTCTTTCTGCTTCTTTCTTTCTTCTCCTTTTGGCTGCACGCAAAGAAAGCAACAAAAGTCTTTCTTTCTCTCCTTCAACTCTACCAGAATGAGCCTTTGGGACCCTGCAGGCATCCTGCTCCAAGAGTCACAAAGACTAATTTCTGGAGAATTGGGGAGAGAAAGAAAGACTTCTGCTGCTTCTGCTGCTTTCTTTGCATGAAGCCAAAAGTCTCTCTTCTCTCTCTCTCTCTCTCCCCCTGAGAATGGAGCTGGAGATGGTATCCTGTGATCCCAAATAAAGAACAATTGATCGGTAGGAAAACGGGTGGGGGATTTTCCTGCAGACTTTTTGGGGATTTTCCCAGGGTCTCTGGTCCACGGGATTTAAAATGATGAGTTTCGTGGTCTCTGAGGTCCAAAAGGTTGGTGACCCCTGCTCTAGCTAAGATTCTGCACGGTTTGGAGAATCCCGAAATCCCACTCCTGACTGGCCCCGCCCCTCCCAAGAGTCCCCACGCGGCATGTTTTAGATGCAGGTAAGTGTGGAGGCTCAGGGTGGGCAAAAACGGGCTTCCTGAAAGTTCAGGAAGGCCGGAAATGGGCCCATTCTCCACTGAGCCGAAGGGAGAATCCAGGATGGTTAGTCTCTAGTCTCATAGCTCTACAGACTGAGTTGAAAAACTGAGGACACACCCCCTGGTAACGGTCCCCAGTTCTTCACTCGGTCTCAGTGTGTTCAGACCACCCTTTTAAGGGGTCTGAATAGTTTAGATTGTAAAAGAATCTTCTCCCCCTGGATTGAGTTTTTTTTTTCTTCGAGAGTCTTAGAGCAGGTTTGACAGCTAGCCGGCTTGCCGGTTAGCACTTTTGTTTTTTGCGTGTTTTTTTTTGACTGCCTTTTTTTAAAAAAAATTCTTCGCTGGTAGACTGGTTTTTGGAATTGTGATTGTAAATTTGGTTGGAGGTGCCCCTGAGTGCCCATGTGGCCCGGGCTGGGGGTGGGTGGGAGTCAGTGTCTTATTCAACTCACTTTCTCCCGGTCCGTTCTTATTGATCTGTGCTAGCCATGAAAACAGCGAGGCGCTTCTGCCCCTTTTCGGCATCGGCAGCCATTTCAGGACAATTCTGCAGTTTGTCTCCATGATTGTCCCTTGTGGGGCGGTACTGGCCATCTGGATTGAACCCTGATCCCGTGTCCAGTCACCAGAGCACCGTGGCAGCTGTGAGACGCTTGAGACTGCCAAATTGATTGCGGTGCAGCCAGCACTGGCTTGCAAGTCTCTGATCTGTCAGGGCTTGTAGCAATTTTAAAGAGTCAGCCATTTTTTTTTCCTTTTTGCTTTGACTCTTGCCTTAAATTGCAGAGCTGTGCTGAGCTCACCACTTCTGGGTCGCACTAGCCTCCTGAAGTGGTGGACAGCTGCTGTGACCAAAGCAGACAGCTTTAGATCAAATTGTTTTGTTTTTATTTTTCTTTTGCCCCTTTTTTCCTTTTCTCTCTCCCTGTCAGTGACAATTATTTTTGGTGGGCTCAAAATGGCCGCCAGGGGAGCTGGTTAAGAATTATCAGCTCCTCAGCAGAGTAGGGAGAGAGCTGCAATGGGATCAACTAAATCCGGGTCTACTGGGCTGGGGGCAGCCGCTGGGATCAGAACTAGGACCTAAAGACCCTCTAGGGCAGAGGATAGGCAGGCCAGGCATAGACAAAAAGCCCTAGATAAGGAGTTTGATAAGGCGGTGAGAGACTCCAAGATGGCTGAAAACAGGGCCATCTCTCCTCTGCTCCCACAAGATGGCAGGCAGCAAAACCAATTGGCAGATAGACAATATTTGACTGCCTGATATCCTGGTGGCTCAAGTACTCATGATTTGCAGGGAATCCTCCAAATCAAGGCAAAAGCCACTCATAATAATTCTGAGCCACCACAAGGATTTTTGATTGCTGCACCTGGAAGCCAAGCCTCCAGCAGAACCAGACCTGTGCCTGAAAATAAAAAATACCCTATAGTGGCTGGGTTGCGGCCTGAGGCAAGACATTCCATCCTTCATGAGAGCCTGGATCTCTGAAACAATTAGACAAGATTTTTAGGCTTAAGTCAACCAGCTGTGCCAGCTGCCTGGTTTGGACACCAACAGAGGCGTTCCTCAGGGGCAGGGACAGGCTTCTGCAGAACAGCCGATCTACTTCAGAAATAGTTCTGCATCCCCTTAGAAAAGAAGCCAGTCTTATGCTTCCGAGAGGGACCTCCTTCCAGAGAGGG
Organism: Notechis scutatus; assembly: GCF_049901735.1. Taxonomy (NCBI): domain Eukaryota; kingdom Metazoa; phylum Chordata; class Lepidosauria; order Squamata; family Elapidae; genus Notechis; species Notechis scutatus. Next base: position 99,086,523 of record NC_142012.1, on the reverse strand, counting down.
CTTTTTGGACGGGGAGTCGGAGGTAGTAGGCCCCCCCTCCTTTAAGGACCTTTTCAGCTGGCTCTCTTCAAGACTCTGCTGGTTAAAGGCTAAGAGCATGGCTCATCTTTAAAAAAAGGGACAAGTTCACCTGGGATCTTTCCCCAGAGGGGGAGGATCAGGAAGATTACCTATTCACTGAGAAAGCTTCTGTGGTGGACGCTGTACCTGTGCCCCAGACGTTTATGAATGTGATTAAAAAGCAGTGGGAGTCCCCTGGGGGGGGGTACACTTGACCCAGTGGGTCTGAGTCTACCTTATTTAATGGGTGGCTGTGGCAGCTGCAGGGTAGAATCCCACCTGAGGACCTCAGGGTGCATCAGGACTTAAATAAGATAATAGCCACAGCTCAATCGACAGCTAATGCCACCCTCACGTCAGCCAAAACTTCTTCCAGAGCCATGGCCTCATCTGTAACAGCATGTAGGCTCATCTGGCTAAGAAATTGGCAGATGGATGCCAGAAACAAATGGAAGCTGGTGTTTGCTCCCTTCAAGGGAGAGAGGCTTTTTGGAAAGGCCCTGGATCCCTTTTTTTGATGGAAACCAGGGACAAGTGAAAGATCCTGCCCTCCCAGGGAAAGCGTTTTGATTACAGGTCTCCACACTACTACAGAAAGCCCTCCTTTAAAAAGGGGGAAGCTGGAGTGAGCTTTCCTTGTCAAAGTAGGCCCTTCTTCCAAAGATCTTCATTTCAGGCCGATAGACGCCAGAGGGCATCAGAGGCAAGATGACAAAAGGTCCTTTCGGGGTTCCAACAGACCTTTTAGATGCAATAAGTGACACCCAAGGGGGCTCTCCCACAGGGGGCCGTCTGGGACTGTTCTGGCAGAGATGGGAACAGATCACGACAGACACTTGGATCCTGACAACTTTATGGTCAGGTCTCTCTTGGGAGTTTATTTCCTCCCCCCCCCGTGCCTTTGTGTGCTGCCCCATCTCAAGGGACCCCTCAAAGAGGGATCTCATGGAATCGGCGATCCACCATCTGCTGGACATTCAGGCCATCCAGCCGGTTCCTGGAGAGCAGGAGAGACAGAGGTTCTATTCACTTTGGTTTGTGATTCCAAAGGCTGGGGGGATGGGGGTGGGTGGGCAATCCTCAACTTGAAAGGGCTCAACAGGCATCTAATCTATTGAAGATTCAAGGTGCACTCCCTCCACTCTATCTTACAGGGCCTGCGGGAGGGATATTTTTTTGGCTTTGGTAGACCTGACAGAGGCCTACCTCCCATGTGCCCATAGACCCCAACCACCGTCAGTTCCTGAGGTTTTGCTATGGTGGCCACCATTTTCAATACAGGGCTCTCCCGTTCGGCCTGTCATCAGCCCCATGGACTTTTACCAAGCTCCTGGCGGCCGTAGCAGCATACCTCAGATCCTTACCCATAAGGATCCGATGCTATTTGGACAGCATCCTGATAGCATCCTCTTCCAGACCCCAGGCAGAGGAGGATATGATGTCGACAATCAGGATCCTTCAAGAGCATGGGTTCTCGATAAACCTGGACAAATGCTACCTAGTACCATTGAACCCGTCTCTTGCATTTGGGGACTATCATAGACACCTTAACTGGCCAGGTCTTTCTCTCACAGGAGCATCAAGACAGTATAAGGGAGTTCACATCACAGATCCTGTCTGACAGAGAGGCTGTCTCAGCTTCTCGGCAAGATGATATCGTGCATCGGGATCGTCCCAGGGCCCACTTCCTGCCCGAACCCTGCAGTGGTTCCTGCTCCCCTACCAGAAGGCAGGCAGGGGCGACTCACCAAGGAGGGTTCACGTCCCCTTGCTGGTTCTTCATTCTCTCCATTGGTGGCAGTCCCGAGCCATGGATCAGGGTTGCTTGTACAGGGAACCCCAGAGGATTACCATCACCACCGAAGCCAGTTTGTATGGTTGGGGGGCCCACCTGGGAGTCCAGGTTAGATGGTCACGGGAGAAGCTCGCCCACAACATAAATTGGCTAGAGCTTAGGGCTGCCCGCTTAATTCTCAAGGATCTAAGGCAGGAGGTGATGGGGAGACAGATTTTTCTCCTCACAGACAATGTGGCCACCAGGGCCCACATAAACGGCAGGGGGACACTCGCTCCAGATCTCTAATGCAGGAGGCGACTTGGTTGTGCAGGTGAGCGGAGAGACACCTGTTGTCCCTGCGAGCAGAAAACATCTCGGGAGTTTCCAATGCCCAAGCAGACTGGTTGAGCAGGGCCACAGTTGACTAGTCGGAATGGCGACTGCATCCCAGTCTGTTCCAGGAGATGATGGAATGGTTCAGCCATCCGATTCTGGATTTCTTTGCATCTCCAGATAACTCGCAGCTCCCGAGGTTCTTTCCACCAGCACCGGGAGCAAAAGGGGTCAATGCTGTCTGGTGCAGGTGGCCCCAAGGGCTATTCTATGCCTTCCCCCCTTCCCCTGACTCTGGAAACAATCAGAAAGGTACTGACAGAGAGGGAGGAGGTTTTGTTGGTAGCCCCTGACTGGGCCAGGCGCCCATGGTTCACCTACCTAGTGGGCCAGTCAGTCGCCAGACCCTGGAGAATTGCCCTGCACAGGATCCCCCTTAGCCAGGGCCTGATTGAGCACCCAGATCCAGCTTGGTTTCGGTTGACCGTCTGGCGCTTGAGTGGGTGCTCCTGAAACAGGAGTAGTTTTCCAGAAGGGTCATTCAGACCATCCAGGCAGCCAGAAGACCTTCCACGACCAGGATATACAACGCATCGTGGAGGATTTTCTGCGGCTGGTGTGCCAGTCACCTATTGAAACCTACTGCTATGTCTGTGGCAAATGTGTTAGAGTTCCTGCAGGATGGGTTGGACAGAGGTCTCGCCCCCAGTACCTTGAAGAGACAGGTGGCTGCCTTAGCCTTGTTTTTTTCGGTAAAGGACTCAAACCACCCTGGCCCAACTCCCCAGGGTGAAAGCCTTCCTTAGGAGAGCCACTAATTTGAAGCCACCGGTGGTCCACCGTTACCCCACCTGGGATTTGCCTAGGGTCCTGCAGGCACTGACTTCTCCCCCATTTGAACCCTTGCCTGAAGTCAGTCTTCGCCTACTCACGTGCAAGGTGTCATTCTTAGTGGCCATTATTTTGGCCAGGCGTATCTCGGAGTTGCCGGCCTTATCCATCAGAAAGGACCTGTGCGTTTTCCATGCAGACAGGGTGGTTCTGCGGTTGGACACTACCTTTCTGCCCAGGGTAAACTCCTTATTCCACCGCTCACAGGAGTTGATTTTGCCTGACTTCTGTCCAGGGCCTACCCATGCACTGGAGAGAAAATGGGACGCCTTGGACGTTAGGAGGGCCCTCCGTATATACATCAAAAGGACCTCCTCTTTTAGGAGGACTGAAGCCCTGTTTGTTTCCTTTCAGCTGTGAACTTTGGGTCGCAGGATGACACCATCTACCATGGGTTGCTGGCTTAGAGCCTGTATTGCGAAGGCCTATGAGTTACTGGCTCTTCCTGTGCCCAGGAGAATCACTGCACACTCAACCAGGAATGCAGCGACCACTGCAGCCTGGGCAATGCAGGCTTCGGTTCTAGACTTTTGGAGAGCTGCGACTTGGTCATCTGTGACCCCATTCATAAGACATTATAAAATTGACTCCATTATCTCAGCAGAGGTGTCCTTTGGAAGACGAGTCCTGCAGGGCGTTCATGTAGAAGTGGGGACCTCTGACCAATCCAATTCCCTCCCATAGGACAGCCATCAGCCAGCTTTGGTATGTCCCATCCTGGATTCTCCCTTCGGCTGAGTGGAGAAGGGGCGTTGGTCCTACCTGAACACTTCTTCTCGGGGAGCTGAAGGGAGAATCCAGTCCCACCCTGTATTCTGTCTGGTCAGAGTAGGGAGGAAATGTTTTTTTCTCACAGTATCAAATAGGCTATGTGTTAGAGGACGAGGAGCAGCTGGATTTGCTTCGACGTCGTTCAGAACTGGGCACTGTTACCGGGGTGGTGGTGGTTCCTCAGTTTTTCAACTCAGTCTGCAGAGCTATGAGACTAGGGACTACCCATCCTGGATTCTCCCTTCGGCTCCCCGAGAAGAAGCGTTCTGGTAGGACCAACACCCTTTTCCGGCTTCCAAAGAGTCTCCGGAGACCGGGGAGGCCGTTTTCGCCCTCCCAGAGATTCTAGGAAAGCCTCTGGAGCCTGAGGAGGGCAAAAACACTCCCCACCCCGCCACTGTGGTGCAGGAGGCCGACTAGGCCATGCCCACCATGGCCACACCCACCCAGCAACCGCGCAGAGAAATTTTGGAAGCCCACCCGTGGCTATGGAGGACAAATGTGTTGAACACAAATAAAAGCCAGTATCTTGCACTGAAAGCATAGTTTGAAATGGTTTTGAGCAAAAATTTGTAGAAATGCAAAACCATAGATATCAATATGTAAATTAAGAACACTTGAAGAACCATAATTACCCATAATAGTCTTAAGTTTCTTGGTCACTAGATTAATAATAAAAAGAGGAAGAGGAAGTGATGGTGAAGCATAGTTAAGGCTATAGTTCATCTTTGTCTGTATTTACACAGCTGCCCAGCTGTGAAAAACATCATAAACAACCTGGCCTCATATAATTCTAAACAATGTAGATTATATTAATATTCAATTAATCAACATTTGTGCAGAAAAAAACAAATGCCCTTTTCTAAATGTGCTCATTCCCCTAATATGCATGTGAAGTCATCTTGCTTCCTGATAAAAGAGCTTTTAATGTAATTATCATCTGGCATCAGTTCTTTCTGGGCATATGAACAATATCTAATGTTTGTTTGGCTAATCATCTTCTTTTCCTTTCATGTCATCTCTTGCCTTACTTAAAAAGTGTTTGAAAAGCCTTTAGTCATGAGTCTTTGAAAAATTTGTTGTTTAACAATTTACAGCTTTTTGGGGGGAAATCAGCTTATTATTAATGGAAGTTTATGGGTTTTTTTTTTGGAAACATATTTGTTGAATATTAAACTTGAAAGGCTTTCCCTAAAAATAAATAGATGTTTTCATGATTTGAATGCAGAAAAATGGAGGGAATATCTGTCTGTCTGTCTGTCTGTCTATCTATCTATCTATCTATCTATCTATCTATCTATCTATCTATCTATCTATCTATCTATCTATCTATCTATCTCTAACATCAGAAGCAGGATTTTGTGTTTTTTTTTTAAACAAGTTTTATTAATTTTCAAACACAAATCATCATTATCCATTACATATTTAAACCTTTTTCCATTATAAATTTAACAAGTCAGATGAACTATAATTCTGTTTTAAACCATTTCCATATAAACATACAAAAACCCCTTATCCATTTTCTCTTTATTTCTCTTTACTCTTATTCCATTTTATTATTATTATTTCATCTATTTCTTTCTGACTTAGTTACCATTATTCTCATTCTATATTTCTGCAAGGTTTCATTAATTCTCCCAAAAAACAAACAAACATATATACACAACACACAAAACAAAAAAATCTTTTTGGAAAGTAACTTGGACCCAGGTATCTCTTTCTTCATGGACTTCCACTGTATTCATGCTCATATTACATATCATTACTTATTTTATTTACCATTCTAAGTCTTCTATATTAACTTCTCCCCATATTTCACTCTTTTTAATTCTATCTTAATTAATCATCTTAATTTGAGTCATTATATTTGTATCTTTTGTCCATTCTTTATTATACCTTTGTCTCATTCCTTATAAAAAAAAAAAAAGAAATTTCTCCTGAAATCACTAATCAGAGTATGATGCCTTTCTATCTCCCCACTAAATTAATCAAGTTAATCTTTAAAATAACACCCAATACCCAATCCGATTTTGCTTGGTACATTCTAACTGAATAATACATCCAGAATAATTAAATACATAGTTAAACAATAAATCTAAATATTAAAAACAAATACTATAATAAAAATTTTATAATAACATCAATACCATAATCTTGTTAAACTCTTTAATTAAAGCTCAATATTCTAAATCTCCCTCATATTATTAAATTTTAAAACCAATCATTATTAACATAATAAGATGATATTGTAGTATTGTATTAGAAATAGAAAACTTAAATGGCTTAAGAGTTGATAAGAGATTAAATGCTGAAATGTTAATAATGATTGGTTTTAAAATTTAAGAAGCTGGATTTTGTTAATAACATTCCTGTTGGATGACTTTGAATTTTTTTTTACATGTTTTCTTTGTTTCAGTAGAATTCCACATAAAAACAAGTGCTACTAAACTGAACTTCATCTTTTTCTCATTATTCATATACTTGTTCTTCTATTTTGGTTATAGCTGTTTTTGGTAAAACGAAGCAGCAAAACACATTCATTTTGATCGTATTGAAAATGTTACTGCCTAAAATTTCATTCTTCAGCATTCTTATATGGTAAACTAAAGTCTTTTTTTAAATTCTCAAAGTGTGAGAATTGTTGGAAATTGAAGCAGTGATGTGTTCCAGTTGTGGGGAGAAATAACCATGTCATTCTCTGTTATAAATAACTGTTCATTTCAGTTTTGACACATGCTTTTGATGAACCATGTTGATTTCTATAGTAGTACACTTTTACAGCAATATACTTGGAATAATTTCTCCATACCGTTAAAATCATGTGTCTTTGAAAAAACTTGCAATATTTCTTTACTTCCAATCCATATTGAAATAGTGCTTTTTGAAATCTATTTTCCAGAATCATGCTTTGGGATTATAAATGTGTGAAGCATGTAATCATATTATTACAGACTTGTCTATATCACTTATCTGATACAGGCTGGACATTGTGGCTTTGCCATGCATTGAATAATTTGTGATGATGAACTGTTTTAAATGTGCTTGTTAGATATTTTCCATGTTTGAATTCCTTAAGCTGCAGCAGGGAAGACTTTTCTTGATGCTGTGTATGCGAATTTTTCACTTTTTTAAAATGATCGAGAGTTATGCAAGAAAAAGAAAATCATATGCATACGTTTTGAATACAGGTAGTCCTCAGCTTATGACCACAACTGAGCCCAAAATGTCTGCTGTTAAGTTGTTAAAAAATTTGTTAAGTGAGTTTTGCCCCATTTTACAACTTTTTTTGCTAAGTGAATCACTGCAGTTGATAAGTTAGTAACCTGGTTGTTCAATAAACCTGGCTTCCCCATTGACTTTGTCAGAAGGTCACAAAAGGGGAATCACATTACTGTGGGTTACAGCAACGGTCATAAATATGAACCAGTTGCCAAGCATCTGAATTCTGATCACATGATCATCGGGGATGCTGTAAAGGTCGTAACTATGAAAAACGGTCATAAGTCACATTTTTCAGTACCATTGTAACTCTGAATGGTCACTAAACAAAGTGTTGTAAGTCGAGAACTACCTGTACTTGTGTCTTATCAGACCTTACTTTTGTTAATAAACTTTTAATTTACCCGAAACAATAGACATTTGTTATTTCTACTATATTTTTATTTAAAAAAGCAAAACCAGCATTGGGGACATGAGGATATATTCATAAGAACTCTTTAGAAAATAAGCAGAACATAAATGTTTAAATAAACACAATAATTTTACCATTTTTTTAAATAAAATAACCCTTTTGTTACAAATGAAGTTTATTGAGAAAGTATGACTTTAACATTACTTAAAATATTTTACTTGTAACACATTGCAAGGACATTATGCACAACTGTTTGTTACTTCCCAGAATGGCGTGATGAAATAGCAAGTCACGTGCTGATCTTTGCAAATATATCTTGGTTTCCACTCAGCTTAACCCTTGGAGAGCTGTCAGATTCTGAAAACGACATATTTGAGCAGTCCAAAGAATGCGCTATGCAGCCGGCTGAAGAACAACAAGAAGCTTTTGGCCATGGAATAGAGTTAATTCCCTGGTACGTCTTGTCAATCAGAGCTGACGTCCATCAATTCATGTTGCAAGGCGCAACCGTTATACGTTACGATCAAGAAACTCACTTATCAGCTCGTTGTTTCCTTCAGCTTCAACCTGACAATAGCACACTGATGTGGACAAAGCCAACCATCGCTTGCTGTGCAAATTCTAAAATAAAATTTAGCACATTAGGTAGCGGCACTGAACTTGGAAAATTTCCATTTCTTGGCAGTACCGGATTAAGTGGACTGGTCGAAGGTTGCTTAGACCTGCTGTCGGCGAAAGCCGTGTATATGGGACACTCCGGGATTGATATGCATGCGGTGTGCATCCAGAATAACCTTTTAAACATGACCCTCGAAGAGAATGGTATAACATTATTATATGGACTTCAAACTACTGAAAACAAATTGCTGCACTTTGTGGCTCCAAAATATACTGCTAAAATGTTGTTTCATGGGTTACTGGAATTAATTAATGCTATAAGGAAGATGAAGAGATTTCCTGATCAGAGATTACAGTGGCTGCGGAAACAGTATGTTAGCCTCTATCAGGTAAAGTGAACTATAATTCTCCCTTTACCTATCAATATATATATATATATATATGTATGTATGCATGCATGCATGTATGTATGTATGTATGTATGTATGTATGTATAATTAGTTTCCTGTTATGGCATTCTGTCATGGTGACACAGTGTTTAGAGTGCAGTACTGCAGGCTACTTCTGCTGACTGCCAGCTGACTGCAATTTGGCAGTTCAAATCTCACTGGCTCAAGGTTGACTCAGCCTTCCATCCTTCCAAGGTGGGTAAAATGAGGACCCAAATTGTTGGGGGCAATATGCTGACTCTGTAAACTGCTTAGAGAGGGCTTTAAAGCAGTATATAAGTCTTATTGCTATTGTTGAATTCTGTAATCATCTGTTTTCCATTCCTACACTCTGTTCTTATCTAATATGTCTCCACACAATGTAGTTTGTACATTTTAATAATGTTGAATATATTTATTAGGAGGATGGCCGATACGATGGTCCAACCTTGGCTCAAGCGGTTGAGTTATTTGGAGGGAGACGCTGGAGTACAAGAAATGCAAGCTCGGGAAATTTGGCAAAGAGCATAGAGAAGCCAGGTGTGCAAAGAAACAACACTTTAGGAATCAATTCAGCTAAGAAGAAAAAAAAAGTGCTTATGAGGGTAGGAATCTTTTGTTAGTTAATAATATTATTACATGGATTATTTGAGATTTATTATGTTTTCACCCATCAGAGTGAATTTTTACATAAATAAACCTTTGTTCTTTAAATTTCATTTATTTGGAAGCAATGCAATTTCTCTTTTTTCTTTATATATATAAACAATATAATAAAAATTTGCCTGTACTAAATGAAACTAGGAATAGAATGTTCTCAGTGGTATTTTGACTTCTGAGGTTGGCCTTGGTTTGTATTTTCAAACCTAAGAAGAATGGAATAACATACATTTGAAGTATAACGGTATTTTTGATTATTCAGAAAATACAATTTTTCTATGCTGCTCAGAAAATACTACAGTAATTTGGGAGCAGAATTCAATTATATCAGCTTTTATTATCATTCTTCCTTCAGTAGAATAGAAATAGGCATGGAATGGAATGGAATGGAATGGAATAGAATAGAATAGAATAGAATAGAATAGAATAGAATAGAAGCTGGAAGGGACCCTGGAGGTCTTCTAGTCCAGCCCCCTGCTCAAGCAGGAGAACCTATATCATTTCAGACAAGTAACTGTCTAGTCCATGGGTGTCAAACTGGCGTCCCACGGGCTGGATGCACGCGCAGGCCACACTCACCCCAGTTCCGCGAAAGGAAAAAACATCGTGATACATCACGTGACAGCAACGTGACGCTGCAAGTTTGACACCTGTGGTTTAGTCTGTTCTATAAAACCTCCAGTGATGGAGCGCGAGCGCCCATTATTTCTGAAGGCAAGCTGTTCCACTGATTAATTGTTCTCACTGTTAGGAAGTTCGTGGTCTTAGTAGGGTTTTATAAAGCGGTACTAATACTTCACGTGATTTTGATTCTATGCCTCTGTTTATAGAACGCAGGATTGTATTAGCTTTTTTGGCTGTTGCTGCACACTACTGGCTTATATTCAAGTCACCACCCTGGTTAAAATCATTGCTTGCTTTTCCAAAATTATTTTATTTTTACCAGTGCCTAGGTTGACCTTGCCAATGAATATTGTTATTCATTCTGTTCCAAATGCAACTTTCATAGCATTTTGGTTCACCAACTGGTTTCATTAGCTGTTGATAGAGCTGTGTGACTTACAAAATAGAAACTGGTTGAAATGTGTACTGTTTTCTAAGACACTTATTGAGAAAGTTACTGTTTCAAGGGTGAAAGTGGAGATGGCACTGATGATGAGATGGCAAGTCGAAAAGCAAGGCCTCCTATTCCTCTTAAGGAAAATCGGATTAGAAGCGGTTCAGACCCTCAGGATATTGATGAACATGAAGAACCAGGTAAAAATAATTTATTAAACCCCTATGCCATTCAACTCTTGATGTCATGGCAATTAAAGAAATTATAATAAAATCAACAAAAAGATAAAAGATGGTGACTAGCATATCATCAACCTCTGTATGTGACACACATGTACTGCCCTCAAGATTAACAGTGAAAAATTGTGTTGAATATCTAACTTTGGTTACTTTCAAATAAATAAACTTCAGCCAAGAATTCCGAAGCTGTCTGAATAAAACAAATCATAATTATAGTTAGCCATGGCTGCAGATTTGGAAAAGTAGCAGACTGTGGTCACTAAAACTGGGATATAATATAGAATTCAGATGCTGAAATAAGCAACACACATTGTAGCTATGTTCCTCCCCTCCCTGCCCTCCTCCTATAATACAGCTGCAAAGAGGAGTTTGAAAGTATTTATGGTTTATTTTAATCAACTGCTGCTTATAATTTCATCCAAACTGCTTACTTTTAATCACAGTTTGTTTGAAACAAACCAGCTTCAAACTATGGGCTAAGCCGATAGCTTGTTGGAACATATGGTTATTAAGGTCTACTATAGGTGAGTAAAAATGCAAACAAAGACTTAGGATCTCCTATCTGTGGCCAAAATGATGGGTGGAGAAGAAGAGGATACACACAAACTTAAGTCACATATAATGAAACATCTGCAAGAAAATAACCAAGCTCAGAGAGCACCAATAATAACTGAACAGTTGAACTCATGCTGCATATAGGAAACATGTGATTAAATACATTGTAGTTATTACAAGTTTCTCATCATATGTTTCAAGATTCCCATGTGATACAGTCAGTCAAAATTCCATTTGTATTCCATTTGAAGGTGCCTATTCATAATGACCAATTTTTTTTCCAGGGTGCCAAACGTTTGGGAAAAAAAAAATGTGTCATCGGTGTTTTAATTCTATGCTTAGTAGTTACTACCTGGTGGTTCTATTTTGTCCAAAGAAATCGCTGCTTTGCCTAAATGAAACGATTTATTCTAATGAACATTAGAAAGATGAACATTCCTCTATTTCTTTAAAGAAAGAAAGTAAAGTAAATCACTTCCAAATGGGAAACAGAATGAGGAGTACTAGTGATATATGTAACTAGATATTTCCTAAAACATTTTGAACAGTTGTTTTCAGCATTTTACTTTTTGTCTGACAAATGCCTGTGTATAACATGACATTTTGTACATTGTTTCAGAAACTGGACTAGTAGCTCAATAAAATATAGTTTTTTAGTTATAATTTATTTGATTAGGCATCAGACATGGGTCAGGTAGGACTTAGAAAAATAAAAATCATTCATAAAATGACCTTTATTGTTAGATCCAACCCTTCTGGTTACTTTTACTGGTGCAAATACTCTACCTTCAAGAAGAACACAGTCACTGACTACTTCAGAGCCACCTAATTTATCACCTGGTGTCTCTTCACCTGTAAGACCACAGTCTTCTCCTGTGATATCACCATCAATAAAAAGCCAACCTAGGTAAGAAGAAAGCAGTTTTTTAAGCCTGTTATGAGTGTTGAATGTGAGTTTGACTTTTTCTTTGAAGTGTTTCATCTGTACTTAAAAAAAAATGCTTGTTTTTATTATCTGAGAAACTGATTGTTGGCAGATTTTTAAAATTATCACTTGTAATAGAATTGTATTTGTGCTTGTACAGAAATTTGGGGATCATGGGAATTCACTATACAAATATCTTTAGTACAGGGGTGTCAAACCGGTGGCCTGTGGGCCGGATGTGTCATGCGCAGATCACGCCCAGCCCAGCTCCGCGAATGGGGAAACCATCACGAAACATCATGTGATGGCAATGTGATGCAGCGAGTTTGACACCCGTGCTTTAGTACAACATTAGAACTGATTTCTATTAACATATGTAATCTGTTCTACAAGTAAAGGAACTAAGTGCCTGGTTTCATTCTAAGGATAGGATGCCATTTTTATAGCATTCAAATTTAGCTGTTAGATTGAATTATCTATTTAGCCATATCACTTGCTCATCTTTGACCAAATCATTGCCTACCTTACCACATAGGATATAAAATAAAAAATTGAGTAGTCTGTGTGCACCAAGCTGAGCCTTCTAAAATTAAGGGAGAGGAGAGGAGTGAATAAAATGAGATGAGGTGAGGTGACATGAGATAAGATAACCTTTAATGTCACTTTATATTATATCACTGTATTAAATAAATCAATATAGTTTCCTTCTTTAATCAAATAATTAAAATTGACCTTGTAAAGACGATATGTCTAAAGTACAATATTATTGCATTGCACAATATTATAATAATTATACAACTGCTTTTACATAAATTTGTAATCAATTTAATTTTTTTTAGCACCTGGAGCAGTAGTAGCTGGCATGGAAGAGGTAAAGGAGGATTAAAAGGCTTCCAGACCTGTATGGCTTCTGATAGTAATATGAGTTTTGTTGAATTTGTGGAGCTCTTCAAGTCTTTCAGGTAACTATTGGTTTATTCCGCACAGACAGATTCAGTTTACATAACTGAAAAAGTACATAATGAAAATATTCCATATATTACAGCGTACGAAGCCGCAAAGATCTCAAGGATCTTTTCGATACCTATGCCATACCGTGCAATCGTCTGCGTCCTGATTCAGCTCCACTGTATACTTCCCTGAAGATTGATGAAAATACAAATGGCCTCCAGCCTGATTTAGGTAAAACTAAACAATGTGATAGCAGATTGACTTTACATCTGTGTTGCCTATGACAGAGTTGTAATTCCAGTGCAGGTAGTCCTTGTTTAATGATGTGGTTGTAATGTGCAATGTCATGTGACCACATCACTTAGCGATGATAAAACTGGCAGCCTTGTTGTCATCATTAAGCAAGGATTGTGGATTGTTAAGTGAGGGCCTTATATAGCCAGGATTTGAAACTTCCTGGTTACTTCCAGCAAGCAATGGGGAAGCTGGCAGGAAGACGGAAGTCCCAGTCATGAGAAGCTTTTCTTTACGTGGTTGGCAAGCAGTATGGAAGGCCGGATGAATGTGAGTGGGTCCCACACTTGCTTTGCTGGTTGGGAGCTCCTCAAGAGAAAAATTGACAGAACCAAAAGTAATCTACTGGAATAACTTGCGACTTCCTGCTTGCTTCCCCATTGACTTTGCTTGTGGGTGCTGGTAGTGAAGGTTACAAATGACAATCATGTGACTACAGGATGCCACAACATCATAACTGAACTGGTTACCGAGTGCCTAGATTGCGATCATTAAGGGGCATGCATAAGTGCACCATCGTGCCTCCCATCCCTGTTCTATTGTCCCCATTTATTTGTACCTATTTCCTGTATTCTTACTTATGTTTATACTTATACCTATTATCTTGTAAGCGATTGACAAATAAAATAAAAATAAATAAATGGGAACACTGCTGTGGCTGCAGTTGCGAGGACTCATCATAAATCCCCCTTGCTCAGTGCCATTGTAACTTTGAACAGCCACTGAACAAGCAGTCATTCAATGATAATTATCTGTAATAATTATGTACTCTTGTTGGCCAGCTGTTTCTTTTTTATATAGTGTAGTGCAATGCATTGAGGGGTAAATTACATTATAACATTTCAATATTACTACTACATTTCCAAATCATGTAAATCACAGATTCGGTAATTTTCTTCAAATCATGGATTCAGCAAAATATTCTCCACATATCATTGACTATTTCGAAACTTTGGGGAAAAAAGACTTAACTATTCTATGAATTTTCTGATTGTGTTTTTAATCTTTCAGATTTATTAACGAGGAACATATCAGATTTGGGCTTGTTCATTAAGAATAGGCAGCAGTTATCAGACAACCAGCGACAAATATCAGCTGCTATTGCTGCCGCAAGCATTGTTACTAATGGCACTGGCGTAGAGAGCACATCTTTGGGAGTATTTGGTGTGGGAATACAGCAACTAAATGATTTCTTAGTCAATTGCCAAGGAGAGCACTATACTTACGATGAAATCCTCAGTATTATTCAGGTAGGTAAGGCAGACTTTTTAAAGTGCAGATATTTGGTTAATATTCTCTTCATAGTTTCACATTGCTTTTTAAGCCCTCCATAATACTCTCTATAGAATAGAATGGAATGGGATGAGATGGGATGGGATGGAAGAGAATAACAGAGTTGGAAGGGATCTTGGAGGTCTTCTACACCAACCCCCTGCTTAGGCAGGAAACCCTACACCATTTCAGACAAATGGTTATCCAACATCTTTTTAAAAACTTCCAGTGTTGGAGCATTCACAATTTCTGGAGGCAAGGAAATTTCTCCTTAGTTCTAAGTTGCTTCTCTCCTTGATTAGTTTCCACCCATTGCTTCTTGTCCTGCTGTCAGGTGAGAATAGCTTGACTCCCTCTTGTCGACTCCCTCTATAGGATGACACCTTGTGCTTCAAAGGCACAGCAAATGAAGTTTGACTAAACGAGAGTCAGTTAACATGTCAACTTTCTAGTCTTTTTAATATTTTAACTGGTATGGAAACCAGCAGAATGATTTAGGGCTAGTCACGCTCTCTCAGACCCTGGAGGAAGGCAGTGGCAAACCATTTATGAAAACATGGCCATAAACCTTCCAGAACTCATCCATGTAGCAATAGCACTTAGACTTATATACCACTTCATAGTGCTTCACAGCCCTCTCTAAGCTGTTTACAGAGTCAGCATATTTCCCCCAACAATCTGGGTCCTCATTTTACTGACCTCAGAAGGATATAAGGCTGAGTCAACCTTCAGCCGGTGAGAAGCCTGCAATACTGCATTCTAACTATTGCGCCACCAAGCCTCCTAGTTGCATGGAGTCAAAATTGCCTTGAAGGCATCTAATGCCACCTTCCTCCCAGTGTTCATATCACCTGATAGCATGGAAGTAGGTTAACAGAATGTACAGGGGACTAAAGGTAGCAATGTACAAAAATGTAATACTAATTCCTTGTTTACTGTTTTCATTCTCCAGCACCCTCTCCTGTATTAGTTTTCTTCTGGCTAGGTTTGAAGGCCAGAAATGACTAAGATGAATTTTGTGGGAATGGGAGATATTGATCTCTGGATGGTTGAAAATTGATAAATGAGAGTTGTATTGTTTCTCTTTCAGTCTCTGCTTTTTCACTTTTATGACGTTTATGTCCAGTGCTGCCTTTCCTTTTTAGATGCCATGTTAACATACAGCCTCATTTGGAAACTCATATCTACCATTATCATATCTAGTTAGCTATGCCAATTGTGTATTGTATTTATTTATATGTAAAAACTGAGTAAAAATGGATATTTGTTACATTTGTTAATTTTCACCTTTTCTCTTTCTACCATTACAGAAGTTTGAACCAAGCATCAGTATGTATCAGCAGGGGCTAATGTCATTTGAAGGATTCACACGGTAATTATCTTTGGATATTCTGACGTACAGTCTAGACGCTTTATGCAACTATTATGAATTTTAAACATCTGTATCTTAGGTTTCTGATGGATAAGGATAATTTTGCCTGCATGAATAATGAATCTCAAGAGAACATAGAAGATTTGCAGTTTCCATTGTCATATTATTACATTGAATCTTCACACAATACATATCTCACGGGGCATCAGCTGAAAGGAGAATCTTCAGTAGAACTTTACAGCCAGGTATACAAAGTCAATCTGCTGCCTCCTTTTTTCTAAAAGTATTGGTTTATTTATTTGTAAAGTCAAAGAAGCATGACCTTTGACATGTTCCTAGTTGTGGCTTGTAAAACGTAGGAAAAAAAGATGTGTGGGAAAGTGGTTTGTGTGCACAGTTGTGCTCAGATGCTTTTTTTATATTTATATATTTATGCTTTGTTCTGAGTTTTCATTTGAGAGTCATAGAATTTAGACACTAGCCAGTCTGATCTAAACTGCTAAAATTAGACTTTCCCACAGGAAAGACTGAGCTAATATGTTGTTTCGTTTAGATGTCAAGGCATCATTCAGAATAATGTAACTTGTGCTGAAAAGATGATGAGTTTGTAGCAAAATTATTACTCAAGAGAATGTGGCTCCTAAGAATATTATATAATATTTTTGACATACTTTCCAAGCAAGTGACCCACATGAAAACACACTTTCAGGAGATTCAGCTTGGTTTGGGTGCATAGTGAAGGTCCAAAGTTAAAGTTAAAAGAACTTATATATTACATGTAGATATTAATAAAGACTTCGTTGCCATTGAATGAAATGCTTCCTGGTTCAGCTGCAATGGATACTTCCAGAGTAAAGGTAGCTCTCGGTGAACGACCGGTCACTTACTATTCAAAGTTATGACGATCTACTTATGACCTGTTCTCGAAGTTCCGGACTGCCACATCTCCCCCATTGTCATGTGGTCATGTTTTGGGCATTTGGCAATCAGTTCACATTTACAGCCATTTGCAGTGTCCCGTGGTCACAGGACTGCAATTTTTGGCAGGTTTTGCTGGTTTCCAGGATTCATTTCCAGTTTCCCACCAAAAAAAAAATAATCCAGTTGGTGAAAGTACTAGTTTAACAACCACAGTCTTAAAAACTGTGAGGTTTGCTTAATGACCACAGCATTTGCTTAATGACCACTTCTACAAAGCTTGTAAAATCAGATATGTGCCACATTGTTACTCGTTTTACAATCGCCACAATTTATGACCAGGCTCAATTACGATAATAAATCGAGGATTAATCCATAACAGTTTTTAGAACTATCAATCAAATGACATTGCATAATGATTCTCTCTTTCTTTTTTCTCTCTCCCATTAATTGATTTTTGTCCTAAAATAAAAGATGGAATTAGTTCTGGGGAGACAGCTAGATCCTCAGTCCAATTTGGATAAAAGAGACAAACATTTGCCTGATATAAAATTTCATTTGGAAACATTCACGGTGTGCATGCCAAAAGAAGATCCATGCATCCCAAACCAAAGTTAATTTCCATATTTATTTTTCCAGCTGTACTTAACATCTATAATATGTGAATTTGTTTCTAAGATAGAAGATGTTCACAAAACTTAGTCTGTATCTGATTTACATTTTGTTTATGTGCAAACCAGGATCTGTAATGGGAAATTTTTGCTGAGGCCTATGAAAAGGTGAATGTTTTGAATGTTACAGTAAAATAAATTCTGCATCAGTTTAAAAAAAGGAATAACTATGTCCCTGTTGTATTTTTGACAACTTCTTTTGTTCAGAAAACACAATAATGCTGGTTGGGGAATTCTGGGAGTTGAAGTCCACACATCTTCGAATTGCTAAGATTGAGAAACACTGTTATAAGATCAATACATTATCATGCTTTCCTCTATTACAGATTTTATTACAAGGTTGTCGGAGTGTGGAATTAGATTGCTGGGATGGTGATGACAGCATGCCTGTAATTTATCATGGACATACACTCACTACCAAGATAGCTTTTAAGGTATATGCAGTTTATAATAGTATCTTCCACAGTATAAATTGATTGTATTTATTTTATTCATCTGCATCTCTATAACTGTTTGGTTTGGTTCTGCAACCAAATAAGACAGACACAGACTTCAATGGATAATTAGAACTGCAGAAAAAAACGATTGCCACCAACCAATTGCCACCAACTTATCTACAGACCTCTCACATCCTGGACATAAATTGTTTCAACTTCTACCCTCAAAATGATGCTATAGGGCATTGCACACCAGAACAACTAGACACAAGGACAGTTTTCCCCCCGCATGCCATCACTCTTGTAATTCCCACAACACTGTCAAACTATTTACTAAGACTGTATTACTATTCTTCTTCTCATCCTTCCTATTACCCATCTCCTTCTACTTATGACTGTAACCTTGTTGCTTGTATCTTTACAATTATATTGCTTAATTTAGTTTCCTAGTATGATTTTGATTGCTTATTTAGTATCCTATGACTATCACTGTTGTGTCTTATGATTCTTGATGAATGTGTTTTTTTATGTACACTGAGAGCTTATGCTCTTCGATTTTAAGCTTAAAGCGTTAGCACAGAAGACAAATTCCTTGTGTGTCCAGTCACACTTGGCCAATAAAGAATAATATTCTATGCTAATTGACAGAAGAGTATATTGCTGACTATACTAACCTTCTTGAGGTATATGAGATCAAAAGTGTTGAAATTGTGATTATGACTCCGCTTTTAATCAGAAGACTTTCAAACAAATTTAAGTTTCCCTAAACTTTGCATTCCTCTTTTGGTTTAGAGTCAGCGTTCTAAGATTTCCCTTAGTAATTTGTGGGACAAAGTATTGTGCATGTTAACAGTGATCGGGGAAATGCTGTAATTCTGATTGGTTTTTTTATTATGACAGGAAGTAGTTGAAGCTATTGATCGTAATGCTTTCATCACCTCAGATATGCCAGTCATTATATCTATTGAGAATCATTGTTCTTTGCCACAGCAACGAAAGATGGCTGACATTTTCAAGGTGGGTTACAAGACTATATTCACATCAGATTTAACAAGCCAAGCTATTAACATAATCATTAATACACACATACATATAATTCCTTTTCTCCTACTCTGTTTCTATTTTTATATTAGCAAGTAAGTTAGAAATTTAAGTTAATTATTTTTTTTTACTGTATCCTAACAAGGATGCTATGAATAATAGCTTCCCGATAAGAGAATTTAAAATTAACTTTTAAAACATAGCTTTAAATGTCATGATGACTTAGCAGTTAAAGACACTGAGCTTGTCAGCTGGAAAGCGAACAGCCCAAGTTTAAGACCGGAGTATGTGTCATGGGGTGAGTTCCCATTACTTGCTCCAGCTCCTGTCCGCCTAGCAGTTCGAAAGCATGCAAATGCAAGTATATAAATAGGTACCACCTAACTGAGAAGGTAACGGTGTTCTGTGCTGGCCACATAACCACCGAAATGTTTTCAGACAGTGCTGGCTCCCTGGGCTAAGAAACGGAGATGAGCACCGCCCTCGAGAGTCAGGCACAACTGAAAAGGAGAGACCTTTACCATTACCTTTTTGCAATTTTGCTTGCTAGGAAGCTAATAATAATAATTGGTTTTTTGTTTTTTGTTTTTTGAC
The DNA here is from genome assembly GCF_049901735.1 of Notechis scutatus. NCBI lineage: Eukaryota > Metazoa > Chordata > Lepidosauria > Squamata > Elapidae > Notechis > Notechis scutatus. The sequence continues at coordinate 99,067,028 of NC_142012.1, read as the reverse complement.
AGAAACAAAACCCTCCTTACTGCATTTTCAGGAAGCCACAAATTATTTCTCAGTCGGTTCAATTAATTATAATTGGATGAATTGATTTGTATTTTTAATCTCATTATATTAATGGTTGTATGCTACTCAGAGCTTATCCATTTTCATAATAAACTTTATAGAAATAATCATAGCATATTAACTGCAGAATCCTAACTTTATAGCAATGAGTCATTGAATATGAAAAGGATGGCAAATAGATTTCATAATAAATAAATAAATAATAAAGCAAAAAAGGAACTGAATGCAGGTATATAAAGCTTGTACATATCCTGGTTTATTAAAATCAAAATTGGATTGTTTGAAGGGAGATTAATAACATCATTCATAACTAATATCTTTTATTATGTTGATATTCCAGAATACATTTGGAGATAAACTGGTAACTAAATTTTTATTTGAAAGTGATTTTTCTGATGACCCATTGCTACCTTCTCCCCATCAATTAAGAAGAAAGATTCTGCTTAAAAATAAGAAGCTCAAAGCACATCAAACTCCAGTGGATATATTAAAACAAAAGGTAAGATTTAAATTGACTACACACACTTCATTTTGAGCCACTGCAATGTTTTAAGAATAAAATTTGAATTTAAAGAATAAAAGACGGTTTTATTTGGAGCCACCGACATCTTACAACTATACCTTTAACACCATCAAACAACAATGTCTACTATTCCAGGTCCTTGAGAAGGACATGATAGGTGGAAAATCCAGTCTAAACATCTGGCTGACTATGGACCAGCCATAATAATAATCATTTGAAGAAGAAGAAAAACCATTGGAAGGATATTTGAAAGGCAGTGAAGAAGTTGTTTTGAAGCTAATACACCATGAAGGTTTCCTGAGTACTGAAGAGATCAAATGTGCTGCAATAAAGACCAAATGAAGAATAGAAAAGAGACATCGCAAGACAAACTATTGTGTGGCCAAATACATTAAAAAAAAAATAGCAGGCAAAGCAGATCACAACAAGACCTGGCAATGGGTAAGAGCAGGAACATTGAAGAAAGAGACAGAGTGGCTAATTCTGGCTGTAAAAAACAAATACATTCAAACCAGCATTGAGAAGACAGCAACAGGCAGCAAATGCCACCTCTGCAAAGATTATGAAAAAGTAGAACAACCCCTTCCTTGTTTGGTGTAGCTGAGAGGAAGATTTTAAAAGCTTTTCCACTGAGCAGCCACAACTTGACATATCTAAACTTAACAAACTGTGATTAATTTTAACTATCAGTTCCAAAGAAAGTATCTTAAAGCCACAATGTATGAAAATGGTTTAAACAAACTTGGATGGGCTACAGATCTGACCTTTGTGACTTAATAAAATGTTGCTCATTGAAAACAAAGACAAAACTCCCTCACTCCTTTAAGCTAAGGTGGATGACCACATGGTGCTAAATATAGCCAGTGATCAATGCAAATGCCTATCTTATGTAATGAAGATTATTTTGTGTGACGATTGGAATATATAGATGATCAAAGGGAGAAGGGTGGTTTTTTGTATTTTACATCTTGGCATGGAATGTTTTGTTCTTGTGTTCCGTTAATGAGGAAAAAAAATATGTGTTTACTGCTGCAGTAAAGGATTCAGGCTATATAAATGGCTTACATTCATGACATTAAAGACAGCTAGTCTCTGCGTGGAAAAGCAATAGCATTTAGACTTATATACTGCTTCACAATGCTTCACAGCCCTCTCTAAGCAGTTTACAGAGTCAGCATATTGCCCCCAACAATCTGAGTGCTCATTTTACCAACTTTGGAAGGATGGAAAGCTGAGCCAACCTTGAGCTGGTGAAGATCAAACTGCTGACAGTGGGCAGAGTTAGCCTGCAATACTGCATTCTAACCACTGTGCCACCACAGAACCAATATTTGTGCAGCTGACCTCCTCTGTTAAATAAATGTAAATGTTATTCCAAGTGGATGGAGACCTATATAGTAAGACCTTATTGATAGCTCAGTGGAAAGAATAATGCAGTAGGAATTAGGAGGTGATGTGGATTTCCATGGATAAATGAGAATATAAAAAGATGGCATAAAACTAGGGGGTGGAGGATGAAGTTAGAGGACTTGTTGCTACTTTCTAACAGTATATTCTGTCTCATTTTAAAAATCTGATTTGATGCTGCAGGCTCATCAGCTGGCATACATACAGGCTCAGGCAACCAATGGTAGCCATGTGGGAAATCTTTCCACTGCTAACGAAGAAGAAGAGGATGAAGAAGATGAATATGATTATGACTATGAGTCCTTGTCTGACGGTAAATGAACACACTTGCATGTAATGCTGCATTTTTCAGATTTATGACAAGTTCACAGTTTTGGTTATAGCTATTCTTGAAATTCCTGGGTCAAGGAACAGATAAAATAAACCTATGTTAAAATACAGTACAATCATCATCATCTTTTAACACCCCCATAATCCCTTGCGGGATGTAGTCTGGGCAACTGAATGGAGCTAGCAGAGTGTTTAATGTCTGGATGCCCTTCCTGTCACCCATGCAGATTTTTTTCAGCAGGTATATCCTCATTGTGCCCAGAGAGAGAAATATCTGCCTCTACCTAGGATCGAACTCACAGCCTCCTGATTGTGAGGCGAGAGTTCTACCTGTAGGCCACTGCACCATTCCAAAATGCAGTACAATTTCTCAATACAATCAGTAGTAGTAGTAGTAGTAGTAGTAGTAGTAGTAGTAATAATCCAGGTTCTTGGAATGACTTGCTAGGTAGACAAAAGTGCCAAAACTAATTTCAGCATCAATCTGGCTGACCATAATCCATAGAATCTCTTCAGCCACCCCCTTCCCGGGACTGGCATGTTCTGATACAGTGAATGCAAATCTTTTAAGTCAAGCTGAATTGGTGACTTCATGGATACCTCTATAGTTTTCTTGGCAACATTATAGATTTTAAAAAAAACCTTCCACCTAGCACACATTCCAGGGTTTTCTACTTGTCTCGTAAGTTACGGACTAACCCAACTTATCTTTTTGAAATTAATCAGTCAAATTTCTGTAATTCATAGAAATTTGCTGGTTCAAGTAGAGTGATTTAAAGCATTTCCTAATGTCTGCTTCTGGTAATAGAGATACTTTGTTTGTGTAAAGTACAGGGAAAATAATGGTATGAAATGTCAGACCTCATGCAGTTCATCTAAATCTTAATTAAATCTTAGTTAAATAAATCTTTACTATTGAAAGCTCCTCAGTTTAACATTTTCAGACATTCATGTATTTTACATGGAAGGCTTTAATGATAATGACAAGGCAGTGAACAAATGATAATGACAAGAAAGTGAACAAAAATCACAAAAGGTATCCTATGAGTAAAACAAAACTAACAGTCATTTCTAATTTAAATGTTCTGCCATGCAAAGTAGCTCAATGCTTAGATAGGCTTACTGCCTATCTTACACCTCATTGGGAGTCAATTTGGTTTAATATAATTAAACAAGTTAAATTAGAATGTACAATATACAATATAACTAATGAGTTATGAAAGCAAATATTAATACGTTGTTGGTTATTTTCTTGCATGATGTAAAAAATCTGCTGATTCATCCCAGGTAGACTCTTCCGTTAGCTAATATGATGAAATTACCTGTCTGATAAATTAACATCGCAATCTCTATGCATTTTACAGGAAAATAAGCTCCATTGCATTCAGTCATTGTCATGAAAGTGTGTATAAGGCTGTTGTCTTAATCTCTTACCTGATTCCCACCTTTGCTAAATACTCATACTAAGAAGTCAGTTTTTCTCTAATTTTCTGACAACTTTGGATACAAAGGCGAATTGCTTGCCTTTGTGTTCTCTTTTATAAAATATTTCTACTAAGGTTTCCCTGAAGCAGTTCTCTTAAGTGTTTGCGTCAACATGATAATTCCAATGAGTCTGAATGTTATGTTCATTTATCTGTCAATTCCCTTTACGTTTATTTCTTTTCTGACTGTTTTCATAGCTGATGTCCTTAATGCTTCTCCTGCTGCTAACAGCCAGGAAGGTAAAACCCCTCGATCAAACATTTTAACTGCATGAATTGACATCATTGCATTTCCGAGCAATTCAGAATGCGTGCTTTGAATGCATTTTCACTTACTAGTTAAATTCAACTATATGTTTCCTTAATTTTCTTTTCCTGCTTTGGAGCTTATAGTATTTGCAGATATGACACTTTTTCTTATTCATACATGTTGAGGGTGAAATAGATTTTTGGGCACCTATATGATTTAAAGTATGCAATACAATTTGTTATTTGAGAAAGGGAATGAACGAACAAACAAAATAATGAGTGTGTGTGTGTAAGGCATCCAGAAAGTATCCATGATATCAATCACTCCGAGACATATTCTCTCCAATTGATTTATTTAGGAACAGATCTGGTACGTCTAAAGCAATTTCCCAAAGTGGAAGTATTTTCGAGCGTTACACAGAATCCACCTTCTCTCCTCCCACTTCTACACTTCATAAATCACGAGAACCAATTAACTGCAACTGGAATTTCTTAGTACGACATACAGAATAACCTTGAACTTTTCAATTCCTCCACCCCCTTCCGTTTATATGTAGCAGCTGAATTTCAAAGCTGACTGTGTGTGTGTGTGTGTGTGTGTGAATAAGCACCTCAGTTCCTTGTCAGGCACCTGCTTGAGTATGTGCAACAAGAGTGCTGTGCAACAAGTATTGAAAACATTTACATTTTTGGAAAATTGCATCAGATTGCTTTTGCCCGTACACAGTAATTTATAATAATTTATAATGTGTTACAAGTAGTCCTGGAATACAGTTCATTTAGTGACATTTCAAAGTTACAATGGCACTGAAAACTTATGACCATTTTTTCACATTTACCCCTAAAAATACTTTATAAGCCCCAGCTTTCCCCATGATTATGTACCATCAAAATTCAGGTACTTGGCAACTGTTTCATACTTATGACCGTTGCTGTGTCCCAAGGTCATGTGATCCCCTTTTGCAACGTTCTGGCAAGCAAAGTCAATTAAGAAGCAGGGTTCAATTAATAACCATGTTACTAACTTAACAACTGCAGTGATTCACTTAACAAATGTGGCAAGAAAGGTTGTAAAATGGGGCAAAACTCACTTAATAAATATCTAACCTAACAACAGATATTTTGGGCTCAATTGTGGCCATAAGTTAAGGACTACTTGTAATGTACAGATATAAAACTGGAAAAATCTGCTTTCTTTCTTTAAGGAAATATTTGTTGCTGAACTCGATTAGAATAGGATATTATTCTGACTCAACAGAAGAGTATTAGGAAAAGAAACATTATTTGGCTGGTTAATCTCTATTCAGATAATATCATCCCATAACATTCACTTGAAATAAAAATTTCCCTTTCAGAAACTTCAATCAGATATTGCTTGCTTTCCAGATAACATTTTGGAAGACCGACCTGAGAATAAATTAACCATTGATAAGCTTCAGTTTGAATTTGGTGAAGAAAGCGCCAAGAGAATTAAGAAGGCTGATAGCACTGTGTGCAGTGCTAAAGGAAAGGTAGTATTTAGCTTTTTCCTCCAATCTATCCTAAAGGAGGCCTAGGTGGGAGCTGGGATTTATTAAGAAACTGCTCTTTTAAAAAAAAGCTTTTTAAAGATAAGTCAGTACTGTACATTATAACTTTTGTGATTAGCAAACAACTGTGAGTTCTGTAATATGGTTATTTACGTTCTTAAATTTTCAACACAGAGGTAAAGTGGTTAAAATAAAACATGGGAAAAATGTCTAGTTGTGATATTTTCATCATAATATATAAAGCCCTCTTTTTATTTGGGATGTATTTTTTTCACAGTTTGTCCCATTTAGAAGCAAATTTAAATATTTTGACCTGCCATTATTTCTAGTTACCCTTAATAAAGAATGTTTCAAGATGTAAAACGGTAACCATAGATTCTAGAAGTGAACTCCAAACGTCCAATTTTAGTGTTCCAAGGTTCTCAGGTGTTATGCATAAACTTGCACTATTGATCTCTTTGCTTGATTCTCAGGCTTTTGTTGCTGCTGGTTAATCTTTAACCCAAATTAACTTGCATTAACTTTGCGTTAAATCCCTTTTGATCAATCGAACTCAAAAGTGGGTTGCAGCAGCACTCAAAATTTGGGGGGTGATGACTTGTATCTCCTACTTGTGGATCAATTTAATAAACTAAATTTGGTGTGCACCTAGTTTGTCACATTAGGGTGCTTTATAATTTGATAAATATGGTCTGCCACATGTTAACTTTTTATACTCTTCTGTACCCAGGTAATGTTTCTACCTTGTCTTTTCAGAATCTCAGGTTTTATTTTTTTTTATTTTTAATATGTGTGTGTATGTGAATATGTATGTATTCAGTGTGTATGTGAATATGTATGTATTCAGTATATAATATACGTGTGTACATGTGTACACAGTATATAATAAATTTGTATGTGTCTGAAATATAAGTATATTTTGTATCTTCTAGCTTTTAGATTTTCATCTTTTATTCAGATAGATAGATAGATAGATAGATAGATAGATAGATAGATAGATAGAGTGGTGAAATGCTACTAGTTTGGCCCAGGTCACTCGAACCAGTAGCGAAAATTGCTACCAGTTCGATCCAACCGGTAGTAAAAAAAAAAACCTCAAACGATCGGCTGAGAGGATAAAGAACAGAAAAGCGCAGTATCGGGGGCCCCACCCACCCCTGCACTTTTCTGTTCTTTATCCACTCAGCTGATTGGCGCAGCAGAGCCTTAGCTGGTGTTTGGGATGCTGCCTGCATGCATTAGGTGCACACGCGAAGTGCACGATCACCGTACCGGTAGGAAAACTGGTAGAATGCCACCACTGGATAGATAGATCGTTTTAAAATGTTTCTGCTTCTTTTAAATGTCTGTACCCCAAGACCTTATGCTGATCTATGACTATAATGTAAGTTTATTTGATTTGATGTAGGTTTATGATACGGAACTGAGTGAAGAATTTTATCTTTTCCAAAATAAAAAAGAAAGTAGACAAATAGCACCAGAACTCTCCGATCTTGTCATCTACTGTCAGGCTGTGAAATTCCCTGGTAAGTCCGTTATCCTGACTGCCTTTTTACTTCATTTGCATCAATTTTGGGGCTTTTTTTTTTTTTAAAAAAAAGTTTGATTTTATATGATGGGACTATTAGAGTTCAACTCTTGTTTTTTTGAACAAGGAGTAAGTTTCAGTTCTACCGTGTTTCTCATATAATAAGGCCGGGTCTTATTTTTTTTTGAGCCCCGAAAAAATGACTAGGTTGTCTTTTTGGGGGTGACTTAATTCCCTTGCATCTTCGGGTGGGCGGGCGGCGACAGCTTGGATGTTGACCTCAGCATTGGTGGGGCACTTCGTATCGGGGTCAACGCAGGCAACACCATATCCGGGTGTGCAACAAAAGTACTTCCTAACGGCAAGCCCCCCCCACCCCCCACCCCTTTTGCATGTTTTAATATAGGCCTTCATTTGGGGGGAGGGGCTTAATTTCACTTCATGCCTATAAAACATGCTGGGACTTCCTATTGGGGGAGGCCGTATTGTTGGAGAAACAGGGTAATTCTGTGGGAAATTAGGGCTGCCAGGTTTTTCAAAGATGATCCCCTCCTTCTCCTCCTCCCTTTCCTTCCTTCCTACCTTCCTTCTCTCCCTCCCCATTTCTTTCTTTCTTTTTCTTTCTTCTCTCTCTCTCTCTTCCTTTCCAAGAAGCAATCTTTCTAGGCATTGCTTTTTCCACTTTCTACCTCCCAGTTCATGTACAAATATGTACCACAGACAAGTCTTCCTTTCAGTAGAAATTTGGCTGCAGTCCAACAAGTGAGCTAAAAAATGGGGTTATATTGGGATAGGAATACAAACAGGAAATTGGAGCAGGGTAAGAATAGACAACTTGCAGTAAATGGACCATCAGGCATTCCATAATGGATGAGGTGGGAAGCGGGAAAAAGGGCCTATGGCAAGAATAAAATAACATTGTAGAAGTTTTAAAGAAAAGATGACTGATCTAATAATGCTGTGTATTGAAATGAGGATTATTTTGTATTTCAGTAATGCAGTAGATTTTAAAATGCTGCTTAGGATATTCTACTAACTTATAAAAAGTTTTTCTACCTGTTTCATTTTTGTCTTCTTGTTTTCCTTGGAGAAGTTGATCCTCCCAAAATTATTTACAGACAGTTACGTCACAATATGTCAAGCTTATGTTTGTGACCTAGAAACGGAGTAGTTCACTGGGAAATAAAGAAGAATGAAGAAACAATTTGGAATTTTGCTCAGTAATCTTGCAATTTAAATAAATCTGATACATAAAGGTATTTTATATCTTTGCATTGAAAAGCTCTCTTATGAGCAAAAAGACATTTTCAGTTGTGCTAGGATCAATTTGGATCAATTTCCCAGTACTTTCTCCGAATTAAATCTTAGCCATTTTTGTTCTAGAGAATTTCCCAACCTTACAGAGTTTGGTTTTGATGGTATTTATCAAAGAGGGGTGTGAGGATGTAAATAATGCAGTTTCTCAAGCAGAAATCCCCAAATGGAAGTTACAGTACAAGCCATAACATTTCTGAAACAAAGCCTAACCAATACACTAATTACCGTAGCAGAGCAGTTGATAAATCATTAAGAGCCCATATGGCCCTTTCAGTGTATGAACTGACAGAACTCAGGAAGATGTTGAAAGTTTCAAAAGCTGACAAATGTTAGAAACGTGTCCACTCTCATTTCCCCCCGTCTGTTTATTATATTTTTATGGGAAAAGGCTTGTCAACTCTAAATCCATCTGGTTCTAGCCGAGGGAAGGAAAGAAAGAGCCGGAAGTCCATTTTTGGCAACGGTCCAGGGAGACTGAGCCCAGGAGAGCCAACCATACTTGGAAAAACACCTGGAAAAGGTACTGTCTGAATCCCTTGACCAATTTCCACAGAAGGCTCCAAAACTCAACATACATACCTCAATGGCATGTTATAAATTAAATGTGTGACTCTGTATGGGCAGTGCTCATATTATGGAAGGATTCTCCACCAGCAGTAGACCTGGTATAAGATTAGAAGTAATCTCCTACAAATTAACCAACTGGAAGTCCCAAAGGTGCCTTTTTTTCTTTTTCCTTTTCAAAAGGCAACTGGACTTTCTCTTTTAACCTTTTGGAAAAAAAAAAGCACCTTTGGGACAACCATGACCTGGATGATTGAAAATCTCCATATATATTTAACAAACTGGAATTTAGACCTCTGTATTGGGCCACTGGAAATATCAATATCTTCATCTTTTAAGGACCCCATAATCCCTTTTTCATCAGATATAATCCCAGTGTGTCCAGAGAGAGAAATATCTGCCTCTACTTAGGATCAAACTCGCAGCCTCCCAATTGTGAGGCGAAAGTTCCACCTCTAGGCCACCACACTCACTGGAAATATCAGTATGATTATTTTTAATTTGCATCCCCGCCATTGTTATTTTTATAAGAAGGCAGCAAACATATCTAATATTCCTTTCTCTTCCTATTTCCCCCACAACAACAGTGGGATGTGAGTTGGGCTGAGTAACTGGCCCAAGGTCACTCAACCAGCTTTCACACCAAAACTGAGACTAGAACTCACAGTCTCTTAGTTTATAGGCCAGCACCTTAAAGCTGTCTTTCCAGGCAAAGGAAGTTTTCTTATAAAAACGTTTTATAAACTAAAGACGAATGTGCTGTTCTTAAAAAGCAGTAGTGGCAGTTACTTAAATAGGATTGATTCTGAGAATATGACAGTGAAAATGCAATATGGAGTAAATTAAACAGATGTTGTCTCTGTTTACTTTAAATTTCTAAGAATCTTTTCATAAATGGAATGGTAATATTGGAGGAGGGAAATCTAGTTATATGTAAAGTTATTATTTGTAAGGAAATGACAGTGCAGTTAGAAATATTTAATTTCCAGGAGGGAGCCAAAATGCTTATAAAACTATGCCAGTCTTTTAGCCATAAGAGATTGGTAAAAACTGTTGTTTGGATTTCCTTTTTGTTTCCTTCCTGTATAATCAAATATTTTTTTCTGATCTAATACTTGCCATAGTTAAGGAGGAAGCTTAATATAATGATGTGTGGTAGCAGTTAAGGTATATTGACGTGTAGACTTGCTCCAAAGGAAGCAAAGGAAAGGAAAAGGATATGATAATATTTGTTTTCTGTTTTTTAAATTAAATTTATACATTTTAAAGTGTTAATTACAATGGGATTTATGTATGTGCCAGCATTCATTCTTTATTAGCTGTTAAAATGTCTGATTATATATGCCTGCTTTTAATTTATGAGATCATAAATCAGCCACAAATCAGATTAATTGAAACACAAATATTTAAGAATAGAAAATGCATAAGGTTGGATATGGTTTTTAAATATATTCTGTAGCATTTATCATTTCTGAAGAGTTAAGCTATAATTGTATTTCTTAAAATGTTGTTTCCTTTGGGGAGAAAAGTTTTCAAGAAAAATGGTGATGACACACAAGAATTTCTCACTCTCCTGCCAATTATGCTTTGGGTTATAATCATGATTTTTAAGACTGATGCATTTATTTCCTATTCATATATTTTTCTAGATGAGGGTAACACAGATAAATGTCATAACTTAAAATTTGGAAAACGTCATTTGAAAGTATCATTTATTTTCTAGGAACCTCTGATAGCGTACGACAGACCTTGGAAGAAACTTCTTCACCTCTTCCCACAACTTCCCTGAGTTCCATAATAAGGACACCAAGGTGTTACCACATTTCCTCCTTGAATGAAAACGCCGCCAAGCGTTTGTGCAGGCGATATTCTCAGAAACTGATACAGCATACCAACTGCCAGCTGCTGAGAACCTATCCAGCTGCTACCCGCATCGACTCATCCAATCCTCACCCCCTTCTCTTCTGGCTCCATGGAGTACAGCTAGTGGCACTGAACTACCAAACGGATGGTATGGGCACTCTTGATTCCTCCTAGATTTGTTATGAAGTGTATTCTGGGTTTACATGATTGTACAGGTAGTCCTTGACTTACGATCACAACGGAGCCCAAAATTTCTGTTGTTAAGCAAGAAGTTTGTTAACTGAGTTTTGCCCCAAATTGTGACCTTTCTTGCCTCAGTTGGTAAGGAAATCACTTCAGCTGATAAGTTAGTAACCCGGTTGTTAAGCGAATTTGCCTTCCCCATTGACTTTGCTTGTCAGAAAAATCACAAAGAGCGATCACATGACCTTGGGACCCAGCAATGGTCATAAATATGAACCATTTGCCAAGGATCTGAATTTTGATCATACTGTCAGCGTTCTGAGTAACGCTTCTGCCAAAAGCAGAACTCCGGAGCAGGTAAATTCCTCAAAGAACATGTTTATTGGACACATCATATTGGCACAGCTAGTGAAAAACAACTCTAGAGGTTCCTGTGATTTTTCCCCCAATTAAAAGAGCAAATATTTCCCTCCCCAGGTGTCACCAATCACATTGTCCAATGAAGGTAGCTGGGAGGTTGCTTGGTCACTCCTCCTTCATTTGCCATCTGTTGGGATGACCTTGGTTCCCACAAGAAAACTTTTTGTTTTGACTGGTAGCCGGTCTATCTGCTTCCCTTCCCCCTTTCAAAGTTCGTGGCAATTATGAGACAGGAAAAGATGGCTTCAGCTAGGGCAGCTTCAGAGTTGACACACACGATCATGGGGGTGCTGCAAAGGTTGTAACTATGATAAAAGGTTATAAGTCACTATTGCAAGTCGTGGACTACCTGTACAATGTAGTTAAAACAGAAACCATTGAGTTTAATGAAAGAAAAAAAGTTGGTTTCTGTGATTGCAGCTGAATCCTGCCAGTTTGTTTTCTAATGGGTGAGCTATTTTCAATGCACTGTAAGCCCAATTTATTTTTCCATAAGTCTGTTGCGAATGCTTTCTGAAGCTTGCTATTGCTAGCTTAGTGTTAAATGGGAGTTGGGAGGCAGGAAGCATGGAGGGCAGCCAAAGTATCCAATGGAAAAATACACCATTAAAGAAACAAGTTAGGATGTGTGTTCTATGCCCATCATGAGTGGGGGAAGTTCATTTTCCATAGTTGCAGTGAAGCACTATGACATTTATGAAAAAAAACATATTTCTGTATCATCACTCAACATAGAAATGTATATAATGCTGTGCATATATCACCATGCATTAGCACCAAACAAATCCTTTTGAATTTGCAAAAATATATTCAACAGAACAGCTATTAACTGTTTTATCTTACATATTACTAAAGAAGAATCATCTTGGTAAAAATGAGTATTAGGAAGGCTTTCAATTAAGGAGTTTGCAATTTTGCATACAAACTGGTAGAAAGGCTAGGATAATCAAGACACTGTGCAGATTAAATAAATTCTTCTAATTTGGCCAATCATTTTTAAGGTGAAGTACTGATTTTGGTTTTTAAAGAGTTGTTAAATAATTGCTTTTACCTGTACTAATCTGTTCGTATTCTAAAATTAGCCTTTCACTTCTCTTCTTAGCCTTGTTTTTCTTTTGTGTTTTTAAAGTTTTGTTATATGCTACTTGGTGGTTGAACCTTAAGGAAGCTTTTGAGATTTTAAAATAACAATGTTTATACAGACATATATATATTTATAAGTTTACAGACTTCTTACACTATTATATATTTTATGACAGTCTTAAGTTCTCAAATTAATGCTGGAGTTCAAACCAATTTAAATGTTGAAGAAAAACCAGTTTTGAGAAAGTTGTTATAAGCTAGCTTTTGTTATTTTTGTTTCTTCAAGAAGGAATTCTCCTATAAATACTATAATCATTTTTTTTTCAATAAATAGACCTATGAATAGATCTATAATATATTTCATGGGGCCATTAAACATATATACTTTCTAAATAGATTAATAAAATCTGTTGGCTTTAATTTTCCATTTATTATTTTATGTGTGTGTGTGTCATTTAACACACACACATGTATATATATATGTATGCGCGTGTGTGTGTGTGTGAAATGAGCGATCACATTAGAAGGGATCAAGATTAATGTGCTTTATTTATAGTTGCAATTTTGCAGAAATATTTTTCTTGATCTGTTTTAAATACGTTTTATTTTCAAATCATGGCATAGTAATTTGTAATATTTTTGAATGCTGTATCCATAGATCTTCCCCTGCATTTGAATGCAGCAATGTTTGAAGCAAATGGAGGCTGTGGATATGTTCTGAAGCCACCTATTTATTGGAATAGGAACTGCCCCAAATATCAGCAGTTTTGTCCTTTAGAACGAGATTTTGACAATATAGAACCGGCAATTTATTCACTGACAGTAAGTGCTCCTTATCCATAATCTTTCTTCGAAAGTCAAAAATACAATTGAGTGCAGGAGCAAATGAGGTCATAAAACTTTCACAGCATTGATGTGATAAGAACCACATATGTATAGGAACCATTTCCAGATAAACATTTTTTTAACTGTTTGGGGGTGGAGGCATTGTATCTTTGGACTCCTGGCTGTGGCAATTTTCCACTTGGGTGTTTTCCCAGAAGCAAATACCATTCTCCATCAGAATAAGCAAGCAATAAATGACAAGACTGTTATATAGTTGTATTTATTGTATAAACATATTTCTGCTTACTCTTAATAATTCTCTGAAATCAAGCTTTAATCTTTGTAGTTGGAAGGTTGTTGTTATGTTTTGGAAGTTCCCGGACTCTTCAGTTTGTGAATTAAAAAAACTTATGAAAATCACACTTATCAACTTCTTAATTTTTTTTTATATGTCAGATTGTATCCGGACAGAACGTCTGTCCCAGTAACAGCACAGGAAGCCCATGCATTGAGCTGGATGTGCTTGGGATGCCACTGGATAGCTGTCATTTCCGCACCAAACCGATTCATCGCAATACTCTAAATCCCATGTGGAACGAACAGTACCTTTTCCGGATTCACTTTGAGGATCTAGTATTCCTTCGCTTTGCTGTTGTTGAAAACAATTCCTCAACTGTGATGGCTCAGAGAATAATTCCTCTGAAAGCTTTAAAAAGAGGTAAGGTGATGCTTGGGTGCAAAGCCCAGACTGCGTTGCTTAGGTGTTGTTGACTTGGAACCAGAGGTCTGCAACCTTAAACACTCAAAGAGCCATTTGGACCTGTTTCCCAGAAAAAGAAAACACCGGGAACCAATAATTTAACAACAGGTGTGACTGGGTGGGCATGGCCAACTCGATGTCACTCACTCCCACCCAGTCATTTCCTGCTCTGGAATATGGAGCGAGTCTCCATCCCCTGCCATCACCCTTACCTTCTCAGGCCAGGCGAGGAGTGACGGGGAGGGGAGGGGCCAGCCAGTGGTGGGATTAGCTGACAGGGAGCCACAGCAGAGGGCTGAAAGAGCCACATGTGGCTCCAGAGCCACAGGTTGCAGACTTAGACTTAGAATAACTTTATTGTCATTGTGAATGTACACTAATTGGCATACATTAAAATGAAATTTCACCACATACAGCTCTCAAAGGCCTAAAAGTGAAGAAGAAAATACATAGAGCTACTACTGGTTGGACTCTACTCTCTTTGCATACATGTGGTCCTCGACTTACAACTGTTCACTTAGTGACTGTTCAAAGTTACAGTGGCACTGAAAAAAGTGACCTGGGACCATTTTTTACACATGACCGTTGGTCACATGATTTACATTTGGATGTTTGACAAACTGACTCACATTTATGGCGGCTGCAGTGTTCCAGGGTCATGTGATCTCCCTTTGCGATTTCCTAACAAGCAAAATCAGTGGGGAAGCCCGACACACTTAGCAACCATGTTACTAATTTAACAACTGCAATGATTCACTTAGCAAATGTGGCAAGAAAAGTCATAAAATGAGCAAAGCCCACTTAACAAATTTCTCACTTAGCAACAGATATTTTGGGCTTAATTGTGGTCATAAGTTGAGGACTATCTATGCTGGAATATTTTATTAAAAATAGGTAACATGCCTTCAGCATTTTCCTGCCCTATTCTACAAATAGTGTTTGATCACAAATTCAGGACGTGTCAGTGGTAGTGTCCATGCCAA
Organism: Notechis scutatus; assembly: GCF_049901735.1. NCBI lineage: Eukaryota > Metazoa > Chordata > Lepidosauria > Squamata > Elapidae > Notechis > Notechis scutatus. The sequence goes on along the minus strand of NC_142012.1, from coordinate 99,051,920 downwards.
GAATGCTATTCCTAAGGCAACCACCTTCATTCAGCAACAGCCAAGGCCAGGGGTGGGATTCTACTAGTTCACACCTATTTGCTAGAACCGGTTGTTAACATTCTAAGCAGTTCTGAGAACCGGTTGTTAGAAGAAATTACTGGCCTAATCCTGTAAGGAAAGCAGGAAGGAAACATTCTGGTGTTGCTTACAGAAACTGCCTCTCTGTTAACCCTTATTACGTTCTTGGTAGGACTAAACTTCCTGTCTCAGGAACTTCTCTGGAGTTTTTTCCCCCTCCTTTGCTGGTACTTTGCTTGTGTGGAGTGACCATTCAAAGTTACAATGGCACTGAAAAAAGTGACTTATGACCATTTTTCACACTTATGACTGTTGCAGCATCCCCACAGTCATGAGAGGCGAGGCGAGGAAATGCGTGCCTCGACGTGAGTGATATTGAGTTGGCCACGCCCAGCCAATACCATGAATACCAAGCCACACCCACCAACTAAGCCACGCCCATAGAACCGGTTGTTAAAAATTTGAATCCCACCCCTGAATCTACCCAGCATAGTCCACACAGTATTTGTGCAATTTTTAGCCAAGTTATGTTATATACAAGTGAATAGGCATTTTAAACTTAAGTTCCAGTGGAGCCCTTGATTCCACTCTGAATTTATTTATGATTGTTTTTGATAAGAGAATACTCCTGTATGTTTTACAATGACTCTTTTTCAAGATAAGCTCTTTCAAAAACAACTTTGATAGAGTAGAGGACATTAGTTTTTTTCATTTACTTGATTGTGATTTTGGCCACATAACATAGAAAGGTTTAGTGCGTTCAGATACCTATAAAGCAGTCCATTTCTAAAAAGCCACCATTCATTTCCCACTCCTGTTACTCATTTAATTCTTTCCATCCAAGAAAAAAGCCCATTTTAAAAAAAGTGACTCAAATAATTCTGGAAAGGGAGGCAAAGAAATGGCACATTTGTAGAGGGAACTTTGAAAAGTTCTAGTCTAATATGTAGTCCTGTGTATCACTTGAGAAGTGCTTGAAGAATTATGTTTCATGCTCCAGATATGCCAGAAACTCTTGCTAAGTCTCACAAGATGACACACAGCACTGATGATGTTACCTAGTTTGGTAATGAAATGTCTTCAAAAATAACTAAGCTCAGAGAGCACCAAGAACCCCTAAACAAGACTTCTTGAAACTCTAGGCAAAATGTTTATCAAATAAATGGTCTTATTTGTACTTTTTAAACACAATAAGCCTCAGTTTGACTTTGCAAAACTCTGGTTTCATTTTTTCTCTCTTCAATTTCCAATTATACATTCTTTAAGGTTACAGGCATCTCCAATTACGAAACCTGCATAATGAAGCACTAGAAATCTCCAGTTTGTTTATTAACAGCCGAAGAATGGAAGAAAATTCTTTTTTAAATGCTGTACCTACTTCTATGGTAATTACCTAAATATATATTTAGCAGTATATTTCTAGTTAAAATTTTAACACATTTTATAACAAGCTGTAGCTAGTACCAAAATCTGAGTACACAAAGTCTTTATTATGAGCTGAAGAAGTTTCTTGGATGAGAAGCGAAACATCTTCAAAGAAAAACCAGAAAGTCCAGTTTCCTCTTGAAAAAAAGCACCTTTTGGTCTTATTATGGTGTTCAATCTATTCCTATACAACCAGCAGAATAGCCTTGGCATCTATGGAGCTTTCTATTAATCTTAATTGACAACTAATTCCATTTACGCAGACTTGTACTTCCATTATATATACTCAGTGTTGCTCTCTTTCTTTTAGAACTGTGGCTTTTAGCCTATTTGAATATCAGCTACTAATATCTGAGGTTTATCAACCTTTTTTAAAAAAAATATTTTTACTGAGTTTCCTTTGTTACATTATATAGACATAAAACATAGTTTCAACACCATCCTTGACATCTATACAAGTTCTTAACTTAAATATCTTAATACATTATATTTATCTAATATTGGATAATCTTTAGCTATAATTATTATTCTTATATTCTTGTATAATTTACATAAGGTTTATCAACCTTCTATCAGCCTTTCTAGTGTTGGATATTTTTTTCTGTGCAAGAATATATTTGCTCATTTTTCATTTAAAAATTCAACTATATCAGACAACACTGGACCATAAAATTCCATGAAGTGAAATAGTAATTCTATCGTGATTCCGTAAATGATTTATTTTTGTTTAGGAGATAGAATATGACTGTATTATGATTCTACATATAATTCTGTATTACTTGACTGGGTTAAACTCTGGGTATATAAAATGTATCTCTTTTGATTTTATTGGTTTTTTGGAAAAATAAAGTCAGAGATAGAGGCCATCCAACATTAAGTAGGATTAACTCTGACTTTTTTCAGCTTGAGAGATAAGGACTTGCTTACAATGTAATAAATTAATTCTTAACATTGGTTTTTATCATTCCCTCAGTTCATAAGAAGCTATAGGAACTATAGTTTGTTTTTTCTAGTGTTTATATATTGTTACACAGGAAGTTGTATTTCTTCAATTTTTTAAGCTTTACCCAATTATGCAGAAGACAAATTATTCAGTTTTATCCATTTAGCCTCAATAATTTTTCTGACCTTTATCCTTATTTATTTTTAATAACATTGAATCATAGTTTACTTTATTATGAATTCTGATTCCCATGGCCAACCCGCTGCAGGACAACTCCCATGGCAAACTCGCTATGGGATAACTTGCCACAGCACAATGCAATAATTCAATATTTTTTCAGTCAAGTTTCATTTTGTCCCTCCTTTGGCATCCTTTCTTTAATTATTCTATTCCATCATTTATTTCTTCAGTAATAGTGTAACTCTTGCCCTGTGATGAGTAACTCTTACCCTGTGCCTTGTGGCGAGTTCTCTCTCTCTCTCTTCTCTCTCTCTCTCTCTCTCTCTCCCTCCCTCCCTCTCCCTCTCCCTCTCCCTCTCCCTCTCCATTGTACCTAGAACCTGTCTTGATGGGCCTTGGGGAATTAGAATGTGCTATTAAGTAATGTCTACTACTCATACTAGTTGAATGCAATACAATATACAGAAGCAGGTACTATTTACTGAGAACTATTAACCAGCGGAAGAGTTTGCCTTCCGAATTATGGATGCTTCATCACTAGAGGGTTTTTAAGAAAAGACTGGACAGCCACCTGTCTGAAATGATATAGGATCTCCTGTTTGAGCAGGGAGTTAGACTAGAAGACCTCCAAGGTCCATTTAGTTCTATTCTGATTGATATTGTTTTGGTGTATGTGTATTGGACAGCAATTCAGCACAGCAGAATTGAGAGCAGCCGCAGTTCACAGAGTCACCATACATGGAGTTCCAGGTCCAGAGCCATTCACAATTTTCCCTGTAAGGCAAGGAACTACAGTAGCTCAGCTTTTGCATGAGGTAAGTTTTGCATGAAAAAAGTCACTTGAGTTCTGAAAATCCTAAGATGTATGTAGCCAATACCATAGACAGTTCTCAACCTACTATCATTCATTCAATGAGCATTCCAAGGTACAACAGTGCTGAACCAATGGTGGTTGTGACAGTCTTCGGAGTTCTGCTCTTTCATCTGCATGCTGGTTTGAGCACTTCCACTGCTCCAAAAATTTTGATTTGTTCTACTCGTTGTGGTTGCACTCAAGCCCTGCATAGTGATTCGTTGTCTTTAGAGTAGTGAAAAAAATGTGACAATTTGGCAAAAATCCTTAGTAGGATAGCTGACAAGCCCGAATAGTCTTCTTGATCTTGAATTGTCAATTGTAATTTTTCATCTTTTCTCTCCCTAGAACAGCATTGAGCTTGTGATGCAAAAATAAATGCTGGAGTTTGGTTTTGTCATCTCTAGTAATTATGAAGAAATTGCATTTGTTTTGATGAAATTAAGTTGAAAACGTTACACGTATGCATGGTGTTAGCAGTTGTCATTCTTCTAACTTTTCCAGTCATATCCTCCAATCTCCAGTCAGAAAATTATTTTTGCGTCTCTCCACCTTCCCACTTAACATAAAACACTAGTTTATTATCTTGACATAGAAAAATGCTCAGCCATGAAGTTCATTAGGTAAAAATGTACCTGGAACATATCATGATCAATTTTCCATGCTGCAGAGTTGCCTGGCGAGTGAGGAAAAATATAAATTGAATAAATGTATATTCAATTCAATATGTTTCAACCAGCTCTTTTCCTGTCCCCCACCCCGCCCGTTACAACTGCAGTCATTATAATCAATTTAGAAATTATTATGAAATAGATAAATCATATAACTCTAAAATATGGACTATGAAATATCTCTGGGGAAAAAAAAACCCATCACGGCCTATGCTACAGAGCTGCCAAAAAGGTTTTGAGAATGTTTGATTATCAATTATTCTGTGATACTAAAAAGTGATGCAAACTTTTAGGGCAACAGAAAGTCTGAAATCCTGAAGTAAAAAAAATAAAATAAAACTGATGGTGATGCAGTACTATAATTCTTGCTATCCTTTAAGAGAGCTTGGATGATTTGTTTGGTGTGAAGAAATGAGATGTCTCTCACTGCCAAGCAAACTGGCTTCATCGTAAAGCTTTTGCTGGTCATGTATTTTCCCATCCGGAGCAAAAGCCTAAAAGTGCCAAATTCATAAGCAGAAAATCCTTCAACTGATTAAGAGATTGTTCTTCCATTCTAGTAACTTGGGAAGCAGAATAAATATTTTGGCAAGCCCGATTGAACAAAAAATAAGATCAAAAAGTATTTGTCTCTTTTATAATAATCAGTTGTTTAAATCAGGGGTGTCAAACTCATGGCTTGGGGCCCGGATCCACCCTGGGGGGTGCTTAGATCTGGCCCGCAGGGCTGCCCTGGAAACAGTGAAGGACCGGCCCATGGTGTCTCTGCCAGCGAAAACGGAGCTTGGGAGTGGCCACCCATGGCCCTCCCGACTTCTATTTTCACTGGTAGAGGGTTGCAGGAGGCCATCGCATCAAAAAATGGAGTTTGCAAGGGCTGCAGGCAGCCGTCCCAAGCTCTGTTTTTGCTGGCAGAGGGTTGCAGGAGGCTGTTGCAGCCAAAAACGGAGCTCGGGAGCCTGTTTTCACTGGCAGAGCACTTGGGCCAACAAAGGCGCCCCAACACAAGTGATGTTGAGCTGGCCACACCCACTCTGGCCACACCCACCTTGGCCCCCCGAGGTCAAACACAACTCTGATGCGGCCCTCAATGAAATCGAGTTTGACACCCCTGGTTTAAATCATAGACAACTAAGAAAGACCCTCTGAGTAATGCATTAATATGTTTCTGTATATGCCAGCTAAATAATAAACAATTATTTGCTATTGAACAATTCATTCCTTTGCCATTCTAATTATCACCACGGTTCTGTTTTAGATTTTGGCTAATGCAAACGGTATTGGAAACTATCCCACTGACTACTTTTTGATGGAGGAGAAATGCTTTATATCTAAAGACAGAAATGAGTATAAGAAGCCTCCGTTCCAGAGAGTACTTGGTCCTGAGGAAGAGCTTGTCCAGCTCTTGAACAGCTGGTTCCCAGAAGAAGGCTATGTCGGAAGAATTATCTTTAAAATGCGTGAGGAAGTAAGTCTGTTTGCCTTGACGTCTATTGCTTGCTGATGGTATCGTGAGAGGGACAAAGGCAGCATGTGCGACTGGCTGGCTGGAATTTTATTCTTGGAATTTTGAACAGAAGACTCCAGCCTTATAAAGAAGCTAGATTGTTATGCGCTCTTAATGAAAGCACTTAAATTCAATGTGTGAAGTTGTTCTGAAGATGTTATTTTGCATTCATAGGGTATTTTTTTTCCTGTCCTGCAGATGTGCATTATTATTACAGCATGGAATAAAAGCTAAAAGCATTTTTGCTGTGATCGGATCCCTTCCAGTTATTTGAAAACGTCCCATGCCGATACATAATTGGCCACAACTGAAGAGAGAAGGGCACTCTCAAATGTCTTTTTAATCTTATAGTAACCTCAGTAGGGACATGGTTGATTTTGTACTTTTACTTTCAATTTTAATATATGCCCTGAATACTTGTTTTATAATTACTGCTTAAATTTAATTATTGCAGTTGGAAATTGTATATGCAAGTTCAGGTAAAACTTGAAAAATTAGAATATCGTGCAAAAGTTCATTTATTTCAGTAATGCAACTTAAAAGGCGAAACTAATATATGAGATAGACTCATTACATGCAAAGCAAGATAGTTCAAACCGTGATTTGCCATAATTGTGATGATGATGGCTTACAGCTCATGAAAACCCCAAATCCACAATCTCAGAAAATTAGAATATTACATGCAATCAATAAAACAAGGTTGTACATAGAACAATATCGGACCTCTGAAAAGTATAAGCATGCATATATACTCAGTACTTGGTTTGGGCCACTTTTGCAGCAATGACTGCCTCAATGCGGCGTGACATGGAAGCTATCAGCCTGTGGCACTGCTGAGGTGTTATGGAAGACCAAGATGCTTCAATAGCGGCCTTCAGCTCTTCTGCATTGTTCGGTCTCATGTCTCTCATCTTTCTCTTGGCAATGCCCCATAAATTCTCTATGGGGTTCAGATCAGACGAGTTTGCTGGCCAATCAAGCACAGTAATCCCACAGTCATTGAACCAGGTTTTGGTGCTTTTGGCAGTGTGGGCAGGTGCCAAGTCCTGCTGGAAAATGAAGTCAGCATCCCCATAAAGCTCGTCTGCGGAAGGAAGCATGAAGTGCTCCAAAATCTCCTGGTAGACGGCTGCGTTGACCCTGGACTTAATGAAGCACAGTGGCAACACCAGCAGATGACATGGCTCCCCAAATCAACACAGACTGTGGAAACTTTACACTGGACTTCAAGCATCTTTCAGTGTGTACCTCTCCATTCTTCCTCCAGACTCTGGGTCCTTGGTTTCCAAATGAGATGCAAAAGTTGCTCTCATCAGAAAAGAGGACCTTGGACCACTGAGCAACAGACCAGTTCTGTTTTTCTTTCGCCCAGGTAAGACGCTTCTGACGTTTGTTGTTCAGGAGAGGCTTGACAAGAGGAATACGACATTTGAAGTCCATGTCCAGGATCCATCTGTGTGTGGTGGCTCTTGATGCACTGACTCCAGCCTCAGTCCACTCCTTGTGAAAGTCCCCAACACTTTTGAATGGCCTTTTCCTGACAATCCTCTCCAGGCTGTGGTCATCCTTGTTGCTTGTGCACCTTTTTTTCCCACACTTTCCCCTTCCACATAACTTTCTATTAATGTGCTTTGATACAGCGCTTTGGGAACATCCAACTTCTTTTGCAATTACCTTTTGAGGCTTTCCCTCCTTATGGAGGGTGTCAATGATGGTTTTCTGCACAACTGTCAGGTCAGCAGTCTTTCCCATGATTGTGCTTCCTACTGAACCAGACTGAGAGGCCATTGAAAGGCTTAGGAACCCTTTGCAGGTGTTATGGCTTAATTAGCTGATTAGAGAGGGACACTTTGAGCCTAGAATATTGCACCTTTTCACAATCTTCTAATTTTCTGAGATTGTGGATTTGGGGTTTTCATGAGCTATAAGCCATAATCATCTCAATTACGACACATCCCGGCTTGAACTATCTTGCTCTGCATGTAATGAGTCTATCTCATATATTCGTTTCACCTTTTAAGTTGCATTACTGAAATAAATGAACTTTTTGCACGATATTCTAATTTTTCGAGTTTCACCTATAGATCCATGGGCACTCTTCACTGTTTATAAGTATCTAGGATGCCTCTTTTTTTTTTGTATGTGGGGGAGTCCTTGGTGATTCTCTGAGCTTGACTGTTTTCTTGCAGACATTTCATTATCCAAACTAGGTAACATCATCAGTGCTAGAGATGATGTTACCTAGTTTGGATAATAAAATGTCTGCAAGAAAACAGCCAAGCTCAGAGAGCACCAAGGACCCTTCAGTTCAACCCTGAGCAACAAATACTCTCCTTTATTGATGCCTCTTTATTCGTTAATATGTGATTCTCTTTTATGTGTGTACCCTTTATACTGAATTTTTGCAGGCTCTTATATTACACAAAAGTATAACAAGAAAGTCAAAAGTGACATAAGTCAAACTTGAGCATGAATTGAATAATAAACCCAAGGTTCCTGATTTGAATTGGGAAGAATAGATCACATAGGTCCATTTTAAGTAAGACAAGGTGTTTTTTTTTTAAGTACACATCTAACTTTTCACATTTCTACCTTACTTTGTACAAACATACCCTAGCAACTCTGTATTCTGCCATGTTCCTACGATATGCTTTGATCTCATCCTTTACCCATGTCTCAGACAATCTCAAGTCATGGTTAGGTGTAATAGTAGGAGTGGTTTTTCTCCAACCAATGAATGTTAGTTCAAAGTTAAGGACAATCCCACTCAAACAGGTCATGGTGAAGTCAGATGACCCCCACTGACTGCAGGATGAAAACATCCCCTGTTGAGGCTCCAAAATGTCTAACTCTGACAGCTTGGCACACCTCCTCTGGTTCTCTCTCTCTCCCCCTCCCATGGTATAAATATTTTGTGTGTGTGTGTGTGCCATGTTCTCCTTTTATTCTGATATTATGCTAGGGTTACGTCAAGCTGTAGGTTACTTTAGATTAGAAGACCCTGGCTTGAAGCTGATGCAATACAGGTAGAACAGGCAAAAGAGAAAGGCAGATTTTATGCCACCATAGCTTTCTGTCAACAACATAAAGAAGTAGTCTTCTTTTCTATTTTTTCTTCTTCTAAATTCTCCAATCAGTTTCATTGGATGGTTGTTCTAGTGTTTAGAGAGGAGTAGGAAGAAAATCCTTGTCTCATTTCTCCAAGGTGGTCATTCTTGAGTTATCTTGAGTTATCAGCAACAGAGTGGTCAATGCCTAGAATGCCTGACTCTGTTGTTACATCCTCAAACCCCGCACTCCTTTAACCTCAAACTATCCACTATTGACCTCACCCCATTCCTAAAAGGTCTGTAAGGGGCGTGCATAAGTGCACCATTGTGCCTACCGTCCCTGTCCTATTGTCCCCATTTAATCGTACCTATTTTCTGTATTCTTACTCATGTTTATACTTATACCTATTATTTTGTAAGTGATTGACAAATCAAATAAATAAATAAATAAATATCTCTTTGCTAAGCAAAGGAGTCCCAAATGTTCCAACTATTAAGAGAGGTAGTTTGAAACCCACCCAACCCTGTTCATTTCCGTTGCCACTTCCTGAACTTTTCCTAGTTCTACAGTGTCCTTTTTCAAATGGGACAAAGCAGAACTGTACACAATAGTCCAGATGCAATACAATAAAGCAGTGGCCCCCAGCCTCTTGGGCACCAGAGACCAGTCCCGTGGAGAGAGTTTTTTTTCACGGACTGGAAGGGGCGTGGTTTTGTGTGCTGCCAGTATTCTGCGGATGGGGCTTCCTTTGTTTGCGCAGCCTGGTTTCTGGCATGCTGTGGCCCAGTGCCGGTCCACAAACTGGGGGTTAGGGACCCCAGCAGTAAAGTAGCTTTGTGTAAGGAAATTACAGGACCAGCAGTTGTTTTTTTTAAACAAATTTTATTAATTTTCAAAGACAATACACAAACAAACAAAACATAAAACATCTTTTCTGAAAGCTGCTTGATCCCGGGTTACATCTTTTCATACAGACACAAATTCAAATTCATGTTCATTTTATATACCATTCCATATCTTATTACCATTTTCTATATAGCTTCTCGCCTCTTTTAACTTTCTTAATTTTATTTTATTTATCTCATCTCAGTTCAAATCATAATGCTTATTATTCTTTGTCTGTTTTTCCAGCTATCTATTTCTCTTTTCTCTTTAAACAAAACTTCTCCTGTACACTGATTGGAGTGTGATGCCTTTAACTCTTTCCCTAAATTTATAATACTTAATATAATACATGACTTCCATTGGGATTCTGTTTAGTACATTCTAAAATTACACATTATATTTTATAAAAAGAAAAAAAATTATAAGTATATAATATAATTAAAACAACTATCAATGCCAATACAAATCTAATCATTAATATTAATATTCATTTATATCTTAAACATTTTACACGTTACTTTTCAGTTGAATATCATACTTTTATGGGAACACTTATACTTTCCATATACTTTCCATATACTTTCCATAGTTATTCCCCCACATCACATATTTTAAATCATTGTATCATTAAAATGTTCCCATTTCCTCCTACTTCAATTCTCTCATTTATTTCATTGCCTTCTTTTTATTCACAAAAATTTCACTAAGTTACACTAAATATTTTATCCCATTTTTGATCACATGTTGTTTCCAATTTTCTAACGTTATTTTTAAGTACAAATATAAGAATACAATCTTATGTACCTTTGCAGAATCCCTTTTTCAATTAAATTTACCCATTGTCTCTAAATGAATCTTGTTTCTTTACATCTTGCTCCCCACCATTAAGGCTTCTCATCCCTTCCTTCCTCCCTTGCTTGTTCTTCTCCCTGCCCTTTTTACCCCTTGTCTCTCCACCTCCCTTTTCTTCTTCTGCTTTCCCCCTTTCTGTTGTTTTCTAACATATCCACTTTTCACCTTTATTTTCTCTTTTTTGGTTGTTTTTTCAAGTCTTAAAGTCCCCTTTTTCTTTTCCTCTTTCTCCCTTTCTTCCCCAAATAAAGTTACTTGTTCATCAAAGATGGCTTCTTCTTTGTCCCAATCATCTTGTTGCACAGTCAGTTTCTCATAAGTGCAAATCACCATTTCTAAAAATTGAAAAAAGAGTGCCAAGAGAGTCTTTCCTTCTTGTTCTTCTTCTTTGTATTTTTGTATTCAATTTTCAATTCATCCACAAGTGATGCCATTGTAGAAAGAAAAAGTTTTTCCAAAACAACCACCCAAGTGTTTTTAGTCAAAGATAATTCCCAAAAGTCCCAAAGTCACTAAACAATCCAAATAAGCTGTTTCTTTTAGCACTTTCTTCTTTCTTCACTTTATCTTTCTGGGGTTACTGTTTAGTTACAAAGTTCCAGTTAAAATATATCTTTTAGAAGTCTTGTTAATATTTAATAGTTTTTTGAGATTCTAGGCAATCTCCTCCTTACTTCCAAATCCTGCTCCAATTCTTTTCCTCTCCCTTCCCACTTACAGCAAAAAAATATTTTTTTAAATATTCAGAAATCCTTATCCCTTTAGCATTTAATTACCTATTAGTGCCAATGCGGGTTTTCCGATTTCTCTTGCATTTCTATTCACTGTCACGTTAGGAAGGAGAGTGAAAAAAAAGAAAAACTTTCCCTTTTAACTTCCATTCGCGCTTGTAAACTCTGGAAACGATGTCTCTTTCACAAATTTTAAGTTCCAGGGTGCTTTCGTTGTTGCTTTGTCCCGGTCAGCAAAAAAACTTTCACTTCTTCTCAACTCCTCCTGCACTTTCTTTTTCCGGCTGAGCGCTTCTATGTGGCGGCCATTTCTGACCGCCGCTCAGCTACCTTCGGAAAAGAGGGTTTAGCCGGTTAGAGAAGAGAGGTGCGATATCTCTCGACCCTGCCAGATCCCCCTATCTTCGCCACCTTCTACGGAGGTGGCTAGCCCTGAAGCCGGGTGGCTCAGGGCACTCCGGCAGCAAGCGCAGGCAGAAACCGTGCACAGTCACGGATTCCTGCCTGCCCCGAAGCGGTGCAGACCGGAACTATCCAGGACCAGCAGTTTTGTTGGTAAATTCTTCTCCATTAATTACTATCAGTAGTAGGGAATTTGCCATCGCCATAGCTTCTGCGCAGAACCAGCCTCTTTTATTGGGATATCCACTAGGACTCCAAATGGAATCAATCTGCAGGATATTGTATACAAAGCCACCATATGTTTTTGCACTATATCCTTGTGGATAACTCTCACTCCAATTTTTTTTTAAAATATTACAGATAGCTCATACTCCACAAAATGCAGGTGAAGTCAGGATGTTTGAAATGTATTTGACATTTGATTGACCTTATTCACCCAGTTAAAGGATTTTCAGCTGAATGGTATTGCAAACTTGGCCAACTTTCTGCTTATCCCTAAGTGAAGTTGATTTGTGAACAAGTTTAAATAAAAAAAAAAAACCCACAATCCTTGAGGGACTCTATTCATGGTTTTCCCTATTGAAAAATATTGCCCACTTATACCCACTGTTTGCTTTCTGTGTTTTTTTTTAAACAGCTAGCAATCCATAAAAGGACAGGCCCTCTTAACCAAAGCCCACTAAATTTAGTCAAGGGCCTTTGATGAGAAAGTTTATCAAGAGCTGTTTGAAAATTCAAATATACAATGCTAATGAGGCTCCTCTATCCATATCCCAAGGCTTATGAATAAAATTGCTTTTATTAGCAGAAGGAAGGAAAATGGAATCAGAATTAACAAATTTATTTTGCCAGCTGATTCATGAGCATTGATGTAGTCTGCAGTATAACTGGTATATCTGTTAAAGAGGGAGAGAAAAGCAACCAAGCTGACTGGGGACTGGAGGCTAAAACATTGAAAAAACAGTTGCTTGAATTGGATATGTCTAGTTTCGTGAAAAGAAGACCTAGGGGTGACATAGCAGTGTTCAATATTTGAATAGTGTAAGGTTTCTTGCCTGAGTAGGGTTGGACTAGAAGACCTCCAAGGTCCCTTTCAACTCTGTTCTTCTGTTCTATTAACTGGCTATTTGTGAATGCTGTCTTGACAATATGTGGGTTGGGGTATGAGATCGACCTGATCAAGTGAATCACACCCCAACGCCATAGACCAGTGATGGCTAACCTTTTCATCATCATGTGCTGAAAGTGCTCGGGCACATCTGCCTGCACCCATAATGCAATGCACGTACAACCCGGCTGTGCTCCCTCACACCCCCCTGCGTATGCACGTGCGACCCCCCGTGCTCCCCCACGCCCCCCTGCATATGTGCACGCAACCCCCCCAATAATGCAAAGCACATGCGACCCCCCGTGCTTCCCTCATTCCCTGTGAATGCACATGACCCTCCGCATGACCCTTGCCCCCTGCGCACACATTTCCCTCATGCACCCCGCCCCCAGCATGTGCATGGCAGATATCCAAAAATCAGGTGGCTAACAAGAGGTGCTCATGCATGCGCAGCGGAACTGAGCTGGGGCGTGGCTCATGTGCCAGCAGAGATGGCTCTGTGTGACACTTCTGGCATGCATACCATAGGTTCGCCATCACGGCCATAGACGAATGCCAGTGATCCTATCAGTCTGCATAAACCACTTTGGCTGTCTGGATTAAAGGAAATGAAAATAAATATATGGATTCTTTGCTCTACCTTTTATTTTTAATAAAGGTAAAGTCTTCCCTGTCCAGTCATATCTGACTCTAGGGGGTGCTATTCATCTCTGTTTCTTAGTCAAGGGAGCCAGCATTTTGGTGGTCATGTGGCCAACGTGGCTATATGCTAAGGTGCACAGATAGCTGTTACCTTCCCACCAAAGTGGTACTTATTTATCTACTCGCATTAGCATGCTTTCAAACTTCTAGGAGGATAGATGCTTTGGCAACCCCTTGCACAGCCCTCAATCTCGAACCCAGGCTGTGCTTTTCCCACTGACAAGCTTGGCATCTTGAATTGATGCTCGGTTGGCCAATGTCCTTTTGATCTTCTATATTTTTCCAAAACAATTACTTTACTCCCAACTTTAATTTGCAAGAAAGGAGAAGAGATTTGAGGGAGCAACCTCTGTGATACGGCTCTACTTTGAAAACCTAGACACTCTTAATATTTAACATGTTTTTCTAGAGTTTAAATGCAAAGAATCTCTGCCAGGAGGAAAAAGACGATGCGGTCGCAGTCTCTGAAGATGATAGTTTCTTTGTTCAGGTTCATGATGTTTCCCCTGAGCAACCTCGGACAGTCATCAAGGCGCCTTGCTTCAGCACAGCCCAGGATGTAATCCAACAGGTAGAATAAATTGCTTTTATCTCACATGCTCCTGGCTAAGATTTGCACTGGTGTTCAGTGGACCCATTGAATATCATTCAAAGGGATGTTTAATGGGTATTTGTCAACATCCAGCTGGAGAATCCAAATGAAACTCCAGGATAATTTCCATTTTTCAAAATCTTATTGTTTATTGAATACACTGCATGGTAACGTCGAGGCAAAACTAACTCGGAGGTTCCCAAACACCAGTTCATAGAATTTTCCCAGCCCTGAGGCCTCACATAGTCCCTGTAGATAGGTTCTCTTTGTTATGGGAACTGTCTGCTTCAAACTCTACACTTGTTAGGATGTCCTTGAAAAGTTTCCAGGCTCTCACAGTCTTCAGCGGAACCATAGAAGTTTAGTTTCTCCATCTTACCTGTTCGAAAGCAACACCCCCCTCCCCTTACTCTAATGGCAAGTTGAAGCGCAGAGGCACATAGCTGTGAAAGTTTCATCCTTGACAGTACTATGAAAGTGTCTAATCCAGATCACCAGGGTACAGTTGGTTGAGTGTTGATCTGCTCCATGGTGATTGTATGTGGGAAGGACCAAAAAACACTGCCAAGAAAATTACATTAGAGACAACGTGGTCTGCAGGTAGGTGATGGGTGAGGCAAGAGGTTCAGAAGAGACCCTCCCTAGTTTCTCAGGCTGTAAAGGAGGTGGAAGCAGGTTTGTTCTTTCAGACATGCATGATTCTGTCCATGTAGCTTTACAACAAAGTAGAATTAGCTCATCTGGTTATGAGTCCAATCCAAGGGTGGGATTCTACCAGTCCGGTCCAGTTCGGCCAAACCAGTAGCTCCGAAGATCATCTGGGAGTGAACCAGTTTGCTCCGACAATCTCTTGGGCCCGCCCGCCCGCGCTCCCATACTTTTATTTCCTGCTTTCGAAGCGCAGTTGTTTTGCGCGGCACAGCAGAATGCTGTGAAGACACAGGGAGAGTGCAGTATTGCAGGAAGTGAGTAGGAAAGCTGTGCATACGCAAAGCACGCATTTAGTGCGCACACACACAAAGCGTGCACGCAAAGTGCGCCCACCAAGCCACACCCACCGAACCGGTGGTAAACCACTTTGAAACCCACTGCTGGTCCAATCAGATTTACCCTGTAAGACTGACACACTCATGAGAGAAGCTTATTGGCCTCTGATTTGTTTTCTTCAACAGACTTTATGCAAAGCCAAATACTCCTACAGCATTTTGAACAATCCTAACCCAAGCGATTACGTCCTTTTGGAAGAAGTAACAAAAGAGCCAGCAAACAAAAGATCTTCCACATCCAAAACATGTCAGAGGATTCTTTTGGACCAAGAATGTGTGTTTCAGGCCCAGAACAAATGGAAAGGAGCTGGGAAATTTATTCTTAAACTTAAGGAACAAGTCCAAGTAAGTAAATTATTAAAGAGGTTGCAATTTGGATTGAATAATAATAGTTATAAAATGATTCATATCTCTGAAAATTTTGCCATTTCACAGTTATGCATCATTAGAAACGGATTAAAATAGAAGAAATCCAAGACATAATAGATATGTGTGAAAATAAAATTGTCAGATTTGTCCGTGCATGTTTCTTTGTTTGCTTTTAAAATTCATTATTTTTAATCTTTGGATGATTCATAGGCATGAATTGGGTTCATTATGCATCTTACAGAAATATTTATTGGGGAATGAGGGAAAAGGAAATTAACTATGTGGTGTCATGTTATTATTAATAACGCAACGAGTCATACTCTTCATGGAGATATTGCTTCCAGTATTTATGTGAATAAATCACATTTGACCATTTCTTTTGAGATCCTCCTTTCTTTCCTTTTTGTCCCCTCCTGGGCAGGCAAGCCGAGATGATAAAAGAAAAGGCATTTCCTTTGCTAATGAATTTAAGAAATTAACGAAGTCAAGTAAGCAGTACAGAGGCTTTATAACTCCCCCTCTACAAATGTCTTCAGAAGGTCTTCAGAATAAAGATGACAAGACCGCTTGGCACTTGACCTTCAGCGATGCTGTGGAATAACTATAACAGCTTTCAATTCGGGTAGGATGACGCCCATGTCTAAATAATTAAAAAGTTGTTCTTTAGTTAAAAATGGATCTCAGCACAGTGGGGGTTTTCAGGTTCACAGCCTCAAAGACATAACACAAGAAGGTAAATGGTTGGGCAGCAAGGAAGAAGAAAGAAAGCCCAGGCTATCAATCGAAGGCAGCTGGTAATTTAGAGAACTAATGCGGTAGTTTAATATTCTGTGCCTCTGAGCTATTTCTTGTTTCATAGACAGGCTATTTAATTCAGGTGAACTTCATGAAATACGGGAAATTTGATGTGGTAGGACAGTTTTTCCCAACCTTTCCAGGTTTGACTGCCCAGCGCAGGGGGGGACGACAAGGGGAGGGTAGAGGGGATTGTTTTGTGCGAGGGGCAGGCGCACATACGCGTGCACAGCTTCATTTGAGCGGCAGGTGGGGCTGCGAGCACTGGTGCCTGCCGCTCAGGTGGCCCGGTTGCAAATAGGCCACGGTCCAGTAGTAAACTGAGGCCCACAAGTTGGGGGCCCCTGTAGTACGAGAAATGGATTCTTTTCCTGTCTAGGCTTGGAAGTTATTAAGAGCTTTGTATGAACTTTCATTTAAGGAAGTCTTCGTTTACTGTCAGTGACATCCTAAAGATGAATACACAAATTGCATAAATATTGCTGAGCTTTGGCTGTTAAATGTAACAAACCTCTGTTGACTAAGAGACCTGCAAAGAACTGGACTGAGTTGATGACGAGCTTCTACTGTGTGTTATTATCATCAATTTGGTTTATTGCTCTAATAACAGCAGGACAAGCAAAGCCCCAACAGATTATTCTTTCCACTGAGTTAAATTTAGGATTCCCTCAACATGGTAGTTTCTCATGCTCTCATGCAATGCCCCTCAAACATCTTTCCCAGAAATCTAGGATAAAGAGCATCATGGATTGAAGGCATCTCCCCTTCTCAGTGGGAGGCAGTGTGACTTGCTAGTACACAAAGCAAATCGTATTTTCACAGGCTTTTTTGTTAGTGCTCGTGATATCACTCTTGATTGAAGAGTTGTCTCCTAAATAGAAATACTATTTTTGGGACCCCCACCACCACAAAGCTGCAGAGGGAATAGTATAGGAGCTGAGGTTTAAAAGAAATGTGAGAAGCATGTCAGCTTCAGAACATAGCTTGATCTAAAGAAGCATCAGAAATGGCTCCTCAGCTGGAGCAGAGAGGACAGAAATTGCTACAACTTCTTCCCATCTTGAGTTGTTGTTTTTTTCTTTAGTATTTGGTAGAAAAGAAAGAGAACATGGGTCAGTGAGCTGCACCACATTGAAAAGAAGCATAGCAAACAGCATGTCTGCACAATGTAGAATGCTGGGACGGATAGTTGTTGTTTTTTTCTCTTTCTTTCATTGGTCCTCTGCAATTTAGCACAAATCAATCTCGTAATACTTGTTCAGTCTTTTGCTGGGAAGGAATATGATGTCTGAATGAGACATAGTGGCCATTCTGCATAATGGCCCATTGTGTTCATCAAAACAACACAGCTTATTTCCATTTATGAATGAGATCTGGGCATATTGAGTACTCTGCTATAATACGTTTTTTTTATTGTCAGTGAAATAAAGGGTGACACTACCAAGCCACTGCAGCATTCACCTGTCGGTGTTGCTATTTGCTTTAAATGTCTTTTTGTACATATTTAATATACTTACTTATTCTGTTAATGTCTAAAAGAGAAAATTATTTGGAAGAAGAGTTATACATTTATATTCAGCATTTTTCTGCTTTGCTTGCTGATAACGGTACCATAGTTTACCGAGAGATCACTTATCTCCAATTATTCTGCCTGCCCAGTTCATTCTGGCAGACTGAATGTGCTCTAGATCCCCTGTATTAAATATTGTCATCTTGTGGAACCAGGGAAGTGGGGCCTTTTTTGTGGTGGATCTTCCACACTCTGGAGAAACAGCCTTCCATGTTTATTCTGGAGTTCCAGAAAGCTCTGGAAACCAGTCTTTGATCCCAGGCCTGGGGCTAATATACTTTTATTCAGTTTGATTTTTATCATTTTTAGTTCACAGTCTTGGTCAGGAGTTGGCAAATTGGTCCCTTTAATAAGTCCCTAATGGACTTATTAGGAAGGCCTATGGATTTCACTGAGCAAGCATAGGAGTTGAAGTCCACAGGTTGTAAAGGGGCCATAGGTGTCAACTCCTGGCCAAGACTAACATGATCTAAAAATGATAACAATCAAACTAAATAACACCCCCCAAATTATAAAAGTATATTAACCCCAGGCCTGGGATCAAAGCCTGGTTTCCAGAACTTTCCGGAACTCCAGAATAAAGGGCAACATTGTTATGACTGGGAGGATGTTTCTAATCTAAATCTAATGGAGCCATAGTTGTCCACCCTGGTTTGGGCTGTCTGTGTGGTTGAAGGTTTATCTGTTTTTATAACAATTTGTAGGGAGGGTCTGTATGCCACCCAGAGTCCATTGGAGTTGGACAGCTATAATATATTTAAATAAATAAATCAGATTTCAGTCTGGACTATTTTTTTCTCTTCATGTTTTTTTTTTAAAAAATCTGAACTACTTTAACCTTCATGTCATCTGAAGTATTATTTTTGTCCATTGATTTTTCATGGGGGGTGAATGGGAAAAGTTAAATAAAGGAACTCGGATGCTTTCAACATATTGCGCCCATTCATACGTATCACCAACTCATTTGTTACTTTTCAGCTAGTCAGATCTATCAAGCTTATAGTTTATCTGTTTCCCTCCCTCCCACTGATTCCAAGGTATTATAAATACAAGAGATCACAACCACCATGAAGATGAGGAGATGCAAAAACGAGTCCTTCAGCATCTTATTTAGGCAATCTTTTTTCTGTAACTGGAATACGTCTCTGGAAGAGAGAAAAAAATCCTTGGCGAATGGAAGAAATTACCAGAGAGGCCCTGGAAGGGCCCACTGAGGTTGGCTGGCAACGCAGGTTTGATGGAGATGAGAGGCTGATGGATTTCTGCAAAGGAAAAGTTGTGGCTCTGAACTTTGAACGAATCCCATGGAAGAATTTGGAAATCGTTTTCTTCTTCATAATCAGCACCTTGGTTTGGGAGAGCAAAGCATGCACCTTATATAGTCCCTTGCAAACAGAAGCCTGTTTTTTTTAATAGATTTTAATTAAGTCTCTTAAGGGACGGAGGTTGATAACATTTCATAGTTTGTTGCATAATTGTAATGCACCTTTAAGAACTCCTCTTCACACTCATATGATCAAAAGGCAGATGTATGTAGTCCATTGCAGTTCACAAATTTTAGTAGATTGTTGTGAATATAACATTTGTTTTAATGTCAGTGTATAGTAGATGGTATATATATTGATTAGAAGAGAAAATTTTCAGGTAAATTGTATCCTAGTTTCCCTGTTTTGAAATACAGTAATTTATTTTAATATTTTAAAATATGTGCCACTGTAATATATTTATCATGTCTTGCTTTAGATAATTCTACTTATAGAAAGTGTTACTTATTTCTCAGTTTAAAGGGGGGTAAATGTTTAATTTTAATGAAAAATATCTGTATTGTTGACTATCTCAGCAAGTAATATTAAATTTTTTGGGGGAAAAAAGCCATTGAAGTAAAAATTTTCTTCTGGATTCTTCATTCAGCACACAACAACACAAGACCTGAGTAAACTTTATACTTTTTGGTTCTTAAACTTGCTTTGCCTAAATAGTATTTAAAGAAAGGAGGAAAATCTCCCATTTAACTACAATGTAAGGACTAGTTGTTATAAAACTTGAAGTTTCTTTTTACTTAGAAGTCTTGTAAAATAATTACCTATTTTTATGAAAATTACCTATTTTGAATTTATTTTATAAAGTCTCTAACATTAATTATGGCTTTTCCTTTTTCTTATATTTTTATAACTACAGCTAGTTCTCAACTCACAACTGTTCATTTAGTGACTGTTCAAAGTTACAACAGCACTGAAAAAAGCAACTATGACCGTTTTTCACACGTATGACCATTACAGCATTCCCCGTGGTCACGGGATCGAAATTCTGACGCTTGGCAACTGACTCATACTTGTGACAGTTGTAGTGTCCCAGAGTCATCTTCTAACAAGCAAAATCAATGGGGAAGCCCAATTCACTTAACAACCATGTCACTAACTTAATAGCCACAGTGAGTCACTTAATAGCTGTGGCAGGAAAGGTCATAAAATGGAGCAAAGTTCACTAAACAAATGCCTCACTTAACATAAACTTTGGGTTCAATTGTGCTCATATGTCGAGGAACACCTGAGGAGGCAGGGGTATGAATGTCCCTCCCCCTTTCGTGTCATTTTAATGTAGCGTTGCTTTTAGGATGGCTGCTTTGTATTAGGGAGGTACTAATACCATTCTGTAAAGCCTTAGTAAGACCACACCTAGAGTACTGCATCCAGTTTTGTTCACCACATTATAAAAAAGATGTTGAGACTCTAGAAAAAGTACAGAGAAGAGCAACCAGGATGATTAGGGGACTGGAGACTAAAACATATGAAGAATGGTTACAGGAACTGGGCATAGCTAGTCTAGAGAAGAGAAGGATCAGGGGAGACATGATAGAGGTCTTCCAATATGTGAGGGGCTGCCACAGGGAGGAAGGGGTCAAGCTATTTTATAAAGCGCCTGTAGGCCAGACAAGATATAATGGATGGAAACTGAACAAGGAGAGATTTAACCTGGAAATAAGGAGAAACTTTCTGACAGTGAGAACAATCAACCAATGGAACAGCTTGCCCTCAGAAGTTGTGGGAGCATCATCACTTGAGACTTTCAAGAAGAGATTGGACTCCCATCTGTCAGAAATGGTGTAGGGTCTCCCGCTTGGGCAGGGGGTTGGACTAGATGACCTATAAGGTCCCTTCCAACTCTGATTATCTGTTATCTCTTGTACAGTCTCAGGAAAAGAGGCAGGAGCTACCATATGATCTAGCTTGGCTTTTCTTCCCCTTTTCCCCCCCTTTTGCATGTGAAGGTTTGTGCCACCTGATATAAAACAGATTTAAAGTTGTAGTAAATGTGCTTTACATTTTAGAGCAGGGGTGTCACACTGGAATTCTTTGAGAGTCGGATCAGCCGGCGGAAAGTGGTGGGGGAGATGGTATGGATGCCTCCTGCACGGGGACGCCCCCTATTTTGACTGGCAAAGTGCTGCAGGAGACCGTACAGGCTAAAAGTAGGGCAAGGGGGTGTGTATGCCCCTGCCCTGTACCCCATTTTTGCTGCCAGAGGCAACGTGAGCCGGTCCTTTGCTATTTCCGGGTCGGCCCCGCAGGCCAGATGTAACCACCCTGCGGGCCGGATCTGGCCCAGAGGCCTTGAGTTTGACCCCCCTGTTTTGGAGCCATAACACATCTGAAGGCTGCAATTGCATATTCCACTCTGTGGGTTTCGTTTCCTTTGTGTTTAAGCGGGCTTAATTTTTTTTTTAAGTGTCTTAAGGTTGCAGTGTAAACCTGTCAAAATAGGGGATGTGAAACTTTGAGCAATGCAATTATACACCTGTAGTTCAGGGAATTGAAGTTGAAGGAATAAATCAAGAACTCAGCCTGTTTGCTTAACTGGAGTTAAAAGGACGCAAAATATGCAACAACAACGTGTACCTGAATGGAATGTAAAGTTGTAATCAGATTGGACATGCTACAAAGCTTTGTTCTCATGTCTGCAAAACTTTGTCCACCTCTGGGACAAAAAGATTTCTAAAGACTTCTACATGTCAATGAAGAAATACCAGAGAGTTATCTTTGAAGGGAAGAAACATAGTGAGCTATAGCTATATACTAACTTTTTGTAATTAATGTGGAAAAGATGAATACTTAAATCCAGAAGAGACTCTTGTTTATTTTTCTCCAGACTAAACATAATTTGTCCCCAGAGAAAGAAAATGAATGCATTATTAGGGAAAAAAATCTGAAGCAGAAATATATTTATGTTTGTGCATTTAGGGGTTCACAAATAAGTACTTGACTTTAGAAGGCACAGTGATGATCAGTACATACTGGATGTAGACACAAAGTTTCCGTTTTATTTACTCCTTTTTTTCCTTTAAAATATCTGTTGGGGATATTTCCAACTACCAAGAAATAGAATTGTGGCTTCTGGCCAATGGACATTTATGGAGAGAGAGAGAGAGAGAGAGCAGGCAGGGAGGAATTATGAAGCATGCATTGTGATGAGACCTCTGACCTTTTCATTGGTCATTGCCACATCAATAGGTACACAAAGGACACAGTGTATATTGCAATGTTGTGTTGCCCCTCTTGTCATCTGGATAAAATCTGTAATGGCATGTGGGAATGGCCATGGGAGTCAGGAGGAAGAGCTGCAGACTAGACGACCATCACGTGAAAGGTATAGAAGAAAAAGGGGAAACGGGGAACCCTTTGAGAAGGGTCCTCGTTCCCTGGAAAGTAAGAGCAAAAGAGGGGAAAGTGCTCATTAAGTTTTGCAAGATTCTCTTACATCTTAGAATAAAAATAGTCATGGTTTGAGCTTCTTGTCTGGGTTTTGTCTTGAAGGGCCGACAAAAATCTCAGCTTTTGATGCTCTGGATAGCCTTGCACAGAAAACTCCAGTGATTGTACTACTTTTACTTACAATGTTTCCCTTTGGTAGGCATGGAGAAACAAGACAGGTATTAGAAGCTACCTTGCTGATCCCAACTCAAAAGAAACCACCAATGCTAATGTTGATGTTATTAAGTCCTTCCTATTGACTGCAGGGAGAAAAGCACAAACGTTGGAAAATATGCACTCCGGATCCTCAGGCTTATGAAGTAGTAGTTCTATCTCATAACTGTTTGCTGCAATTTTGCATTTTGGCATCTTATTGATCGGGTCAGTGCAGCAGCAGAACATTGCAGAAATTCTTTTGCTCATTGATTGATACACTATGGGAGACAAATCTGTAAGAGGGACCTTCTGAATTCGTCTTCATCTTGATTATACCAGTTTGGGGCTCTTTTCACTTGGCCCCAGGGGAATAACTGAAGTTCATTCTTGACTCAAGTATGATACCAGAATAATTCAGTCTCCAAAATTTGTGATGGGTTATGCAAAAGGCAACTCAAGCATGCATGGACATCTTCAGTAACATGCCACGGGCAAGAGCAAGACCCCGAAACAAATATAATAAGATGCATTTATAATCCAGTCACAAGAAACTAGATGATAAAAATATTATTGGGTTACAAAGAATCTGAAACAGGGAAAAAAACCCATGTCTGGTTAAAGCATATTCAAATTGCTTAAATTCTTCCATAACTTCAGCACAGGTTCCAGTTAAAATCCAGCCTACTGGGTTAAAAAATGAAGTGCATTTCACGTATGCATTATGTATTTGTTTTAGGCAATTTCAATTGTCTTTAGAAAATCATTATTTGTTTCTTAGACACATTTCTATAGATGTTGGTAAATTTGTGAAGGTAAAAAAATAAAAATGTTCCCAGCTGCTCAACTACATTGCATCCAACTGCTATCTTGACTTTTTGTTATAATCATACCCTTTTTCTAAAAGTATTTTGTTTGATCTTTAAGAGACACTTTTATCCTAAGCATGTTTCTGTTAACATTTTACTGTCTGTGAGTTTTACTCATCCAGGGGCAGCTTCTTTAATATATGTTGCCTTTAAAACAACACATAATTCAGCACTTATTTTAATCATTATAGACCAAATACGGATTGCAAATGTTTTATTTATATGTTTAAAGTGGAAGATTCAAAGGAAGAGCAAACCAAATAAAAACCGGTGACAGGAGAACCTGATTATTCTATAAATAAAATAAGGTTGTAGCTATACTTGTACAAAAATCAAGAGAAAATTAATCTCAATTTACAAGACACTCATGCAAAGAGAACAAGTTATGTTCATATCTTATCTGGATCTTTCTACTCCTTTCTGATGTTTCAAGAGACCAAGGAGGGTTTATGGAGGGCCAGCTAGATATATTGTTGCATGAGATTTTTTCCAATTTGCCTTTTTCAAATCAACCTACAATTGTGCAATCATATAATGACTACATTTTCACTTGTTTTGATCCTTAAAATGATTGTTTTAGCACCTAAAACAACTTATGACCGTTTTTCACACTTACAACCATTGGAGCATCCCCATGGTCACATGATCAAAATTCAGACGCTTGGCAACTGGTTCATATTTATGCCGGTTGCATTGTCCTGGAGTCATGTGATCAGCTTCAGACAAGCAAAGTCAATAGGGAATCCAGATTCACTGAACAACCATGTGACTAATTTAACAAATGCAATGATTCACTTAACGGTGGCAAGAAAAGTCATAAAATGGGGCAAAATTCACTTAATGTTTCACTTAATGTTGCAGCACAAATTTTGGGCTCAATGATGGTTGTAACTCGAGGACTACCTATATGAGAAAAGTTACATGTTTTACAATAGGAAGCCATGGATCTATTCCTTGCGTGACTCTCTACATTCCTTATTTGGAAGGAGGGATCAATTATGCATTTCTTTTCAGAACTCCTGGGTTAAAACGTGTAGGACTGAAATGCAAAACCAGATAGAGCCTCTGGCATGGAAGCTCAGTGGATGACTTTTGACCTCTGCAAGGCATGGAGAGGCGGCTTGGGGAACGTTTTTCCCAGATTAATAGGGAGCAGGTGCTTTGATGCGCCCACTGAATGCTCTTAAGAGAGTGGCTAAAGCAACGTTTGAAGTAAGCTTGGCAAGCATTGGCATACTCTGGAGGTATCTGGGGAAATGTTTTCATTTTTGGAAACCACGGCTGTTATTTCTCATCACGGATTATATTTTGTTTGCTTTGGGCAATGCATGGGATTGTTTCAGTCTCTAACAACATGCGGAACCTAACTAAGGTGTTTTTTTTCATATTTTCTTTTTTTTTAATGTTTAAGTGCTTAGAGGAAACAGGTCTGCAAACAATCTCTAAGGGGATGATTTAATTCTTCGCAGTCAGACACTGGCAGGTATATTCAGTGGATGCAAAGACTCTGCCATTTTTTCGAAATAATAACAAGTCTTTTTAGCTGCTCTCCAATATTTTTACTTTGGGATTAGGTATGCCTAATGCGGCACCTAACTGGCTTTAGGTGTTCGTCAACGTGTCTGGTGAACTGAGTTTTTGTTTATGCAAGGTTGGTTACTTGGGATTATATTTATATCTGTGAGAGTTAATTGGCTGGATCAAGTCACCTTTTTTTGATGTTTCCACAGCATACCACCTTCCTTCATCACTTCTTCACTTCATCAGTTAAGCATGGGGTGGAAGCAGAACTTAAGCCTTATGCTCAAAGTCACCCTAGATACCTGCCCTGAAGGTATGGTGTCTATTCTGAGGTTATCCAAAATGTGCTTTTAATCCTGTCAGTGTATCCTGACACATGAATACTATGTTTGACTACGCCTTCTGCCAAATCAAGTCCTTGGCCAGATAATATTTCATAGATATTTTTTCTTAACAGATGATATGCATCTATCTAAATGAATGTAATGATGGAAAAAAATGAATACAGTGTGTACAAATGGAAAACTCTACATTTTTGTTTTTAAACATCTGTTCAAGTTCTGCTTACACCACTCAAATTATGAGTTAGAACAAACTAGTCCAGAATCATTTTTTTGAAAAAGAAAGTTCTGTATTTATAATTAAAAAATTATAGGAATCAACCATGTTTATACAGTTATGGAAAAAGGCATTATTTTGCCCTGAGAATACTGTACAATTGGTTTTTACAATTGCAAGTTTGAATAAATTAGAAATTCTAAACTTTAGCCATCAGTGTGAAGTCATCATTTCTGAATTTTTAAAGAATTTATCTCAAATATTGTAGGAATTACAAAAACACTCTTCTATCATGTTTCTGCATTCCAAAAAGTTATGGTTCAATGGAACAAAGTCACTTTTTTACAGGTCTGGTATTTTCAAACAGGTCGAATTAGCTTGCAATGTAGTTACGTTGCTGGAAATATCTTTATGTCTTCAGCAAAATCCAGGGGTACTTGTAAACCGGGCTTTTCAAGATGAAATTTAACCAATTTAGTCACGTCCTCACTCAGAAATAAATCGTCTTGTAAAAATTTACCCTGAAACAAAAAAGCATACAATCATAAAAATGTGAAAGTAAAGAGTTATAAATCTTACGGCAATGTTCCATATTTTAAGAAACAAATTTTTGAAGAAGTACCTTTTTCCTACGTGCAACTAAGGGAATAGAAGGATCAAAAGTCATATCTTTCATACTGTAGGCCTCAAAAAGTTCACTGGGCGACCTATGATACATAGCAATATTTTAAGTTCCGTTATTTCCAAACATTATCTTAAAATTCAAACAAGTTTTGAAAAAGCAAAGCAATAACAGGCCGTAATAATGACAGAATCTAGGCCAGAAATCTATAGAGCTAGACTTAAATCAGAAGGCATGTTTGGCGTTAGGATACTGCAGAAGTACAATTCCGGGGACATAAGGTAATTTCTGAAAATCTTTTATTTCCCACTAAGGGTAACAATGAATATTATTTTCTTCTTGAAATTAATATAGAAAACATCTTTTCATGACCAGCCACTGGTCACAACAGCCACATAAAGCCTGCAGGACTAGAGATAGTATCCCACTGAATGTAATTTGATGATAAAAGTGATGCTGGCTTGTTTGTGGCCACTGCACAGAATGTTCCCTCACCTCCGGCCAAGGTCATGGCCAAGAGCTTCTGATCCTTCAGCTGGAGCTCCTGCCAAGAGATGAGCTGCAAATTTCTGAACAACTGGATGATAGTGTCTCTGAAAAAACAGGAGAAGCCACAGCAGAATGAGACATTTTCTGACATTTTCCTGTATCAATGCACTTAACCCCGATTCATTTCTCTGAAGAGTTCATCATAAACATTATTTAACTGTTAAAAGCAATTGATTAAAACAATAAGGCTAGGTAATCTTAAACCACTGTTCAACCTAAATATATTACTTGGCCAAGATAAAAACAGGCAATCATTGAAAAATAACAAAGCAACCAGTTTTAATTTTTTTTAAAAAATGGTGGGGTGGAGTAAACATGTCTGTGAGTTAATCAGGATTACGAAAACTAAAAAAACCACCATTATTAGATGAGTACTCATATTACAGGTTGAAAATAGTACATAAAATTCCTAAACTCATGCCTAGAGGTTTTAGCTCAGGAGGAAATAATAAACTCTTCAGAAGGAAAGAAAACAGGATTACTACAGTAGAAATCGAGAAGAAAGCTACAAAATGGAAGCCTCTGTAGTTCTCACCAAGAGGGAATGCAACTCCCAGAGGGCCGAGTTCTGAGCATTACAGTATTCTGGCTGATCCAGTTCAGGCAGGTAAATTCCACTCCCCTGAGATTCATTGTCTAAAAGAAGGTCCGTCTTTGGGAAAATCTGTAATGAAGTTTGTTGGGAGGAAAAAGAGTCTCTCTCACACACACAAATTACAAGATGCCATTTTTTATCTGAAAGAATAAAGCAATTTCTCCCCCAAGTGAGCACTTAATTCTTCATACAGAATCTCTATTGTACATATGGTCCACAGCAAGACTATACAACCTTGGTAACTTTAAGACTTCTGGACTTCAACTCCCAGAATTCCCCAGCCAGCCATGAATTCTGGGAGTTGAAGTCCGCAGCTCTAAAAGTTGTCCAGATTGGATACTCCTGGTCTATAGTATGTTAGCTATTGAAATAGGTTCTTCTACCTCATAAAGACTAAAGTAGCTTTGGATTATTTTGTACATTGCAGGGTTATTTATTTATAGCTTATCAATACAAAACATTGTGCACCTATGAAGATGCAACAAATAAGAACACATGAAATTACAAGAACAATTTAAAGCAGAACCACCATCTATCAACTGCAGCTATTAAAATATACCAGACTCGGTTTATAACTGATAATGTATTTTGCCTTTTGGTAACATGGATGGCTATATAAATTTGATTAATAAATAACTAAACAAAATAAATATATACTGTCTTCACTGGGATGATATGGCCTGCTTCCTTGAATAAGAGAGTGATCCAATGAGTGTATTTTCTCTACACATTTGAATTAGATATAATTAATACTTAAGGTATAAACATAGTTCAGAGGATTAAGAAAATCTGAAGACATAGTGAAGCTGGGAGAACAACACAACAGCAATAGCACTTAAGAGTTATGTACAATTTTCATAGTGCTTTACAGCCCTCTCTAAGCAGTTTAGAGTCATCATATTGCCCCCAACAATCTGGGTCCTCATTTTACCGATCTTGGAAGGATGGAAGGCTGAGTCAACCTTGAGCCAGTCAGGATCGAACTCCTGGCAGTGGACAGAGTCAGCCTGCAATACTGCATTCTAAATGCTGCGCCCCCATGGCTCCTAATAATGAGATTGTGTCTCATGACAAAAAAGTGGATGCAACAGCACTATGCACTCCATAACCTTTGAGATATCAGCCTGGCTATTATCAACTTACATGCATTAATGTTCTGTTGGTTGCCAAGATTCCAATACTGGAGTTCGGAAGGACCTGGAGCGCCATGGTGGTAAGACGCTTAATGAAAGCAAGCACCCTCTGCTGCGTCACCTGTTTTCTACGCTTGGCGAGCATTATATCCAGACACTGCAACACTATTGCTGCATCTTCATTTGTAGCTCCTTGAACACAAAACGAAACCCCCAGTAACAGCCCCCAAAGTTGAAAAACTACAGTTCTACTACCCTCTTTTTAATCAGTTAAGGATCACCTGGCTCTGTAGATGAGGCTCTATAGAATCCAATGTGGATTTACACTGAGATTTAGTCTCTTTGTTGATGAGCTGCAATAGTGTCTCAAAGCTATTGAGATACCCAAGCCATCTGCTGTAAAAGGGGGCAGATGTCATTCAAACTTTGGTGTCCCCAAACAGCTTTAAATATTAAGAGGACAATCAGTGAAACAAATCTGGGCAGTTATAAAACATCCATTGCTATATATTCAGATAATATTATATGTTAAATATTCAATACATCGATATCAGGAATTACCTGCATGTATTTTAAATAAGGTCTTGTAAAGATGAGTGTAGAACTTCAAGGGGTCAATGTTAAGGACATCACCTATGGAAAAGAAAACCAGTTAAGTAGGTTTCTATATCTGAAAATCCAGCAATGCATTTGGATTCTCCATTGCTAAGATTAAAAGCCTTACCTTCCATGAGAATTAATAACTTCTTTTTGATATACAGGTAGTAATCATTTACTGGCCACTAAACTATTTGGAGTTATGACGGCAATGAATGAGGGGAGCTTATGACGGGTCCCTGTGATTATGGCTATCACAGTGTCCCCATAGTCATGTGATCGAAATTTGGGTACTTGGCAAATTGGTACACAATTACGACAATCATGTGCAGGCCATTTGACATCTTTACTGCAGGCTTCCAACAGGATCAGTGGGGAAACTGGCAGGAAGTTGCAAGTTGCGGTGACATGATGTGATGCGCTTAATGATTGTGTGTGATTTGCTTAACCACAATCTGAACTGTTGTCGTAAGTTGGCAAAGTTATGTGACATGTTGGTTTACAACCGTGTCACTTAACAACAGAGTTGCCTGTCCCAATTACGGTAGTATTAACGGAGGAGTACCTCTAAATGCCTATTGGAAATTGGTCAAACTGCTGCTATTTTGTTTTAGTTACAAATGTAAAAGCAGATAGGGGGGAAAAAACCCCACAGGAACAAAAACCAGGCAACAAAATCAGTGATCCTAGCTTAGTTCCAGACGAAAGAAGTCTCCTTGCTGTCTTCAACAAACTCTCTTGAGGAGAGTTTTGATGCAAAATGAACAACTCTCTAATTTCTCTGCCTGAACTATGGAATTGCATCCCTTCAAGCTGATTGTACAATGCCAAACCTGACGCAATATCAAATCAAATCATTTACCTTGCCCAGACAAAATGTGAAACGCTGAGAGGATACAGTGCAGGCTCTCTCTGTGGCTTAACACCTAAAAAGGTCAAAGGTGAATTGTAAGGGCATAGACTCCAAGGCTCTGTGACCACAAGAGGGGTGGAGTGAGGGGCTCTTAACGCCAAACTTCAGGCATTTCTTGTCCATTCCCATTTATGTAACTGGTTTTGTCCATCCATAAGAACACAATATTTCTCTACGTCTATTCCCAATCCATCCCAGGGCTGATCTATGCACCATTTCCACACACCCCGAGTTGAGAGGAGAGAAAACCCCTAATCTTAGATTAGTATGTTTAGCTCAACCTGTTGGCTTGTAAAAGGGGAGGATGTTATTGCTTTTTCTTTTCTTTTTTTCAGCCCTCAGCAAGGGTGGATCCTTACATGTTAAATATAAAATCCAACTGACCACTTTTTCTTCCTTTTTTGTACACTATTTTTTTTTCTTTTTTGTTATTGTTGTTGGGGTTGAATGTATGTTTTTGCTTTGTTTAATTTTACTGTTGCTTTCATTGTTCTGTTGTTTTTATTCTCTATGATGAAACAATGAATAAAAGAAAAAGCGAGAGGAGAGAAAATTCCCGCTCTGAACACCGTTTTTATTTTCCTAATGCTGGGGCCTAGTGGGAAAAGGGGGAAATCTGAGGATGGAGCCTTATAAAGCAAACATGGGCCAAAACAGGCCATGACAAGCAGCAAATTGCAGATTCCTTACTTCTGACACAGAACAAGGGGCCTCGTTTAATCAGAAAGCAGTAAACTTACCCCAGACACAATAAGGGAATGGAGAACCATCAGAAGATCATCAAAAAATTCCAAATTTATGAGATGGGCAAATCTAAATGAAAGAAACTTGAATTTACACAGGATTCATCCATAAAACTCTATGTTGTTTGTTTCTTTTGGCATTTTATTTTGGAGAGGTCATAGCTTAAGATTGCCCCTTAGTCTTGTTCTGGTAGCATTGTTTTAATTCCTAAATAAATGCACATAGCAAGGAACAAGGCTTCATTTCACTTACTAGGAGGAATTTCGGAAATCCCAAAATGCATATTGATAACAACGAAAAAACATAAAGCAGATACAGAACTGTTAGTCAACTAAATATTTCAAATGTCGCTTTTTATATCATGGTATTTAATTTTGAAGAATGTTGTAAACAATTGCTCATATATTTATCATGTAAGCAGAGACCTTAGCATGTAGTTCTTGGGTTTCTCTTCTTTTTCTTTTTTAAGAAATCTCAAAATTATTCTGAAATACTTACTTTGCAAGGCCTTCCAGCACAGCAGGCACAAGAGGAGATTTCTGGGCTTTTTTCAAGATTCGGAAGTAAGTCAAAAATACGATATTCAACGTTTCTGTATGCTATAGTAAAAAGGCATAAAACGATACACGAACCTGAATGATTTCATTTTAATCATTTTTTTTCTTCTTCATGCAACACTTTAGAAGCTAATAAACCTAAACCACCATTAAACATTCATGGCTTTTCAATAAACTGTCTAAATATAATTTTGGCAGCCAGAAACATTACAGCTTTATACCATTCTGAGTTAACAGCAACTGTAGCTATGACACAACCTCTATTAATGTAATCACATTAGTAAACAAAAAGCTATTTACTAGCTCAAACATAAGTAACAATCTATTACTGTATTCTTGGATTTGCTAAACTTCTGAAGAATACCAATGGCGCAATGAGAGATGAACCCATGACTATAGTCGCTTACCGACTACTTCATTTAGAGACGATTAAACAGTTTTGTGAGCAGTTTTCACATTTATCACCATTGCAGGGCCCAACGGTCATGTAATCACCATTCAGGCATTTTGCAACTGGCTTCCAAAAAGCAGAATTAACAGAAAATGCAGAAGTAAAACAGCAAATTGTGGTCATGTGAGGGCCACAATTGTAGCCATTAATGAGAAGTGATGGGAAGTGATGTGGTAAACCTGTCATGATCACACGATTTTCTACTTAGTGACCAGGATGCTTAGTGATAGAGTTGCTGGCCCCAATTGTGGTCATTAAGGAAGGACTATTTGTATAATATCAGGTTTTAAGTCTTTGTTCATGGCCCCCACTTTTACTTGAGTGGGAACAGAATCTGGAAGAAATACGTTGCATAATCCAGTCCTACTTCATGTGCAACATAAAAGGACCCCCAGAAAATATAAAATATATGGAAAAAAATAGATACCAGTTTCAATTTTTTCTCTGTATTTTCGGAGGCTTCGGCTTCCAACAGTTCTCGCTCCAGTTTTTCTTCTGCTTTCTTCCACTGAAAAGGAACAAATGATTTAGAAGCTAACCAGATCTGGCAATTGGGACACAAATGGTTTTGAATCCCTGAACTTCCAATTGGCACTGGCATTTTCCCCTGATTTATTCATAACAACACTGAATTCCTCCATGACCAAGTCAGCCAACACTTGGCTGGGAGAGAATAAGGGGTCTCCTCTACTTTGCCTGTTGGTTTTTCTCCCCGCCCCCTGCCACCTACGCATACACACACACATACACACACACACACACCAGTCAGGTAGGCAGGAACCCTATGGCTGTCATCAGGCTCTGTGTCAGAGGTGACTGGATGAATGTATCTATATCTAAGACCCTCATTGGTTCATTCATTCCTTCTGTCTTTCTTTTTTTCTTTCTCCTTCCTTCCTTCCTTTCTTTTCTTTCTCCCTCCCCCTCTCTCTCTGTGCATTTTCTGCTTACATTCTGAATATTTTGTGGGGGGAAATAGGGGGCAGAGTAATGTTAATAAAACGTGCAAGGCTGAACTACCAATGATTGGGTTCTCTGCATTTTATATATTTAGCCAACAATATCATCAGATCCAAAACAAGTTTCAATGAATTTTGGTACATGTAAACATACCGAGTCTTCTCAATCAGCCACTGTTCCCTTGATACCCAATGGAACTTGGCTCTGAATCCAGGACATACTGTATTATTAGTTCCGAATTCTATTTCACATTTTGCTCATTGTAGCAAAAAATAAATAAAGTACCTTTCTTTGCATCCTGGATAAATTTTTCCTTTTGTCTTTGTAGGTCATGATTTTTTTCTTTGGCGTAATGTCTTCTGCATCTTTTTTTACTTCCACTTCTTTAATTCTTAGATGAAGTAGCACCATTAAAACCTAAATATAATCCGCGTGCATTTATTTTTTTCACTGAAAGTGTACAGGAAGTCCTTCACTTACAAATACTTGTTTAATAATGGTTCAAAGTTATGACAGTGTCAAAAAAAAAGTGACTTATGACCTGTCCTCAAAGTTATGATTACACTACTCCCATGTTCATATGATTTTAATTTGGGCACTTGGCAACTACCTCACATTTATAGATAGACACATCATCTAGCAATCACGTGATTTGGAACCTCAGTTGGCTTCTGACAAGCCAAGTTAGAATGGGAGAAGCCAGATTAACTACTATCTGATTCACTTAATGACCATATGATTTGCTTAATGACCACAGTAAACAATGGTTGTGAAGTTGAATCTAGTCACATGATGACTTGCTTAATGACTGCATCACCTGGCGACCAAAATTCTGGTCCAAATTGTGGAGTTAAGATATTTATATTTATATTTTTATATATATGAGAAATTAAAACAATTTCTCTCTAGACAGAGCAAGGGTGTCCAATCTTGACACCTTTAATACTTGTGGACTTCAACTCCCAGAATTCTCCAGCCAGCATGAACTACTGGCAAGGAACGTTGGGTGAGGAATTCTGGGAGTTGAAGTCCAAAAGTATTAAAGTTATCAAGGTTGGACACCTGTGAGACAGAGGTTGTCAGATGTCATTCTTGCCAGTCGTTCATGAAGAACAGAAATAAATATATCCAATCCTTCAAATGGAGCATTGAATTGAAGAAGATTTGATGCCATTTCAATAGAAACAGGAGAATCCATCTTCAATGCTTTCTCAAAAACAAACGAACATACCAACAAACTCACCTCAGGTCTCACGTCATAATTCCGACTTTTCACCAGGCCAGAAATGACCTTCACCACACCAAGTGAAGCAACACCTAACTTATCTTGCTTGAAGAGGCTTTTTATCGCATCACAACACGGTTCAGAAATCTGCAAGGTTTAGAAATCCCAGTTTAGAGGATTCCTTTTGGAAATCAACATGTTTAGTATAAAATTAAGCCCAGCAGGCAGTACTGGAAGGCCTACCTTTTTTGAATCATCGTTCATAAGCGGTACAACCAGTGCAATGATGTTATTGTGGAAGTTGAAGTGAGGCAGGGCTACCAGGAGCTCACAAAGGCACTTCACGGCAATCTCGGCCAGGCCTTTGTACGCCTTCACTGAAATCACGTTGCTTTTCTTCAGCTTCCTTTGCTTCCAATCTAAAGGAAATGTTACGCAAAGCTTCAGTATTTCCAGATTCCTTTGTTATTAATAGTTCGATTTCAAAACCTGAATGGAATAGTTTGTAATGCAGAGGGGAAGAATGCCTGAAAACTGGGCACTGAACTGCATCACTGGATGATAATTCTCCTGAGAGGATCTAACTGGAATATTGAAAAGACTGCGGTTTGCTCTGTTAAAATTATTAATCTTCAAAAATTTGCTCAAAATAAAAATTTGAGTTCTTTCAACTGAGTAAGTTTTTTATTTTTTATTTGATTTGTCAATCGCTTACAAGATAATAGGTATAAGTATAAACATGAGTAAGAATACAGGAAATAGGTACGAATAAATGGGGACAATAGGACAGGGACAGGAGCCACGATGGTGCACTTATGCACGCCCCTTATTATTATAATTATTATTTAAGCATAAATAATGGTGCGATGTTGGTGCAGTGGTTAGAGTGCAGTACTGCAGGCTACTTCTGCTGACTGCCAGCTGACTGCAATTTGGCAGTTCAAATCTAATCAGGCTCAAGGTTGGCTCAGCCTTCCATCCTTCTGAGGTGAGTAAAATGAAGACCCAGATTGTTGGGGGCAATATGCTGACTCTGTAAACAGCTTAGAGAGGGCTGTAAAGCACTGTGAAGTGGCATATAAGTGCTATTGCTATTGCTCCTTTCTAACACTACCAAATATACATAGGCACAGTGGGAAATTGAGAAAAATTAGGGCTACACAAATGAAAAGAAGTGCTTCGCAAATTTATTTCTCCTCTGAGCATTAAAGCAGCTACATCCTCTTGAACAGTTGGTGTAACTACTTTGAAGCCTCTCCTCAGTCTGTGTACATATATACACGCAAACACAAGACCTTTGCCGACAGTCTTATTGTACTACTGATTTTGACAAATCCCACTACTGACTTTAGTAAAGTCTTAGCAAAGACCTGAAGCTACCAACTATTAATGAATGCCTTTTCTTGGTGATCCTTCACAGTTACAACGAAAAAGTTATTTTGTGACCAGTCATTGCAGTTATGACCCTCACAGGCTTGTAAAGTGGAGAAACGCTGAAGTAAGATTGTAAAATTGTGATGTTTCACTTAGTGACCACTTTGTTAACCAAGCTTCCAATTACAATTGTAGTTGCTAACAGAACACACCAAAAGGTCGGAAAAGGACTGTGGCTCTTCATGTACGGGTAAGAATATTTTTGTTCTTATATCTAATTTCCATCAACTTAAGATCAAAGGCGTGGCCATTCCTCAACCTAGTGCATATTTTACTCATTTTTTTTTAATTTTCTTCACAGGTATCAGAAATGCAAAGCAGATTTAAATCTTGAATGTAAATTGACCTGTAGGTTATTATTACATTCTTCTGAGGAAAAAAAACCTCTCTTTTCCCATAAGACTTGAAATGGAGAAAAAGAAGTCAGACTAAAAATGGAAAAGAATCCGGAAAAAACACAGATAATAATTCTAAAATTAGATTAAATATTAAATATGATGCTTTACAATTTACTGAAAGGGTTTTCCTCCTCTGTGATGGAATACCCAGTACTGTACTGAAGAGAAGACTCATTCAAATATAATTTGACATATTTATTTACTGGCCTTAGTAAGACTAATCTTTTATAAGAATTGGTATGCTTCCTAACTAGACATTCTGTAAAAAAAAAAAAAAAAAACATTTATTTGTATCTTGAACCATCCTGCAGGTTATACCTTTTATACATTGTTCCAGATTTTCTAAATAAAACTTGTATTGGCTCACGAGGCCTTCTTCAAATTCTCTCAATTTCTGAGTTTCTTTTTTAACCTGCAGATAAAAAGAAAATGTTGTAAAAAATATTTTGCCATGTATCCATTTTATTTCTCAATCATTTACATTAAAAAAAACATTACTCAGCAGTATTCTACGTAGTGTAATGCACAAATCTGAAAGGATTAATGTGCAAGATTTCAGACAAGCATTTATTTCACTGGAACTATGCCAAATATAAAGCATTGGTATTAAAAATACAGAATTCTATGCTGAAGAGCTCTCTGAAACTTAGCAACTAGATTCCCTTTTTCTCACACCCTGTACAACTTTAAAAGTTCCAATGAGCTTAAATCCATTTATTGCAAGAGCATCCTACAATAGGATTTCTAAGTCAAGGAGGTAACCCATGGGGCAAATGCTAAAAAAATCAGGATTTAATTTAAATTCCATTTTCATCAATAAGTGTAGGTACTCTTCGACTTACAGCAGTTTTGTTTACTGACTGTTTGAAGTAACAATGGCACTAAAAAAAGTGACTTATGACCATTTTTTCACACTTAAGGCCTTTGTAGCATCCCCGTGATTATGTGATCAAAATTAGACACTGGACAATGGTTCATACTTATGACCATTGTCCTGTCCCAAGGTCATGGGATCACCTCCTACGATCTTCTGACAAGCAAAGTCAATGGGAAAGCCAGATTCACTTAACAACCATGTTACTAATTTAACTGCAGTGGTTCACTTAACAACTGTGGCAGGAAAGGTCATACAATGGGGCAAAACTCACGTAATGAATGTCTCCCTTAACAACAGACATTTTAGGGCTCAATTGTGGTCATAAGTCAAGGACTATCTGTAGCACTCCAGATTCTTATTCACCAGGACACTATGCAATCTTTGCAAATTTGATATTTGACAAACACTTAAGTTGATTTTCTTTCAATAAATCGGCAGGGATGAGTGATGATGCCAAGATCAAGATAAAATTATTCAAATGACTGTTAAAATCCAAACTGCAAACTCCTAACTGAATCTTGACGTTTTCTCCCCAAAGCATTTTTTAAACCTTCCCAGTTTTAATATTAAGGCCCCGTCATTGTATAACCTCCTCACCTTTGTGTTTTTCTCTCTTTCGGTCAAAGGCCTGATTTTGTAGGATGGGGTAATATCTTTGAAGAGCTCCATCAAAGAAATCATCACCAATTTTCGCACGATCACAGCCACGTTGGGATCTTGTTCCATCAACATGGCACGCAGCTCTTTCAGTTTCTTTATCTGCTCAAAAATGACATGCCTTTCAGTACATAACCGTCACTCTACACGCTAAAGTGTAAATATTCAGGTATGCTGTTATTAAAAATAAGAAATCCAGTTTTATGCTAAGTTTCAGAATCCCATCACCAACTCTACCAACCAAAACATTTCAAGATATTTTTGCTGCCACTCTTTTCATCTCTGATATTTTTGGCTTTTCAGACCGAAGTGGATAGAAATGATAAAATCCAGATTAGGGTAAGAACTAGGACTGCTGCTCCAGTTAACTCTCCTAGGTAGAATTATAGCAATATTGAGCTTTGACCCACCAAAATGCTGCTTTTCACATACACCGTATCATAAAAATTAGCATGTGTAAATTTTATCCATTTTCCAAATTGGAAAGGAATTTTTACAAAGAACAAACAGAACAAAAAAACGAGGCTTGGAACTGAGCAACGGTGTGATTTTCAGAATCTCATTTTTAACTTCATGACATTTTCATGTTAGCCAACTCAATCTTTCAGATATAGTGTGATAGGTAAATTTATATCTACCCCTGAACTCCAATGCTTGTGTGGTTGACCGTAATTATATTTCCACAATAAAACGAAACCTTCATGCCTACTCCTCCCTTAGTATATTCCAGATGGAATTTCTGACAAGTAGCCAGGAATAATCTTTTGTCATACAATCTACTCTCTTAA
This sequence comes from Notechis scutatus, assembly GCF_049901735.1. Taxonomy (NCBI): domain Eukaryota; kingdom Metazoa; phylum Chordata; class Lepidosauria; order Squamata; family Elapidae; genus Notechis; species Notechis scutatus. Next base: position 99,013,829 of record NC_142012.1, on the reverse strand, counting down.
AAATTTCCAGAATCTTTCAACTCTGCTTGAGTTCTAAATTTCTTGCTATAAAGCTTTTTTAAATCTCTGAGTGGTAGCTAAAAATATTTCATTTTTTATTTTTGGAAAAGAAGACAGTATTTTTTTAAAAATATTTACAAATATTTTTAAATAATGTTAATCAACATTAATAGTATTAATTTAAAATGTGCAAGTGTGACCAAGAATAAGATCATGAATACTGTTTGAGCAGGGATGTCCAACCCTGGGACTTTAAGATGAGTGGACTTCAACTCCCATAATTCCACAGTTCTTAAAGGAATTAAAGTCCACAGATCTTAAAATTGGAGAAAGAAAACTGACCTTTTATCTAAAAGGTAATTTCCACAAAGTTTAGGATGGCAGCATGGAAAGCTTAATGTAAATCATTGGGAGACCTGATTGTGCCAAGTCATTAAACCCAAAACATCTCTCTGCCTTAACTTTGAGATGTCCATTATTTTAACTTATTTCCAAAACCAGGGTCACTTACAGTATTTTCTGGATCAGACAAAATTGCAGATGCTAAAGCAGCTATTTGCATCTTCTTCTCCTGTAGCTTTTTCTTCCGATGGACTAATAATTCTTCAACAGTAAGACCAGATAAAGGGTCTTCAAGGGCTGGTGATAAAGAAAACAACTGTTTAAAAAACATATGCAAGTGAGCCAGAGTGGAAACAGAAATGGCAAAGACAGCATTTGGAAGAAACTGTTCTGACCTAGGCTTCCTTAGAAAGCACAGAACACAATCTTAATCCCAGCAAAATCTCTTTTATTTCCACAGCTGTGAACTACCTTCATTCACAAGGCTTCACATACAGTCTTTCAGGGGAATGTTGATAAATACCCACCTTATCACACTTGGAATGTGGCCAGAGTGCTAATTGCCAGACGCAGGGCAAAGCCAAACTTGACACAGAGTCAAACAGGATTTTTCAAAGCTTGTGTTCTGAGCAAATGAAATAATTGCTTCCTGCTAAAGCTCACGTCCTGTTCACCCCTCTTTTATGTCCTATGGGAGGGGCCAATTATCTCCGAGGTGTGGTCTTACTCCTGAGTCGACCCTGCTTTCTCAATTGTTCTTGTCTTCTGCTAGTTCTGTGCATGCGCAGGCTGGGAACCGGTTCCATAAGCTGAATGGTCCGCGTCACTGCTGTCTGAACCCGAAGGCAGCTGCTAACTGCCAGCCTGGCCTGGCCCCATCTCTGCCTCCAGGCTCTACAGAGCCTCCTCCAGATCTTCCTCAGCCTCCAGGACTGGCCCAAGTTCCTCCCCAATCTCCTCACTACTGTCCAACTCTGCGGCCAGCTCTGTCAGCTGCTGGTGGGCCACAACAGAAACATTCTGTTTTTGAACTGTTAATCTAAGGATTTTTAGTTAGACTTTTTTGATCTCTCTGCTTCCATCTTATGATTTTCTAGAAAGATGCACTCCAGGCTCAGTGCTTCTAGTAAAGGTAAACTTATAACTTTATATTGGGGGGATATTCTGACCCAAGCCTAGTTCAAATCAAATAACACCAAGTATATATAAAAGCAAATCTTTTTAATGTGTCTCTGGGAATTCTGTTCATTCACAGCAAAGAGTCATTAAAACTAATTGTCCCAGATAAGACCAAGCCTTGTGATGACTCGGGGCATGACACAAAAATAATACAGTCACAAAAGTAGAATAAATTCCCCTTAATGCCTCCAACTTGGGCACCAATGTCCAATTATCCTTGGCTTGATATCAAACTCTTCCAAAAACAGTCTATGAAGAGAGTAAATGCAGTCCGAACCAAAAGTAAAAATAATTAGAAATAAAAAAAAACCAACACAAACCACACTGGAGTCATTAAGATGGCAGGCCAGGATGATAAATTGCAGACTTCCACAAGATACCGCAGCAACCACAGTTGGGAAGATGCCAAAACCCAGATAAGCCTCGACCAAGATAAAGCACGCTTTGCTTCCAGCAAAAAGCTATTTAAAATGTCCCACTTATATCCTGTTCTCCCAGCTGCAACTAATGAAAGGAATCAGGGCCTTTTCCTCTCCCATAAGACACGTTGCTCCCTTCTCTGTTCCTCCTTGCGTGTCCTAGGATGAGGAAGGGATGGCCCTGGGTCTTCCTCTGAATACCCAACCAGACTGTGCTCTTCCCCCGTTTCTTCCACAGCCACCGGAGCCACATCCCACTCCCTGTCATCTCCTCAATCTACCCATCAGTCAGACTCCAACAAGGGCATGACAAGCCCTTTCAAGGTTGTGAAAGGCTACCAAGAACACAAGATTAATTGAAGGAAAATGTCCAACACCAAAAGTCTCCAAAAACAAACCAGAATAGACAGGACTTGTGAAAGAACTTCTTTGCTTCCTGCAAAGAACCCAACCTGAGGGCTGGCTTTTATCCCTTATGGGAAGGGCCATCACCTTGCAGCCTAACTCCCAAGTCACCCGTGCTGCTGCAGCTGCTCTTTCCTTTGAGCAACCTTGCGCACACGCGCACTGGGAACAGGCTCCTCGGGGTCCTCTGCATCACTGCTGCCAGCCTCCATAAGCTCCGAAGGCAGCACCCCACTCTCTGATAGTCCTGGCCCCATCCCTGAATCACACGCAGGCCCCTCATCCGAGTCCTCGCTCTTTGAGATCTCAGCCGTCTGCACCTGCTGCCGGCGAACCACAACAGGGGACAGTTGGACTTTTTGCATCATATCTACTTTCAAACAACGGTTCAGATATCTGCCTCATTTTGAAAAGAGCATCTATTTTCTGATCAGAACTGGTCTGACATGTGGAGCAATTTAACAGCAGTCTATTGCTTGGCTAAAGTCCAGCTACAGGTAGTCCTCACCGAATGACAATTTGTTCAGTGATCGCTTGAAGTTACAATGGTGCTGAACAAGGAAACTTACAACCGGTTCTCGTAGTTGCACTCATTACAGTGTTCCCGTGGTTACGTGATTGCAATCCATGAGCTTGGCTACTAGCTTGCAATTGTTATGAGCACAGGATCTCATCGCTATGTGGTTGCTACTTGTAACCTTCACTGCCAGTTTCCAACAACTGAAGTCAATGGGAAAGCTGGCAGGACATTGCAAGTGGGATTGTGCTAAGCAGGATTTGCTCAATGATTGTGCTTAGCAGGATTTGCTCAATTAACTCTGCTGCAAAGAGTTAATTTCAAATCCACAGTCACAAATCTTATAACCATGTTGTTTGGAAGACAATTGCTGGTTGCAATTACAGTCAAGCGAGGACTACGTGTGTTTAGCTTCCTTCCCAAGAAATACCAATTAAACTGCTTATACCACCATCCCAGTAATATTAACGGCATTTGAAAAAAAAACAACCCACCTTCAACTGTTCTAATTATTATTTTCCAAGCATTAATTACCTTCTGTCACTTCCTTTTCTTCAACTACTACTTCTTTCTCTTCTGTTTCCTCTTCAACACTTATAACTGCAAGAAAGATCATGCCCTTTAAAAAAACAACACCCTAAGATTCCACATTTTTTTATTGATGGTTTGCGAGGCAATCCTAAGTGTATCTGACCTGGCTTTTCCATGGTCTGTGGAATAATTCTATGCTTATCTTTGATTGGAAGCAGATGAATCAGTTCCTTTTCAGGTTCAGACTCCAGGCGCCTTGGCATCTTCTCATATTTGTCAATCACACTTTCATTCTTGCGTTTCTTGGCATGAACTGGTTCACTATGGAATGAAATTCGCATATGAATCATTTTTGTCTATTCAAACGACTTGGGTCATTAATCTCACTACGAAGGACCAGCTACGTACCGCTACCATTAAAGATTAAAATGGCCAAGGGCCCCATCGGTGACGGCTTTGCCAAATTGTGTGATTTATTCATGAGGACTATGCAGTTATTTTAATTAATGCTTCACTGAATTATTTTCTAATAATTTCCATTATTTCAGACGTTAACTGTACAAAAGCAAAATACAGTCAAGCTCTTAACCCTTGAGATCTAAATTTGAAAGATCAACACATAAAACATTAGTTATATTTTAGACCTGGGTAACGTCAGTGAATGCAGAATGAAAGCTTGATAAACAAGAAAGTGTTGAAAGGTTTTCTATTAAGTTTTGGTTTTGCCAGCACTCACTTGGAAGACAAGTCCCTTGTTATAAAAGATGCCTTTTGAGCCAACTCTTCCATTAATTTCAGATCATCTTCATCCATCATATCTAGAGGGAGTGCTTCTTCCTCTTCTTCTTCTTTTTCAATCCTCTCTGTTGAGACAAGTGAAAAAAAACCAGAGGCACAGAAATATACATACATAAGTCTGCTATAGATAAGTGGAAACGTATTGATTTTCCATTTGTATACCTGTCTGAGAACATGAACAAATAATTCAACAATAAGACTCCTGTTTGGTCTCTGTTTGCATGCTGTTATATCTATAAAGCCAAAAGGACCCATGCAAAATTAAATTTGATTTATTTTACTATGATTTAGATAGTTTTTCTTCAAACTACTATCCTCTAGATTAGCTGGGCGTTCTTTTTTATAATCTATACTAAGATCCTATTAAGATAGGAGTGGGCTAAATGTCTATGAAGATCCTCAATCATCCAGGTCATGGTAGTCCCAAAGATGCTTTTCCAAAAGGCAGCTGGACTTTCTTAAGTCTTTTTCCTTGAAAACATGTTGCTTCTCATTTAAGAAGCTTCTTCCGTTTGAACTGAACAACTCCTCTGGGGCAGGGGTGGGATATTTGCTGGTTATTTGAACCCTAGAAGTTTTTATGTCACCTACAGAGACGTCCTTCAAGTTGTCTCTCTGTAGATCAGGGGTCTCCAACCTAGGCCACCTTAAGACTTGTGGGACTTCAACTCCCAAAATTCTTCAGCCAACTTTGCCAGCTGAGGAATTCTGGGAGTTGAAGTCCACAAGAATTCTGGGAGTTGGCCACTTTAATTTGGTCTCTGTTTGCAAATTAAAGTGGCCTGCAAATAGCCCACACCTATGTCAATCAACAATCTGATTATTAAACAATCCTTAGAGTCAATAATATAAAATACAGGTAGTCCTCAACTTACAGCAGTTCATTTTGTGACAGTTCCAAATTACAACGGCATGAAAAAAGTGACTCACGACCATTTTTCACTGTTACAACCTTTGCAGCCTCCCCATCATCATGGGATCAAAATTCACAAGCTTTTGCAAACTGTTTCATACTTATGAGCATTGCAGTGTTGCAGAGTCATGCAACCTTCTGACAAGCAAAGCCAATGGGGTTCACTTAACAACCGTGTCACTAATTTAACAACTGCAGTGATTCACTTCATAACTGTGGCAAGAAAAGTTGTAAAATGGGGCAAAACTCACTTAACAAATTTCTCACTCATCAACGTACATTTGGGATTCAATTGTGTTCATAAGTCGCGGACTACATGTAATGACATTGAACAAGACCTCTGTAGCTTATATATTCTCTCTCTCTCTCTCTCACACACACACACACACACATCCACCCCTCTTACTTGGAGGCTTTTTGTGATCTTCCAAAGGCACTGGCCTCCGAGATACAGCATCTTTTACAGCTTGTCTGAGTTTCCTTTGTTCTTTACGATACTTCTTGACAGCACTTTCCTGTTTGAACTGCTTGTTTTTTAATTTGTTTTCAAGTTTTATTTTACTTGTTTTCAATATCTTCCGAAAACTTGGAACTCTTTTTTTATTTCTCCTCTGGAGAAAATAAGAATCAAATTAGTATGCCTTTTAAACCAATCTGCAGCTTATATATTTTTATATACACTTACAATGCCATATTATTGTATATTGGGGGGGTGTGTTAGCAATGCAATTATTCATTATAAGTGAAAAGGAAAAAAATTGAAGGAAAAAGGCAAATTTTATACATCCATTTCCCAACTTCCTGTTGTGCCCATCCATACACTCAATGTATGTTTTGGAGGCTGACTCCTACAGAGGATTCTGCAGTGTAGCATTATTTCAAAAATGTTTTATAGCAGGGCTGTCAATGCCCACACATTGAGGGGTGGGGGGGGGGGGGAGTCCTGATACATCATGTCATGCTGCCATGACAACGTGAGTTTGACACACTTACTTACTGCTTTACAGTATTGACATGGGGTTATTAAACTCTTTGAATTTAAAAATCTCTTGAACTGAGATGTACCTTTGGTCTTGCAGTGTCAAAGGTTGCACTCTATAAGTTAGTGGGACAAAATGCAGGTTGGGCTAAATATGATTGTCGAATTAAGATTACACTGAATGAATCAACCGCAGTTAACGTTATTCATCCTGCATACAAAAATCATCCCCTTTTATTACATTCACAATTAAAATATTGAGTCAATTCTTGTGGGCATTCCCCCCCAAGTTTTTCAGCGCTGGCATGAAATGAAATCCCCTGGCCGTATAACAAATACCATATGGCAATGTTTTGTCAACCGTGGCAACTTTTAAGATGGGTGAACTTCATCTCCCAGAATTCCCTAGCCAGCAGAGGGAATGGCTTCCTGAAGAATTCTGGGAGATCATTAATACGAATGATATCTATTCAAATTTGTTCAGGTACAATAGAGAAATGTTTAGATCGAACAAGAAGACAGAGATAAAGATGAGGAGTTTGACATTTTTTTGCCAATGTATGTTTGAATAATGTAATGAGGACTACTTAAAATGGATAAATGTGATAGAGATTATTAATAGTTATTTTGAATTGGATAAATATGAATGATACCCGGAACCACTTCTTTTTTTTAATGGTTACAATAATTCCATCTTTCATTAATACAGTGTGTCTACTGGGTACATATATCTTGTGCTAACAATCATAATTAATATGTCTTAACCCATATAACAATAATCACATTTTCTTTGCAAATCATAAACCATTTCCTCTTATATTTATTATCTTTATAACCATCTTAATTAATTACTTTGTATATTCATCTACTCAATTTTAACTTGTTTTATTTTTTAACCCTTTATAAAATAAGTCCCATATCATATAATATTCCATTTCTTCTTTTTAATTTCCAGTGTTAATCTATTCATCTCTACACATTCAAATGTTTTCTCAATCACTTTTCCCTCTGCTGGTATTTTTAGCATTTTTTCCAATTCTGCACAAATACAATCCTAGCTGCTGTTAATATATGTATAATTAAATATGTTTCTTCTTTGCGACAACATTCAGGTACCATCCCTAGTAAAAATATTCAGGTTTCAAATCTACATGTTTCTTTATCATTTTTTCCAACCATGTGTGTATTCTTGTCCAATATCTTTTAGCTTCTATGCATGTCTACCACATATGGTAATATGTTCCAGGTTCATGATGACACTTCCAGCATTTGGCTGATTTATCTTTAAACATCTTTGCCAGTTTTGCTGGTGCCAAGTGCCAACTGTAAAACATTTTATACAAGTTTTCTTGATATGCTGTCGATATTGTTAATTTATAATTTCTTTCCCATATTTTCTGCCATTTATCTAATTCTATTGTGTACCCAAATCTTTTTGCCCATGCTATCATAGTGTTGGTTGTTTTACTTTTTAATGAAGTAGCCATTTAATATCTTTGAAGTAAGTCACTTTAACTGATGAAAGGGAGAAAAGGAGTCCTATATTTTTTAAATGCATCCCACACAGGTTCCATCAGAATTCCTATTTATTCACACCTCTCTCTACATCCCCCCAGGAAAAAAGAAACAACCCACAGCCATCATTAGGAAACCTCTTCCTATCCAACGTGGACGCCCGCTGCTTAAAAGCCAAACATCAAACCCATCTGTATTCTTCTTCTACCCCAACCAGGTGCCCTCCAAGCGAGCTGGACTCTCATTCCCATAAATCCTTGCGCCTGCAGAACCTTTAGGGATTCTGGGAATGGAAGTCCAGCGCTCCTGCCGAGCGAGCAGGGCGCTTTACTACTCGCGCACAGTACTTGGCTCTCAGGCTACGTCCCCCACTATCACGGCCTCCCCTCTCCCGCGGACTTCCAGCACGCTATTTATCCCGGCAGCGAGCCCTCTCGTACTCTTACCGGCTTCATGGCAGCTGCCAAGCAGGGAAAACCGAAAGTCTCTGCCTCGCTCCCCGCAGAACTTGATTTCGGGCACGCGAGAAGAAGCGGAAGTGGGAGTTTGGCGCTAGCCGGGCCGGAAATGCCGCCATGTCCACAGCGCCCTCTGTCGGAAAGGAGGATGCAACGTCAGCTCCAGAACGTGCGGAGAAACCGGGAACGACGAGCGACGGGAGTCGGTCCAGAAGCAGCAGCATTGCGGCCGATAACTCAGCTGAGCTCATGGGATGGAAAGCTGGGGGCCTGAGAAGCCTTCAGCTCTTCACATGCCATGCCGGTCTCAACTCCTACTTTGGGGATGCTGGCGTGGCAAGACCAGGCGCCCCCTTTCTGGCAATTAAAATATAATAATGGGAGAGGATAATCCCCAATCAATCAATCAATTGATCAAAAGACTTGGAATGCCATCCTGTAATGTAGAAGTCTCCAAACTTGGCAACTTTTAAGACTTGTGGACTTCAACTCCCAGAATTATGCTATGCTGGCTGGAGAATTCTGGGAGTTAAAGTCCACAAGTCTTAGAAGCTGCCAAGTTTGGGGACCCCTGCTGTAGTGCCAACTCCTCCAGTCTTTTTCTGGAAGCCAAAAATAAAAAATAAAAGAGAAAGAATAGTAATTATTGAAACTTTTAAGTCTCAAAATGCCAGCCTGCTGCTGACCGAGGAAAATACACAGCTATTCCAAGATAAACAGCTCTGAAAAGGGGAATTGTAATCAAGTGCTCCAGGCTGACCACAAAATTTATGTAAAACATTTATATGGGTAGTCCTCAATTTACAACTATTTATTTATTCAAAGTTACGGCACTAAAAAAAAAGTGACCTATGAGCATTGTTTACACTTACGATCGTTGCGGTGTCCACATGATCGTGCAATCAAAATTCGGATGCTTGGAAACCAATTCATATTTATGACGGCTGCAGGGATTTATGTAAAACATTTATAGGGGTAGTCCTCAATTTAGCACCATTTATTTAGTTGACTATTCAAAGTTACAACGGCACTTTAAAAAAAAGTGACTTACAAGCACGATTGTTGCAGTATCTGCATGGTCCCGTGATCAAAATTTGGATGCTTGGAAACCGATTCGTATTTATGACGGTTGCAGTGTCCTGGGGTCATGTGATCACCTTTTGTGACTCTGACAAGCAAAGTCAATGGGGAAGCAAGATTCACTTAACGCTTGTTAATAACTTACCAAGTGCGGTGATTCACTTAACAACTGTGGCCAGAAAGATTGTAAAATGGGGGCAAAATGCACAACTTTCTTACTTACCAATAGAAATTTGGGGCTCCATTGTGGTCGTTAAGTCGAGGATTACCTGTATAGCAACTCTGGTACTGGTCTGCTCCAAATCACAGAAGCTTCCAAAGAGAAATTATTTCCTCATGCACAATCTAAGATCAGGGCTGGGCTGCTGGAGGTCCACAGGGAGACCCCCTAAGATTCTGTGCAGTTTAGAGAACCCCCAAATCCCACTGCCGTTTGGCCCCACCCACCCCTCCCTGGAGTCCCCACGTGGCCCGTTTTGGATGCAGGTAAGTGCATCCAAGGCTCAGAGAAGGCTCAGAGAAGGCGAAAAATGGGACTTGCGTTCAGGAAGGCCGGAAATGGGCCGGTTTCCGGATTCCAGAGAGCCTCTGGAGCCCGGGGAGGGTGTTTTCGCACAGTGTTTTCGCACTGGAGGTTCAAGGAAAGCCTCTGGAGTCCAGGGAGGGCAAAAATGCCCTCCCACTGCCGTGGGGGTCACAACTCACACTGCCTCAACCAGTATGGCCAGTGGCTGTAGTTCGGCAACCTGTATGCCCGTCCATTTGAAGACGTAGGTGTAACAGCCAGTGGTGATTCTTTAAGAAGATATAAACCATAATCTTTGAAAAGCCTAACTTTGAAAAAGATTTTAGCACTCATGTCTGGATGGGCCAGAAAGTGACTGACTCCTGAAGCAGATCATTGGGAAAGCTACAGAAGATTCTCCTTTATACATGAAGGCTGAACAAACTGAAATGAAGACAGTATTCATTCTGCTTACAAGTTTATTTACACAGGAATTGTTACTAGTAGTTTTGAATGAAGGCTAAATTCCTTCTATTTACAATTTATATACATGTGTATACTGTACTTGAAAAGTAAGAAAACTGTACAAGAGAACCCAAATAAAGGACATACACCAGAAGCAAGTAAATACATAAGAGGAAAAAAAAAGCAGACATTTGAACTTCAACTTGAATGTTGTAATAAGTAATATTGAAGTGTGGTTTACATTTGATAGCAACATAAATATTACAATATACTGTAACCAAATCTTTAAAATAGGCTCTGCAACTTTTTAAACATTTGACAACCGAAGCAGTCTCACTTACTTTTTAATGCAATGATAAATTTTGACTTCATTTGCACATACAGGGACCAGGTACAAAGGGAAAAAAAGGAAAAGCAATTTTATTTACATTAATACTATCAAAACGGACTTAGAAAGAACAAGCATTAGCTGCTCAGAGAGATTAAGAGGTATCCTTTCCATCCCCCTCAGTTCAAAAGCCATTTTAAAGCATTTTGGAGTGTGAAGGAAGTTTGACCTTCCGCATGTTGTCTTTACAGTATCGATGCTGACGTTAAAAGAGAAGATATGGACTAATAATAATATGCATTTTGGGTACTCATTATTGTACACACTGCAGTAATCAACTTTAAATTTAAATGAGAAAACACTTTTAATATACAGGGACTCAAAACTTTCAACATTAACATTGCGTAAAATGTGCAAAAGGGTTATCACTAGCTTATTAATTATACTAGTGTTTATCAAGTATAAGTCACTTTGATTTTAAAAAAATTCACATGATTTTAATGGATTAGAAACCAATTTTCCTGTAAGCAAAATACTTCAAAATGTAAAACGCTGAACACCCCCTTGGCTGCTTACCTAAGCCCACAGTTAACTGCCACTTTTTAGCCAAAAGACTTATTTGCCAATGGCTCCACAGCAAAAATTGCATGCAGTTTCCTCTGTATTTGCTTACATGCATGCGTTCACTTAGTTGGAAAGCGAAACTGCGGTTTAAAAGGAGATCCGTGAGAGGCGCGTGAAAGCCGCCTTTTCCTGGGCAAGCCTGTACACCAAAACAAAACCTGATTTGGTCCAAAGGATTTCCATCTGTAATTTTGGAGGTATTTGTACCAAAACGTTTGGTTCAGGTAGCAGTTTTCTGGGGCCTTACTTTAAAACACCAGCCCTGCCCCCAAAAGTGCCTTTGTGGTAATCATAAAAAAAGGTATCCCTCAAAATTTTAAGTACCAACAAAAGTTATTACAAATGTTATTGCGTTCAACTTTAAATATTAAATATGCGATAGCCACTTTCTCAGTTTCATACTTTATTGTTCTGCTTCCTGTCAAAAGGAATCTTCTCACAAAAGAGGTCTTTAATACTGGCAGCAGGATAAGGACCGTCAAATTGCACCACTGCGTTCAGTCAATACTGCTTCTTCTTCAGTCCCTGAAGCAGTTTTTAGTGGTTTTCACTGAGAAGATGTTCTAGAAGAATTCTTTCACAACCAAGTGGTTTCTCCAATTGAATTTGGAAGTTAGCTTTTTAGTGCTGGACTATGGTTCCTGTCTCCTTCTTTGCTATCCTTCATTAATGAGGCAAACACCTGAAAACCAGTTTTTAAAATAAAACTTAAAAATGGGCCACAACTTCATTCCTTTTTATAACGTTTATAAAAACTAGCCATTCCTACAAGGTTTTCTCATTGTCGTAACCGTTTCCTTTCCATCATTCCCCTACCCCTATTTTTCAATAGCTCAATATTAGTTTTATAATAATTATAAACAGAGAACCAAATAACAAGCCTTTATGTGATAGATAAGGACCCCACTCACCCAGTCAATCATGATTCAGTCAATCATGAGTAACTTAAAAGTCAAGCCCAATTGATTTCAACAGTTGTTGTAGTGTAAGGAGGGTATGAGGAGTACAGCCTAATATAAGAATAATCAACTCTAATGTATCCAAAGTAATACCAATTTCAGTTAAATTTCAGTACGCCATCTAGGAAGCTTTATGATCAGCAGTATCATGATCATAGCATATTCTTTGAAAAAAAAATGCAACTATAACTTGTTAAATTTCTGAAAGTTAGTTAGAAAATCCCTGATAGCAGGGATGCAGGGACTGGATCTAACATTTATTATCTATTTATTTATTATTTCTTTATCTCTGTGTTGAAATAATTTTCATATTGTTTTTACATCTGGTTCTGGAAATGATGATTAATCAACAATGAGAAACACTCAACTCAATCTAGGCACCAGTGGTCCCCAAACCTTCTGGCTAGGCGCCCCAGGGGACGGGAGGGGATGGTTCTATGTGAGCGGTAGGGGCACACATGAGCACACATAGTCCATTCTCAATTGCACAAATGCAGCCTTGCGCGCGAGTGCCCGCCACTTGCACAAGTCCCCCCCCCCCCATGTGCACACACTCCCTGCTTGCATGGCCCGGTTCTGAATGGGCCATGGTGGCCCAGCAGGGTGAGAGAAGGTATGGTTCTGCGTGAGTGCCTGCCGTGAGTACAAGTGGAGTTTCACATGTGAGAGTGCGTGCTACTTGTGCAAGTGGAGGTGTGCGTGGGCTTGTGTAGACCGGTTTCGAATGGGCTATGGCCCTGATCTAAATAAAGTATGCTTGGGGGATGGTTCATTGCTACTTCTTATCCAGGACTGCAGCTCCCCCTATCTTAAGTACACAGCCTGTGAATGTTCACTGTATCACCTAAGACAGTGATCCCCAACCTTTCTTATGCCGCGGCCCGGTATCCCCAACCTTTTTTAGGGCGCAGCCCGGTACCGGCATTAGCTGGGTGCCACCATCTTTTTTTGATGAAAAAGTGCTTCCGGTGAGCTTTCTACCCGGAAAAGCTCACCGGAAGCACTTTTTCATCAAAAAAAGATGACGGCGCCCAGTAAACCAGGGGCCCGGTAGGACTTGTTCCACGGACCGGGACCGGTCCGTGGACCGGTGGTTGGGGACCCCTGACCTAAGACACAAGTAATCTCTTACACGCTTCTTTGTACAGAAAGGAATTCCATGGACAATGAAAGTCTACATTCACCAATTTACTGATAATTTTCAGATTAAGGTGATGTGACATATACAAACTGTTTTCCAAATTACAGCCATTAAATTATATATAACTGTGTACACACACACACACACAAAATTATATATAAGGGTCTATATAAAATAATATTGCCTCAACTACAGCAATTGAACTCACAGTGCAGGTTTGAATCATCAAAGTTCTTCATGGTTTCAGCAGTTCTTAAAATGCTATCTGCATGTCCCTGTCTATAGTTTAGTTTAGTTTATTGTCATTGCACCTTGTACAACGAAATCAAACACTATTTTCAGTACACATTATGACCATAACCATGAAAATAATACAAACACACTTCCTTCACCATCCACACATTGAACCAAAAACCCCTGACACCGCACTAATACTGCACTATACAGTAGAATTCAAAAGAGCTACTGCCCTGGGATAGAAGCTGCTTTTCAGCCTGTTTGTCCTTGTTTTTACTATTCGGTACCGTCTGCCAGATGGTAATAGTTCAAAAAAAGGGTTCCCAGGATGAGATGGATCTTTGAGAATGTTTTGAGCTTCCTTAAGGCAGTGGGAGCTATAAAGCTCTTCCAAAGAGGGGAGAGGGCAACCAATGATCCTCTGGGCAATGACATTAACCCTCTGGAGTGCTTTCCTATCTGCCCCTGTGCAATTGGCAAACCATACAGAGGTGCAATAAGTTAAAATATAGGCAATATTTTCAATAAATGCTTTTCGGATGTGTCTCTGCAATCCAGTACAGGTAATCCTTGATTTACAAACAGTCGTTTAGCAACTCTTCAAAGTTACAATGACACTGAACAAAACTTACTTACAACCAGTTCTCACACTGACAACCACTGCACCATTCCCACAGACAAGTGATCAAAATTTGGGCACCTGGCAATTGGTAGGCACTTAGGATGGCTGCAGCATGCCTGAGTTATCACCTCATGTGTCCTTCCCAGCTGGCTTCTGACAAGCAAAGTCAATGGGGAAAGCTGGATTCCCTTAACAACTGCAGTGGTTCACTTAACCATGGCAAAAAAAGGTCATAAAATTGACCATGACTTGCTTAACAATTGCCTTGCTTAGCAACAGAAATTCTGGTCCAAATTGTAATTGTAAATCAAGGACTACATATATGTGGCAGGTGGCCAGAGAGTTTAAGGACATGTCAGTGGTAGTGTCCATGCCAAGAATGCTATTCCTAAGGCAACCACCTTCATTCAGCAACAGGCAAAGCCAGGGGTGGGATTCTACCAGTTCACACCTATTCGCTAGAACTGGTTGTTAATATTCTAAGCAGTTTGGAGAACCATTTGTCAGAAGAAATTACTGGCCTAATCCTGTAAGGAAGGCAGGAAGGAAACATTCTGGTGTTGCTTACAGAAACTGCCTCTCCATTAACCCTTATTACATTCTTGGCAGGACTAGACTTCCTGTTTCAGGAACTTCTCTGGAGTTTTTTCCCCCTCCTTTGCTGGTACTTTGCTTGTGTGGAGTGACCATTCAAAGTTACAGTGGCACTGGAAAAAGTGACTTATGACCATTTTTCACACTTACGACTGTTGCAGCATCCCCACAGTCATGAGAGGTCAGGCGAGATGTGTGCCTCGATGTGAGTGATATTGAGTTGGTCACACCCAGCCAATAACATGATCACCAAGCCATGTCTACCCAGTTACATGACCACCAAACCACACCTACCACCTTAGCCACGCCCACAGAACCGGTTGTTAAAAATGTTGAATCCCACCCCTGGGCAAAGTCTTATTTTCCTAGACAAGCTTAATCTCCATCTCTGCTCGTGGCTGCACCTCTTTTAAATTGAGAGTTGCTTACTGATAAAAATTAAACGTTTATCCATGACATACCGCTGGTACTTACCTGAGCCCATTTTTTGTTACTATTCTGCATCTGAATGGATGTAATGCACGAGAAGAGCTTCTCCGATGTGATATCTTCTGGTAGCTTTGTTAGAAACTGTGCTATATGAATAAAGTCCATCTGCAGGAGAATATCTTCATATATCCTAAGGATTCCTAATCCAGTTCTGAACAAAAATTCTTCTCCATCTCTACAAAAGACATCCCAAACTCGACAGGCCAAATCAAGGGGTAGTGATTTGCTGTACAGGGTGAAGATCCTGCATTTTGAAATTAAAAAGAATCAGGCACGTAAGGGGCAAAATACCACACCCTCTAATTTCTCTCGTACTATCAGTGATTATTTAATCTAGCTAAACAATCACGCTCTGGGTTAAGGAATGAAACACCAGTAAATGTTTCATTTGCAACAACTATCAACTTCCAAGTGTACCTCCTACATTCCAAGTGAAGTAATATGAACATTAGAAAGCCAGTTTGGTGTAGCGGTTAAGATACCAGGCTAGAAATCAGGAGATAGTTCTAGTCCTGCCGTCAGCACAAAGCAAGAGGTCATATTCAGCAGGTTCTGACCAGTTCTGGAGAACCGGTAACAGAAATTTTGAATAGTTTGGAGAACCGGCAAATCCCACCTCTGACTGGCCCCGCCTCCATCTATTCTCTGCCTCCCGAGTCCCAGCTGATCAGCTGGGTCTTCTTTTTTTACCTTGCATAGGAGAACAGAGCTGGAAAGCAGGTTAGTGGGATGAGTAGGGAATGTGATTTTGCAGTAACCTTCCCCTGCCAACCCACCAATCCACGCCTACCAAGCCATGCTATGCCCACCAAGCCGCACCCACAGAACCGGTAATCTCAACCCTGGGAAGAAGGCACTGACAAACTACTTTTGAAATCTTGTCAAGAAAACTGCAGGGATGTATCCAGTTGCCTAAAATCAACAAAGACTTGAAGACTCAAAAAAAAAAAAAAAAAAAAAAGCCAATTTAGTAAGTGGATATGTAGTTCTATTTGGAGAAAAACCTATTGTATCCATTAACTAGATTTCAGCACTGCATTTAAAAAAAAATCTGCCTGCTGTGGTTTGGTGCCACCGTAGTGGTTAATGGGGACAGCAGAATGGGAACACATAATATTATAAGCAGCAGATTTTTCTCTGAGGTGCAGTTCAATCCGGGAATTTGTTTTTAGTGGCAAAATTTAGTTCAGAAGCTAGTTAGGTGAAACACCATTGTTTAGTCTCCTTCTCTTATATTTACCAACCTTATTTGGCCAGGGAGAAAACTATTTTTGTTGTAAATAAGCAACTGAAGGTTAAACCCATGGGATAACCTTCAATAAACCACCTACCAGTTAAATCCCATTCTCTTGTTTACCCCTCTGTGCCTTATGCATACATGTTACAGTTACTTCTGTTCTCCTAACCAGATATCCTTAACCAATCACAAGGGTTGCAATAATGGCAAATATCTGTAGCTCAGGTGTAGGATGAAGGTTTGTTCTCTGAATTTGTGGGTTGGTTTCCAAATGTTTCCTTATCAGGATACATAACATCTTCAGCGGAACACTGACGCTGACAATCCCTAAGCTCCACTGAAGGTGTTACCTAGCCTGGTAATGAAATGTTCAGAAACCAACCCACAAGCTTGGAAAATGAACCTTCACCTTCAATCACAAGGAATCCTAGAATGCCCATTAAAATCTGGCTTGCATTTAACTTCACCTTGAAAGCTTATCAGTGTGGCATGATGTGACCATTAAGTTTTCAACGTACCAATCTATCAAGTATATGTCGGGGGTAAGATTATAGGATTTAAAATGATGAAACAGTTTAGGCAGGTTTTCCTCAAAAAATACTTCAAATGCTGCAAAGTACTTCAGCATCTGTAAAGGAAAGGGAGAAAAATATAAAATTCAGGAAAACCTACAAAATGCCACAAATTCTGAAACTTCTGCAGAATTATACATTAGCTTACAGAATAGAGTATGCCTAATTTAAACAGTAAATCTTAAAGTGAGACTGCGGTTACTGTATAACAGATTATGCAGTTGAGAAATAATTTAGCTGATATTCAAACACTCAGGGTTAAGGATTCCAGCTTTTAATTACCCTTGCGACGTAGGCCGGTGTTTCTCATCCATGGCAACTTAAAGATTGCTTGATGGGGGGAATTCTGGGAGTTGAAGTCCACATCTTAAAGTTGCCAGGATTGAGAAACACTGATACAGATAGTAGCAAAAATAAAGATATAGTGAATATAGAAAGTCTATACACTCCAGTTAAAATTGTCAGATTTTTGAGCTGTAAAAAAATCACAAACTGAAATCTTTTAGGGAGAAAAACAACAACAATAAAAATGTACAGTAATGTGGTTGCATAAGTGTGCATACCCTTAAAATAATTTAAACTCAGTATAACATGCACTACATTAAAAATACAGTAAAATTATAAAAATATAGAAAGATAACTCAGCAACAATCTTTAGCACAACTGATCAAATGAAGCCTACCAGAACAACACTATTTTCACTAAGGGCAAAACATAACCAGAGACCAGGCCACCAATGTTTCACCAGATGCAATATCCTCCAGGTGTAATATCCCACAATACTGGTGCAAACATAAAAAATGCTCTTAATTTCATCACCATTGATCACCTACCTCTATATGGTAGGTAGACAGAGAAGTTTATAAGACAATGTTTCTCAACTGTGGCAATTTTACGATGAGTGGACTTCAACTCCCAGAATTTCCCACCAGCATGTTATTCAGTAAAAACTGGAAAGGCACGAGTACCCCCACTTATGGTATAGGAGGAAACACAACAGGTGAAACTCGAAAAATTAGCATATTGTGCAAAAGTTCATTTATTTCAGTAATGCAACTTAAAAGGTGAAACTAACGTATGAGATAGACTCATTACATGCAAAGCAAGATAGTTCAAGCCGTGATTTGTCATAATTGAGGTGATGCTGGCTTACAGCTTATGAAAACATTACTGAAATAAATGAACTTTGGCACGATATTTTAATTTTTCAAGTTTCACCTGTATATGTTTTGGACCAAACATATCGGCAGCTTAGTGGAACAATGCAAGATTATACCCCTATATTTTCCTGGCAGCAACGTTCTCAAAGAACTGCAGCTTCTGAAGTGTTTTTTTTTTTGAAACGTAACCCAATGAGGAGTTTCTTGCAGTAATCCAATCCTGGTGTATCTAAGACATGTGTTACTAGGTATAAATAATCAGAGTACTATTTTCTTCTTGCTATCTCTTTGTCTAAAAGGCAAAAGACTGCAGAGATTACCATTGTGTCACAGGAAACTAGACGAACTGAAAATAGAATGTGCAAATTCTGAAAAATGCAACACTTCTGCAAAGGGACAACACATTCTACTGATGCATTTGCTGCTGGTACAGTTTCTTGGGTGCAAATACCTGTTAGCTATAAGGATGTATACTAAACTTTGGTGTTTTGAAAACTAAGAATGTCACTGACTTCAATAGAAACTTACTTGTCCACAAACATTTTGCAGTAAAAAGAAATCAAGTCATATAATAGTAGAAAGTCATAATATGGGCACATACCATGCTATGATCCACACGAAAAAAGGCTAGCTGGCATGGCTTGTTCAAAAGGTTTGCAAAGGCAATAAAAGCATCTGCCTCCTCCAGATTAAGTATGAGAACCGCAGCAATGAAAGACATTCCCTGGACCTTTAACACACAAACAAACACAGAAACAAACTTTTGAGTGTACCAAGTAAAAGACTCATTTTTATGCTATGGCTTAAGTTGTAGTATTTTTGAAAACTAGGATATCACCAAATTATGACAATAAGATGGGCAGCTTATTCTGAACCAGATACTCCTATTTTTCATTCATTTACTTGCTGAATTATACTTTAGTCTAAAAATAACAGTGATTATGCATATAGAAAAAAATATGCCCATCGTGAGTAAAAGATGCTCAATATTTTACTTTAGACAACTAAAATTTGGCACATGTTCTAAGCAAGTATAGAAGGAAGGAAAATATATGTGGGTAAATGAATGTTCTATACATACAATGATTCTCAGCAATTTCTTTCTACTTTCCATTTGTCTAGAGTGTCACTTTAAAGTAATGCAATCCTGTGCATATTTACTGAGAAGTAGGATATCTAGAGATATCTAATCTTGAGATATTTATATTTGCTAGGGATATCTCTTCTGTATTCCTAGCGACTATAAAAGGATAACTCACGGATAGCATTAGGAAGAGCACCCTTTGATGTGAAATACCTTACAGCAGAATAGTTACACCAGTTTCTCAAATTCAGCAACTTTAAGAGGAGTGGACCAACTCCCAGAATTCCCTAGACAGCAACAGAATTGAATTTCAACTATGGAAGTGTAGCAGAACATGTTTTCCCTTTTGGGGTCAAAAGGTTAAGTTTGTGGTAATTCACTCAATTTATAAAGCATATATTTATAATCATATCAATGATCATATATATCAATATAATAAATTACGGAAGCTTTGCTTTTACTTAATTTCTATTTTATTGTTGTGAAATACCCAGGCTTTTGAGAGTTGGAAGGCATACAAATGTAATACCTTATTATCATTATTATGGTTGGTTGCACAGTCAGCCAAGTGTTTAGACTGGTTTTGGCATTTTTATCCAACTATCAAATCTTTCCCAGGGATTTGGGATAGGAAGATGTTGGTGTTTGATGGTGTTGAAAGTAAAGTCACAGGATGTAAACTGATCCAGGTAAAGCTGCCTTTTGCAACTGATGATTATTTTTGTCAATGCCCATGATATTCAGGTTGTGCTCCAGATATTTTGGAATTGCATCAAGAACATTGATTATTATTGATACTACCTTTGCTTTCTTTTCCACAGTCATTCTACTTTATCACTGTCATTGTTGCTGAAAGATTGACAACACTGTACAAATACTTACATATCCTACATCAGGTCTGTAACATGTATATGCTCCCAAGACACTGTGCAAAAGGTCATGATAAGGGCCACCCTAAAATAGAAACAGTAGATCAAAAAAGTAAAGGTTAAAAACGGAAATTTAAAAATGGAGATATATGATAAAAGTTATTTTAAATCAAGAAAAAAACCTACATAGAATAATCACACTGAAGTTTATATATATTATATAACTATTAATACCAACTTTTTATCACCCAGCAATCATGTCATTAAAATTACTTTTTAAATCTCCTCATTATAACTCTTATGTGAATGAATTGATGATCTTGAATGTCAATCGCTGTTCTTTTTTTTTTTTAAATACACACTAGGTTCAACTTCAGCAAAGACGGGAATGTTTTATACTCTGCTTTTGTGATAAGACATTCCATTTTCTAAATTTTGTATTGTAAAGCTTGTATTTTTGCCTAGACAGATCTATGAATACAATATATTCTATATGCTAACCAGTGCAAAGTAGATTATACGTAAGGTATGTCTCTACCCACTGCCAGAAGCTTGGCAATTAGTATCTATGTGAGGAAGAATTATTTTGTGTGGTAACAAAATTTATTCCTTATGGAGGCATTTTTACCCATTAATTTGGGCAATTTATCTGCCTTCTCAATCCTAGTAGACTCTAGGAACTTTACAAATATTAATATAGAAAATAATTGTAATCAATACTATGAATTACATTAGGTCATTAGAACTAACGGTCCAGGATAATACATTCAATAATCTGTTCTGCTCTCATCATTATAATTTTCACTGGAAGGCTACTGCATTTAAAAAGCAGCTTTATTAAAAAGAGGAAATCTAATATGCCCATTCTTTTCTGACATACCTAATTAGGGACAAGGCTCCGCTCCGATCGCAGAGAAAGCGATCGGAAAGTTAGATAAGAGAATTGCCTGAGGTGGTAGCCTCAAGCTGCCTGCGGAGTGGCAGGCTCCGCTATTTACAAAGGAACTGGGTTTTTTTTTTTTTTTTTTGGACTAATCGAGGTAACCTAATAGAGGGACAAGCCTGAAAAAGCCAAATTAAATGGTGAAGAATTTTAAAAGCCGAAATGACCCAAGAGCAAACCTGAATCAGAAAACCGTTCCAGTCAGGGAGTGCACAACCTCTTACCACAAAGGCTGAGCTAAAACTGGGGGATGCTGGGGAGGTGTCCCATGGAGGAGGAGGAGCGTCCCGGAGTTTTAAGCCCAGCCTTTCCAGAAGAGACTGAAGCACCTCCCACTTCTGGATGCTCTGAACAGCTCAGGGGAGAAAGAGGAAATCTAATATGCCCATTCTTTTCTGACATACCTAATTAGGGGCAAGGCAACAATGATTACAAGCAATAAACAAGATTGAAATAATTTGCAATTTAATAAAAGTGATGCAGTCATACGGTATGTGTTTAGTCACAATGAAATAAAGAAGGCTTCAAATCCATATGTTATGTTTTAGCATTTTGTAATTCAAACAGGAAGGGGAAAGGAGCTTTCGTATTGATAAATGTTCGTTTCGAAGTGCATAAATGGAAATACTGCCTAAGCAAGATATGCCAGCCTTGTTCCCAGACTAGTTGTAGGATTTCACTGCAAAACTGTTTCCCAACCTCAGCAACTTTAAGGTGTGTAAAGTTCAATTTCTAGTCAAAACAGCCATTGTCAAGGTTGACTGGTAACACATCCCTACTCGCAACTTGACCACAGAAATGATTTGGAATGTGTTGGGAGCTGGAACAAAGATAAGGGATGTATGTGAGCCATTTGCAACCTGATAAAATCCCTATACTTCAAGGCCACGCAATGGGAACCTTCCAAAGCGCAGACTGTTTTCCCAAAATAAAAAGAATGTGTTGGATTAGTGGGCAATATTGGACAAAAGGTGGCCCAAATGGGGAAAAGGGGAAATTAACTATGCTGTTTTTTGCACGAAAAACCTCAGAGCTAGCTTCACTTCTTCTGTGCCCGTATGGATTTATTAGAAAACTTATACTCTTGGTAAAATAATGTTGCTGCATATGCCAATCAGACAGTTGACAGTCATTGCTTAGGATTTTGTTGAACTGAAGTCCACACACATCTTAAAGTTGTCAAGGTTGGGAAACACTACTGTAAAACATTGAGCAGCTTCAATTTCACAATGAGACATTTATCAGAGGAACCTACTATTTTATTTATTACTCTGTAATAAAGAGATGGAATTGTAGTATCAACATTTTGAGGGGCATAATATCGGTACCTGAACATTAACTTATGTACAAGCAAAAGAAAAATATGCTTTTAAAAAATGGTTTCATAACATGTACACACTGGGGTTGAATTCTTTCCTTCACACAACTTTGAAAATGAAAATGTAAAATTCCCCCCCTAAGTATATTTTGATTGAAAAATACAACACAGGTGTTATACTCCCGAGCAATTTTGCTTGCATTCTTCTTCTTGTATAGGCTTTTAAAAAGCTCAACACATAACAGCTGCAGTTCTACAGAAATCCAAACATCAACCTTTCTGCCCTACTTCAGCTTGCAAGAGTGTTTATAATATATACAAACTGTACATATTTTATAACTATCTTTATCTTAGTTAAGCCCCTCTTAATGGAGAAGGAACTTATTGACTGCATTAAACTATAACAGAAAAGTCTTCCAATGATAGAATTCTTGCTTTTAGCAACCATTATATTACAAGCAGTCTAATCTCAAAGCTTAATCAATAAATGTTACCTTCTGAAAAATATAAAGGGATGGAAATGTGCGGGATATATCCAATTTTATTAGCTCCAAGCTAGCTTCTCGGTCAGCAAGTGATGCTCCAGCATCTAGAGAGAGTAAACCTGCAGATTTATACATGTCTGTAGACTGATTTCCAGTAATGTAAAATTATATTCCTCTGAAACACAGTTTGTAAGTTTTCTTAAATCAATCACAGACATTCAGGTATTCTTGGGTTATGTAATGGCTCCTGCCATCACAGTTGGAAGTTGTAGTGGTCATAAACTGGATCACTCACATAATCAATCCACTTTTACAATATTTACAGTGGTCATTAAATGAATCACCATGGTCGTTAAGCAAATCAATAGCAATAGCACTTAGATTTATATACCGCTTCACAGTGCTTTACACCCCTGTCTAAGCGATTTACAAAGTCAGCATATTGCCCTCAACAATCTGGGTCCTCATTTTACCAACCTCGGAAGGATGGAAGGCTGAGTCAACCTTGGGCCAGTCAGGATCAAACTGCTGACAGTCGGCAGAATTAGCCTGCAAAACTGCATTCTAACCACTGTGCCACCGCAACTCTTGGCTCAATGGTTCACTATATACTGTAGTTGTGGTTTTGGCAAAAACTGGACATTGATGTTGGTTTTCAGCAAATCCACTGTAAAACACAGTCACGTGACTGGGACACTGCTAAATGTGGTCAGTTTCCCAGTGCATAAAGTGGTCGTGTGACTGCAGTCCCCCCCTATTGTCAGAACTTCAAATCCAGGTCATAACTATACCCAGGGAGACATCTGTTGTAATTCTGACTGCTAAGTGATTTGTCACAAGTTGAGGACTACCTGTATTCCAAAGGGAATGCTAATTGAAAACAAAAACAAAAGAAAGAACAGGGCAGCAATTTCATCACAAGCTACTTCAATATTCAAGTAAAAGCATTCACACATTTCCACTGTTTCAATATTTCTGTTATGTTACATCTACTTTAAACTTTAACTGACATGCCATTATACAGAAGAAAATTATTTTCACAGCAAAATACAAGGAACGGTATTATCAGAATTCTCCCATAATTCCCCTTCCTCCCAACCTCCATTTTGTGTGACTCTATTCTTCCCATCTACAATGAGCAGCAGTCACCCTTTCCTAACATGGAGGACTCTGTCCTAAACCTGAATTTCCGGAGGCTCCATAAATCGTGGACTTGCTTATTCAAACATCTTCACAACATAATTATTTAGGACTACAGCCTGCCTCTCATCTGCTGACAAAACCAAACACATTGAACCTTTTGTGTCCCAAAATTTTGTGAACCAAATTTAGCCATTTTTGCTTTCCACCTGAAGGGAGCCTTTTTTTTATTTCTTTTGCTCCTGTGAAAATAGTTTTAAACTGACATTTTTTAACCATTTTATAACACGAACTTTTGGAACTCTGCATTAGGTGCATTTTCCAAGAGCAGAGTTGAACTTCTCCTAGTTTCATTCATATTCTTATATGAATATTCTTGCATTAGTGAAATGCTGCACTATACATATTTGTCATTTTCACTAGCTTTCCTCTATCTGAATTTTTGGCTCAATGTTTATTCCCTGTGTTTATCCCTCATTCTTTTTTTTTTTTTTTGTCTTTTCGCTTATCTCTTATCCCTTTTTGATTCTTCCCTATTCTTCCCTCCTTCTCCAGACTAAACTTTAGCATGAGACTAGGGAGGCATTTACTTCAATTAATTAAACCATTTTTTCTGCCTAACAAGCTATGACTCAGCTCTGTTGCTTTTTAATATGGACTTTTCTCTCTGCACCAAATATACATGCTGTTCATTATGAGGTTACCATAACAGCAAACGTAATTTTTTTTCCCTGGCACTGTTTTTGAAAAATATCTACAGGTGATCCTCGATTAGCAATGGTTAATTGGGACAAGGAACTCTGTTGCTGTTTGGCACGATTATAAAGTCAAATGTGATGCAACTGCACCGACTTATGATGGCAGTTCTGGTTGCTATTGTTTGATTTAGCCTTCATGGTCACTGGGAAGAACATCGTGTGATTGCCATTTGTGACTTCCTGCTGACTTCCCCATTGACTCTGCTCATTGGTAACTAGCAGTGAAGGCTGCAAATGATGGATTATGTGACAGGAAGGATGCTGCAATGTTATAATTGCAAGCTGGCTGCCAAGTGCCCAAATTGTGATCATGTGACCTGCGGGAATGCTGCAACTTTGAGGACCTGTCACAACCTTCCTCATTCAGCACTGTAAAAACTCTGAATAGCTGCTGAATGAGAACTACATGTAATTAGGATTTGTAAGTGTGTTAGGAATATGTATGCCATACAGCCATTTAGCAAATGACAGGGTTAGTTAGGATCTTGTATTGAAAAAAATATCATCTTTTCCCTCAGTTTTGTAATAGTCAGAAGAAGAAAAGAGCAAAACTGACTGGGCATAAAAAGTGAACTTAGGTAGAAAAAATTAGCATGACTTATAAAACCAGAATCTTACTAAGTCATGCTGTTATTTCAGAAGAAAAGGGCATTATGAAGCTTATAACAACAATGGCTATGAAGTTTAATGTAAAACAAACATCTTCTAACACAGGGTTGAGCATATCCAGAAGTTCCACATAGCACTAATAATTCAGAATTGTACCACTACAGAGACTAGAGTCCCAAATGTGACCCTCTACATAACATTTCTAGAATTTTTCTCTCTGACCTTCCCTTTAAGTAAGTATGAAACACACAATTGTCTGCTAAATGGTTCTGTGTTGGGAAATTATATTGTTAAAATCCCTGAAAGTGTATTTGCATTATCATAAACAGTACGAACAGTATATCATGCCATTTCGAAATACCTTCTGTATCATTTTCAGTGCCTGTCTCTCCAAAAATTTTCCATCGTTCCTTGGCTCTAGATAAGAAAATTTCATAGAGTTCTGCAAAACACAGCAAAATGCAGCCAGAAATCAAATTTATGACTTTGCAAATTGAACGGTATAATTCCCATTCCAGTATTAATTTACAGATTTTTTTTTTTTAAAAAAAACATAACTTTTATAAATTGACTAGTAGAAGTCTTGGTTTAATGATTTAGGAACTTCTAACCTCAGTAATTAGATTCAACCTCTACTCACCTAAGGGTAAAAAGAGAATACAAAGGGACAAACACATGCTTTTGTTACCATGAATATGGTATACAGGTGGTGGTATATAGGAATATGGTATACATATGGTATACCATGAATACAGGTGGTCCTTGCTTATCAACCCTAACTGGGACTGAAATTTCTATCCCTAAGCAAAGTGATGGTTAGGCGAAATGTCACCTGTTTGTACCACTTAGTGATGGCAGTTCCGGTAATCCCAGTTGCAGTTGCTAGGCAACGACCTCATACTGAGACGGGGTTGCACTACCCCATTCAGACCCTAGTTCTCAATCTGGGGTTCTCCTCACATATCACATCTCCTGCTTGAAGAGCAGGTGGCAGACATGACCAGGGGAACTTTTGCACTGCTCCGGTTCGTACACCAGTTGTGACCTTTCCTGGATTATGACTCCCTGTGCGCAGTTAGTCAAGTCATGGTCATTTTTCGCCTGGACTACTGCAATGTGCTCTACAGGGGGCTACCCTTGACGTTCATTCAGAAGCTTCAAGTGCGGCAGTGAGAGCAGTCTTTGGGATCCCTAGGATGTAGGCGATGACCAGGCTGAGCCTGAGGGTGGGGTCAAGTATGTCGCTTGGAGTTTCTCTACACCCATAAGATATCTAAGTCCAGCCCTCCTTGAATTCCGTTGTCTCAAATCTGCCAATTTGCCTTGACTGTTACTAATTCAGCTTCTCAAAGAAAGCTAGCATGGAATAAAGTTGTACTCATTTAAACAACCCTGATTCCTGGTTTCTTGCACCTGATACATGTTACACCTCTGCCCGGAGAATTTTACTGGCTACTGGTCTGCTTCCAAGTGCAGTTCAAGGTGTTGGTTATGACCGTTAAAGCCCTTAATGGCCTAGGTCTAGGCTACCTGATGAACCATTTTGTTCTGGTAGGACAAGCCTGTCCTACTCATGCCAACAGAAAGAGCTGAACAATCCAAAAGTAAGTTGAATTATTGCTTCCCTGATTTGGAAAGTAGATTTGTAGCTCCTAAAATTGAATTTGCCTCCTTGGAAGCATTGTTACACTGCTGATTCACATTCATTTTCACATTCAACTACAATTCAAATATTCTGTTCTCATTTATCATGCCAGATAATCCTCATTTCTTATGCATTCAATTCTATTTCCTAACTGGAAAACTTTGCACCTATCTCCATTAAACATTATTCTGTTACTTCTAGTTCGGCTTTCTGATCAGTCAAAAACATTTTGAATTTTGCTCTTGTGGGCTACAGTATTAACTTTATCATCAAGTTTTGTATTAACTGCAAATGTGATATATCTAAGTCATTCATAAAAATGAAGAGTAGAAAGCCCAGGATCTAATTCAATGGTACACCATTTGATGCCTATTAAAGTTTGATGAGCAACTGTTGATTATCATTGTTTGGCTCAAACAACCTGGTCATCACCTCTCTAGTCACTGAATCGTAACTGCAGCTATTGAAAATAAGCTTCTCTCTCTCTCTCTCTCCCCCTAACTCTCTCTCTCTCTCCCCCCCCCAACTCTCACACACACATACTATTTAATGTCCTTTTAGTAGTTTCCTCCTTCTGGGGAAAATATGTCTACATTATCCTAAACCAGAAGTGTTGAGAGGGGGCACTGATATAGCAAAACCTTTGATAATCTGTTCAGAAATTAACTATTCAAACTAAAAAAGAAAATTAGTTTGTTAAGCCTTCACAAATGAATTCTCACTTATATTAACCCCACGTTATTTCTACATTGTTTAGAGCTAACATTTAAAATACTATAGATTATTACTAGCTAAATGTATACCATAAGAAATGTTAGTCACCACCATGTAAGTTTAACTTGTAGAATAATTCAAAAACTCTGATTTTTTTCATTCAGCCCTTTTGATTATCTTTTAAAGAAAGGGCTTCAATTTAAGACAGGGATCTAAGTGCCGCATAAATCTAATCATTTATAAGGGAAGCACTAGGTTACTGAAGTGTGACAGTTAATAATGCAATTATTCCTGGGCAAAATGCACACCATCATACACTCAAGATAACCAAAGGGTGAGTTACATTGCAGAATATCGCTTGAACCTATTATATGCTTCTAACTTACCAGGAGTGATATTTAATTCATTTCCTACGGCAAGACTCCAAACCCTTCCACGAACGCTTGGAGGTAATCCTTGCCACCATAATTCTCGCACTCGCCTTGTAGAACGCCTATAAAGACACAGAAGTAAAAATAGTGTGAAAATTTGACCACTGCTAGAAATATCCTAGCATCAAATACAGCAGTAAACTTTAGCTTTGTATAAGAAGCCAGAGATTTCCTATTGATATTTACTAGTAGTGCTTCCTGTGAGTGTAAGATTGCCTGATCTTATAAGACAGCATTGCTATATTAATATGTGACTTCTGAATTGTAAAATAAAATAGCAGATACAAGAAAAAGTAATTCTATGTTGTGATGAATTAAAAGTACAGCGGAGAACAGAAAGGAAAACACACAGAAGTTTGCATCAATCTTGTATTACCAAGTAATTCTACACTTACATGCTCTCCCAATTAGGCAGAATTTCATTGACCCAAATCACCATAGCACTAGCAATATTCTCCTCTTGTTTGAAGCGTTCTTTCATTATTTTCTTCCTTCGGTGAGCTTCTTTAATTTCTATTAAATTCAGAATTTTAATTGCAATGTGACATCAAAAGCCATGTTTAAAACAAATATTAGATCATTAAAGGATATGGGTCCCTTAAATATAAATGCTTATAAAATAATATATCTGCTATGTAAACAGCTCATAATAGATAATTCTCATAATAGATAATTCTGATTACAGGAATGAATGTATTTATTACACTGTTGCAGCTCTTTTTTCAACATCAGAAAAAGTAAACAGGTATGTGCAAAGTCTTCCATCTCCAGAAAAGGACATTCTGAGGGATTCTAGAGTGTTATTTTTTTTCCCTATTAAGCAATCCCAAGAGTGGTGTCCAGCTGTTTTCTAGAAGTAGATTTGGAACACCATAAATCACTTCCTTATTTTGGAAGATTTCCTAGAGGGAAATAGCCCCATAACACCTGGAATTGTCAGGTGGTATGATCTGGAATAAAATGAGAACATTTTCAAGAATGTTACATTTTTAAGGATGAAGTGTTTTGTCCATATCGTACAGTCAACCTTTTGCAACTGTGAAAATCTACATAGTCATAGTAAATTCTGATGTCACTTTTCTACATATCAAAACACAGAGTCTGGTAGATGTCAAGGAAAACTGCTTATGGACGCTCTGTAGGTTCCAGCAATGATGGGGCCCCCATCCCTCATCCGTAACTTAATTTAGTATTTCAAAATGAGTGGATCAGTATTATTTCTTCAAATTAGCAAAAATAATATGTTAAAAATATATTGGAAACAATTATTTCAATAGTTCTCCCAGCCATGACTTTAACAAACAAAAAAATTGGAAAATCAAAATAAAATGCTGCCTCTTGGTCTGTCAGAATCTTGAAAATGCCCTCAAAGATACATTAAAAAATAATTTACAATTTTGCTTCTTGACCCATCAGACTATTACTATACTCTGAACCACAACTATACTTAAATATAAAGATGAAATTGAATAATCTCAATCTTAGAAGCTTCCACCTGAAAATATGTGGCAATCTACAATAGTTGTTTTATGTTCTGTTTTACAATTGTTGAAATACTTGTGGTATTAAAGATAAGAGTTCTCTGTATGATTAAATACAGTATAATTTTCTACAGATTAAGCCCACTGAAATAAGGGATGGAATGAATCTGGTTTAGTAGCATACTTGGGACTGAAATACTGAAAATACTAATTATAGGTATTTTAACGTAATAGCATGTGCTATATTTTGTATAAAAATTTATGCTTCTTTCATGTAGCAAACATTTTGTTGCTAGAATCATTCATTCATTCATTTAATTTCTATAGTTTTTCCATTTCAACCAAATGTGTCTGAGTGGTTCTGGGAAGCATTTCTAATAAACAATCTCTTACATATTTATAAAGGTGTGTGTGTGTGTGTGTATTTTAACTAGCACCTTTGGTTTGTCATCAAAGATGATCAGCTTGACAAAGTGAGTTAAAGATCAAATCATGAAGTAATTTAATACTTACATTTGTAATAAATCAAACAACAAACATTTCAGGTATATAAACAATGCACACCTGTGCAAAAGATATAAATATGGTTCACTTATGGAAAGAGATGGCTATTTTTTGGCTTCAAAAATGATCTACTGAATGCCTTTCTGAGAAAGATTATTGTGGATAGAAAAAAGTGGACTTCTTCATGTCCATATTCATGTCCAGAACGCTGACACATACACTGCGTATTTTACTTGTTCAATGTGGTTTTGTTTTATTTTTTTGGTGTGTGTGTGTGTGTGTGTGTGTGTGTGTAGTAAAAATGGCACTTAAGACTTGGAACGATGTTGTTTTAACTTTATCTGAAGAATATAGTGCCTCTGTAACAAGCCAGTTTTTTTAGTTTGGTTAAATCAGATAAATTACATAATGTACTAAATATTATTAGATCAGACATACCTCTCTTTTTTGCTTCTGCCACCATTTCATCATATTCTTGTTTGTGACGTAAAGCCTCCTCTGTAGATTTTGCAGGAAGGTTCCTAAAAAGAATTTTAAGTAGTATAGATTAATCAAATTAAAATCTTGTTAAATGTTCCATACGTTAAAAAATGGAATGCTTGAATGGTATATTTTCCCAACAAATCCTTCATTTTACAGGTTATCACAAATAATGTATATAAAAACGTAATAACTAATGTTTTAAGAGCAAGTCTAATTACAAATAATGGAACAAATTATAGTCTGAACTAAATGGTTTTATGCTAAAACAATTTAGTTTCTAGATTTAGTGTAAGGTGCACGTCAAACCAATTTGTTCTCTGACAAGTTTGGACTATTTGAAGGATAATCTGAAATGATATGGGATTATTATTGCTCTATCTGAAAGAGACCTGAAATTACTGAATAAGAGTGCTGAAAATTGTTTAAGTATAAACATATCCCATCATCGGTTCTGAGGAGTACATGAGAAAAATAGACCAATTACCAATGCAAGTATGTGCGGAAATAAGACCAAAAAGATAATGGTACCATGAAACCCAAAGGAATAGACCCCTGAGATATAATATAATTAGTCTCCAGTGTACTATGCAACGTCACTGTTTTCATTATTCAACTGTTCATCTATATTTGAGGACTGTGCCTATTCCAAAGCTTTCAAAAAATAGAAACATATCTCTTCCACACAAACTTTATATATCTATTCTGACATCCTTCTCTCCTTCCTTGCTGTAAAATCATTCGCTACCCTAGGCCTGCAGCTCCAATAAGTTGCTTTTCATCTAACTCCTACTCCAATCACTCAGATGATCTTTCCCTGAAGTCATAATATCCTCCCAAACCAAACTTAAAAGAAATGTTCAAGGATTTTAGAAAGTGTTCTGTTGCTACTCTAATTAGCAATAGGAATGATTTGAGAAAAAAAGCTGATTAGAGGATTTTAAAAAAGCTCTCTACAAGGTGAAGAGCTGCAAAGTTGCTTGCTCTGGTCCCTGAAAAAATCTTTCCAAGTATGTTACCCGCATTAATGCTGAAAGAGCAAGGTATAAATCACCTAAGTGTCTATTTCTACTCTTACTAGCAGCTTCATGCTTTATTAAGTGTTACTCTATAAATGTTTCATTGTTTACTTCTTGATCCGCCTAGTAGTCTAACCTTCAAACTTGACTTTAGCCAAAAGGACTCTTGATATATACAAAATATCAAACACTCTGAATCCTTAACATATAGATCTTTGACATGTAAGTGTTCTAAATAAATTAAAAATAAACAAGCAACAAGTTACTTCACTGAATCAGTTTGAATTATCAACTCAATGCAGAGTAGACAATATTTATTTTAAAGTGATAAAATGCAGGTTTATTATTTAATCTTAATATTATATCTCAAAGCTTTGCTTCAAAAACAGGGTTCCAAAGAAAGCATTACTAGTTGCTTTAGAAACAGGATTATTTTCAGTAGCATGTCAATTGTACAAAGTACAGTTCCTCAGATATAAGCTAACATTAAAGCCTAATTCTTATGTGGTAAAGTTGTACCCACTTAGATTTTTAAATGATTTAAGTTTATAAGTAAAGCAGTATTAGATTGTATTCAAATAGACTACAGGCTAGAGCATGATGGTTAGCTTGGGGCCTATTGACTTTTAAATTTGAAGACGGCCGCCACCTGGTGTCGAAATGCCTGTCATTATAAGTCAAAATCAAATGAATGCAATCATTCAATCATTCACATCAAACCTTAATTTGTACCAATCTTCGGGCGGGGATTAAAAAGACCAACGGGGATGTGGCCCGGCGTAGTTTACCCTTAGAGCATGATGGTTAGCAAAAGTTTTTTTAAGATACTTTTTTGCAGTTCCTACTAAGATAGGTTTTACTTTTCCTAATATGAACTATGTAATGGCTTTATTTTAAGTGTGTGTGTGTGTGTGTGTGTGTGTGTGTGTGTGTATGTATGTATGTATGTATGTATCATCATCATCATCATCTTTTAATGACCCCACAATCCCTTGCAGGGTGGAGTCTGGGCAACTGAAAGCTAACAGAGTGTTTATTGGCCGGATGCCCTTCGTGTCACCAATGTGGAGTTTTGTCCAGCAGATATATTCTCATTTATGCCCAGAGAGAGAAATATCTGCCTCAAACTAGGATCGAACTCATAGCCTCCGGATTGTGAGGTGAGAGTTCCACCTCTAGGCAACCGCACCAGTATGTATGTATGTATGTATGTATGTATGTATGTGTGCTACAATCCAAACATAATTTACCTAAGTATCTACCTCAGCTTACTTTTTGATCTGACACTTATAAAAAGAATCCTTAGGGACTTACGATGGTCGATCCTCCAGAATAAGAGCAGTGGTTGAAAGTGGCTCAAATTCAAAATGTCTACGCCTTGTTGCTTGGGGTGCAGGTTTACACAATTTTCCTATTCGTGCTTCATATTCCTAAACAAAATTAAATAATATACTTTTACAGATTTGTAAATAAAAAACCTGCACAGTTCAGATACTACCCTCTATTGAGATCAAGTGATTTAAAGTTATTTCAGGTTCGTTTTAGATAAACAGCAGTTGCCACGAAGCAGGGCTAATTTAAGATTAAAAGAGAAACATTGCATCAATGCCACAGAGAAATGTAGTTTCTGACACTTACAACCTACAACAATATTATGCAAGCTCAAAGTTACAAGCAAAGAGAAGGAAAAACACCAGAGAAATAACACTTTCCTAGTTCAGATGAAATAGGAGTACAAGGACCTTGGGTTCACACTTGCACCATTGTCCTCCTCCAGCCTCACTGAGGATGGAGTGAGAATATTTTCCTTTCATTTTATAGCAATTGGACTGAAATATAATACCTGATCTTAAATTCTGATTAAACAAGATAACAATCAAGCGTCATGCCAGAGCAGCATAACTAGAAAATGCTACACCATAAACAATGGTCCACCAAAAAGGTCTTTTGAATATGCTTATATTGCTACAGGTGCTTGTTAACTTACAACCGTTTAACTACAGTTAAAAGTTAACAATGGCCTTGGAAAAGACCTGTCCTTGAAGTTATGGCTGTTGTGCTATCCCCTATGATCACATGATCGCAATTTGGACACTTGGTACCCAGCTCACATTTACCACAGCTGCAGTACCTTGTGGTCATGTGATTGCAACCTTCCTAACTGGCTTCTGACAAGAAAAGTCAATTGAGGAAGCTGGATTTACTTAGCCAGCACCTGAGTTGCTTAACAACCATTGTTAAAATGGTTGTAGAATTAAGTCCGGTTACATAATGACAGACTTAACAACTGCAGTGCTGAGAGACCAAAATTCCAGTCCAATTGTGATAATAAGTCAAAGAATACCTGTATCTCTTCTACTTTTTGTATGCTATGTTACATGATACTTCAATCTAAAACAAACACAGGTGGTGCTCAACTTACAAAAAGTTCATTTAGCGACCATTCAAAGTTACAATGGCACTGAAAAATGGGACTTATGGACATTTTTCACAGTGCTGACCTCTGAAACATCTCCATAGTCATGTGATCAAAATTCAGAGGCTTGGCAACTGATTCATACTTATGACTGTTGCTGTGTCCCAAGGTCATGCGATCCTCTTTTGCGACCTTTTGCGACAAGCAAAGTCAAAGGGGAAGCCAGATTTACTTAACAACTGGGTTACTAACTTATCAACAGCAGTGATTCACTTAACAACTATAGCAAGAAAGTTTACACAGTGAAGCAAAACTCACTTAACTATCTTGCTTAGCAACAGAAATTTTTGGGCTTAACTGTGATCATAAGTCAAGGACTACATGTGCTTGTTTTACAGCTATCTGGTGGAATCAGCCATTTCTTTTTAATTAAAGAAGTTTGAAGTCAACCTCACGCAATACTATTTGACTAATACAAATATTTATTAATATCCTAATATGTAGTATTTTTTAATCTTAAATAACTGCCAATAGAAATCCAAATTATTACGCACACACCCCAATTCTAAATTTAAATTTATTTCCACCTCATGGGTCTATGGGATGAACCAGTAGCTCAGATAATGGACATAGAACACACACTGATACATTTCCAAGAACAAATCAGCAGAATCAACACACTTGTATAAACGGTGCAACAAAATGCAACAGAAAAAGTGTCAGTGAAGATACAGGTGCGGAGGCTTTCGTGGTTTATTAGCAGATAGCACACTCAAAAGGATATTCAAAACATGTTGTGCTAATGTACTACAATTTTTCAGCTTCCTGCACATTATTTTATTTGCTTATCCTGTTAAAACCTATCTAGCATACAGACAGAAACTGAAATAATAAAATAATTACCCAGGTGTTGTCTATTAGTACTTTTACACTAGCCTTCAAAATTTAAGGATTAGAAAACTGCTCTTTGAAATAACATAAAAATATGAAAGTTGAAATTATTAAATTACTGAATTCTGTACCAATACAAATTCTATACTGTACAGTGAAACCACTGATGATTTATATATTTTAATAAATCAATCGATGTTTAAATATATATTTTAAGGACAGTTAAGGTAAATAACATTTTTTTGATTAAAAAACTGAAACTCAGTTAAAATGTAGTTTTGGGCACTGTTTTCTGTGGAATCAAAGGAGGGAAAAAATTCTAAACCCTGAACTCCTTATATAGTCTTTAGTACATGTGACAAAATGAAAAACAATCCACTATATGCTTTGTAATAAAAGAGTGCTGTATATTTTAGGTAAAATAATGCTTTAGGCTAATATTGTTATCTCATGACTTCTTTTAACTGTAACACCGGCTAAAAACAGACCAGGTAATGTTCATGAACTTCAGCTATATACGCAGCACAGTCTCAAGGAATTCAAATATATGAACCAAGACAGTGGTGGGATTCAAATTTTTTTACTACCGGTTCTGTGGGTGTGGCTTGGTGGGCGTGGCAGGGGAAGAATACTGTAAAATCTCCAGTCAGAGGTGGTACTCAAAATTTCCGCTACCAGTTCTCCAGAACTAGTCAAAACCTGCTGAATACCACCTCTGAACCAAGAGGAAAAATATACAATATATTATATTCCCCCAGACTGTGACATATTGCTTTCCTTATTTGACATTTTGTTTTCAAGAAGAAAAATCAAGCAGTTACAAAGCAATGGTTGCACTCATGCATTGTATAATCCAGTTTTAAATGATAATTTTCCAGAAGAAGCTACAGAAACTAGGAATTATACAGATTATGCTAAACCATACACCATCATTTTCAAACCACAGTAGCTAAGGGTACATAGCACATAAATCCAAACCAAGGAAACCACAGGTAAATAAACTTGGTCCTTTATATAAATCAGGTCTATGACTAATACAAAATGATATACATAGTAGAACTGTAAAAAGCTTCCCAATCTGAAGGGCAAAATATAAGGCAAAGCACTATAGATGCATAAAAGGACCTGCTGGAAATACATTGAAGCAGCTGCAACCTTAACTGGATTTGCACAACCTCCCTCTTCAACTCACCTAGAATCCCCAGAAAGAATTGAGGAATTTCTGAGAAATGTTATGTGTATACTCACCTATGTTCCAAATCAGGTCTGGGTTTTGAATTCAGATTGCTAAACATTTGATAAGATGTCTTAAACATTTCTAAGAACTAGTAAATCTAGATTAAAATAATAAAACTAATCCACATTATATTCCTTAAATTCTGTTGCATTGTGTCAGTCAGATCTTTGAAATGCGGTTGATTCCTCAACTGCCCATGAAGATGCTATGAGCAGGATGGGAAGCCATCCATTTGCTGAAGGTACTTAGTTGTTAAGATACGCTGTAGAGAATCATGTTTGCACATCACAGCCGAACACTTGCTACAGCTTTTAATTTGTACACAGTAAGCATTTCAGTTCATATGCTTCATGTCTACTGCATTGGGGAAAATGCCAAGGGGAACAGCTGCACAGCCTCAGCAAGCATCACTGCTGTAGATATGTAGCAGCATCTAAGGTTCCCCTAATTCCACTGAGATTTATTTAGTTTGGAGTTTTTGCTCAAAGAAACTTGGCAATGTGTTCTCTCCCACTCCCTTTTTTACTTGGGCGGAAAACTATACTATACTGTAAGCATTCAGGCAGGAAATGTCTTGTTTTTTTAATCTCCATATGTTTTTTACTCTCTTAGAATTCTTAAAGCTGTTAGTCCTTAAATAGACATATTGGATTCCTTAGATTTAAAAAAAAAAAACCTCCATTTTTACGACCCTGTAATCCCTTAATTGGGGGAGAGTCGACTGGATGGAGCTGAGTGTTTACTGGCCGGATGTCCTTCCTGATGCCACATGGAGTTTGCAGCAGATATCTTTTCTTTGTTCCCTATGAGAAAAATATCTTCTTTGTTCCTAGGAGAAAATATCTGCTGCTACCTAGATTGAACTCTCAACCTTCCGAGGAGAGGGCTAGTGTCTTTACTGCTAGGCCACCACACCGCTCAACTGGATTCCTTCATTTAATACTCAGGAAATGGACAGTTTGCTAATTCTGTCTTGTTTCATCAAAAACTTTTCTTTTATCCATTACCTGCTGGAAACAGACTTGTTCAGGAGAACTGATGGAAACCCCAGTTTTTGTGATGTAAACCATAAAAATATATAGTTTAGAGCAGGGGTGTCCAACCTTGGCAACTTTAAGACTTATGGACTTCAACTCCCAAAATTCCTCAGCCAGCAAAGCTGGCTGAGGAATTTTGGGAGTTGAAGTCCACAAGTCTTAAAGTTGCCAAGGTTGGACACCCCTGGTTTAGAGGAATTCTGAGCCAGATACTAATCCAATTTCTTGCACCATAGACCCCATTCTGTATGATCCTTTATTGTAAAATTGAAACTTGAGTTTGAGTTCAAATGAGGAATTCTAAATTTATTAAGTATTCTATTTAATATACTAAAACAGGATATGTCATTCTTCCCAGAATAGAACACAATAAATTTCTGTCTGGACTTAAATGAATGATCAAAACCAAAATCAGATCTTCCTAAATACGAGACACTTAATTTCAAAATTTGCACTTCAGAGAGAAAATGTTGGCATTAGTAATCAAAGAGACTTTGGTGGATATTAAACAGGAAGCCTCATAAAAAAAATAATCAGAACAAAAGCAGGCTGCATAGCCATGGATATGGCAACATACTTCCACAAAGAGGAAGTGAAGATAACTAAATGGAGTAACAAATCAATCAACATGTCTCCTTTTTTGTAAACAATAGAGCTATACAATGTTTTGAGATGCACTAAGCTTTTCAGATAGTGCATGCACATCTTTCTTTGCAATGTGCATGCAAAATAACTTTATTCTTTTGAATCCAAAGCACTAAACAGTCCTAAGAAGAAGCATCATTTTAAAACATCTGATAAAAGAGAGATGCCCTCGTCAAATTCACTTCTTGGCAGCTACACAGCATATGTACATAAAAGGTCTGTCTGGTTTTTGTTTTTGTTTTTAACTTTCCAATCTAATCTACAGCTCTATGACTTCTTCATAGTCTCCAATTCAAGTCAGGTCTCTTATAAAGATGTTTTTAAAAATAGTATAAGGACCCCAACTACATGCTATCATTACCCCACAAATTCCCTGGTTCTTCCAGCTTGTTCCCAAGATTATTATTTTGGCTTCATGAAGAGTCACAAAATAAGAAAAGCCATCCAAATATATACAGGATAGAAAAACCAGCTCAACAAAGGCAAAGCAGAGAGTGAGGAAAGGAAAATATCACAGCAAAGTTGACCTCCCTTGCATTTGTAAACATACAGTACATTGACATAAACCCAATTTATTTTCCATTCTGATGTATCTTAAATGGAATAAAATACATATTTTTTGTCAAATATAATGAGATGACAGTAACTCTTATACCATGTAACTTTCTATTAAAACCACTGACAACAATTAAATAGAAAGGGGCAAAATATATTAAATAGCAGTTGAGAATATCTAAATACTGAAAATTCAAACCAAATTTATCAAAAGGCTAGACTGATGTGTGGTTTAGGATATTAGGAAAATTTTAAGACATTAGTAAAACTTTTAAGACATTAAGAAAATTGTGCTTAATTTGCTACCTAAAATAAAATAGTCACAGTGAAAGCTGTAACTGCCTCTAAAGAGGGCAAGAGCAGGTTTCTAAATAAAAAGCTAGGCCTAGTTGTTCACCATCCCATTTGTCATTACATCCCCAACTGTGATGTATGGATCATGTTATTAGTTGTTCACCATCCCATTTGTCATTACATCCCCAACTGTGATGTATGGATCATGTTATTAGTTGTGACTCATTCTTTGTAATTAAAAGATTTATTTTGTAATTAGTTGCTGTATGATTTTTTTAAAATAAATAAACCATTTGCTTCTGAACCTTTGAACCTTAAGGAGAGAACAATTATACAGCTACACTGGAAGGAGTAAACAGTTTATATAGGAATATTTTGTATGAGCCCAGATGATCAAAGAATCAACTATTCTTTTAGCATATTTCTTCAAATTACAAGAATACAACTAAAGCCTTTAACAATTTCAAGTCTAACATTCTTTTTCTTTTAGCAACTCATTTAAATTTGTTGCTGGAAGATTTCAACATTCAATTATATTTAAAGTAACAACTTTCATAAAGCAATGAGATTTTAAAGCTACTGAAAATGTCTATACATTTACACCAACAAAATAAGTTGGCCAAATGTATTATGCAGCAGAATCAACTGAATATAAATGAAATTTATATATTAAAGCACATTTCAACTGAACAGTAAAATTATGTAAACTTAAGAGAAACAAGGCAGTTAATACCAATATTTAATATGAAACAAAAGCAGTTAATATAATTCCCCTTTTTGTTAATGGCATTTAATGATGATGTGTTAGTACTATTCACTCATATTACCATTATGTAATGTACCTTGTATTTCAATGAATGCTACGAAGATCCTAAATGGCATAGAATGTGAAAGAAAAATATTAAATTTCATACCCCAGTGTTTAATAGACTGAGTGTAGATACTGATGCAACAGTGCCAGAACTTTCTTCCTAATGAGAAAAACAGAAGTAGATCCTTAGAGAAACATTTGACAATCATTAACATACAGCATTACGCATGCAAAACTTAGCTTTTCCTTTATAACCTAGGTACTGGTAAATCAGATTAATGGCTCAAATTTAGCTAGCTGAAGTTGCCTATATATACCCAAAAGTATGCCAAACACCAGTCTAAATTCTGAAGTCAAAAAAGCAATTACGTAAACTCTAACACTGACAGTTATTATAAAAAGTTCTAGCTGTTCCAAGACTTTATGCGAAGAGGTGTGCATGCCTAAGGAAGAGCCATACTATACTAGAATTCTAAGTTCTAGATAGATAAAGAGTTAGATATATAGACTTCCTACAAGTTTTATCTTTGAATCCTGAAGATTTCCCAAACCCAACTATTATCTTTAATTCTTTCGGGGATTTGGCTTTTGCTACTGCATAGCTAAACTTTTCTTGTTTAATTATACCATTCATTTAGGAGTCTGTAGGATTAATGTTTTTTTTAAATAAATTTGATAGGTTTAAATTCAAATTTGACAGCGTCTTACAATTTCCAAGATTTCAACTACTTCAAAATATAGGAAAACATTCAGAGGCAGTCTCAAAGATATCTGGCATTTGGTCATGTAGCTATCCCATTTTCATTCTCCAAAACTAAAAAACCAGTCTAGTCTAAAATCACAGCCAATTGCCATTGTTTAAAAGTCTCTTATCAATTATTCATTAACTACCTTTATTTCCCATATCATAGGCTCTACCAAAATGATTTTCTGTAAGGCACATATATTTAATCTATATAGAGAGTTTCAACAGGGATACATAATTATGGAATATCACCACTTGTGTTGCACATTCTTTTTTTTAACGCTTATCGAATTTAAAAGTTCACTCTAAAATATTTACATTTGTTAAATCTATTTTACGTTCTCTCTAAGATTTATAATTGAAATTTGGGAGTTGGGAAGAAAGTCTTCTCAGCTAGAGTACGCTCATTTACAAAATATCCCCTCAAAGAACATGTCTGGTACTACCAGTTATCTGTTTGTGCCATCTTCCTTCTCCCAACCATTTGCACACTTGCATTTTATGGAAAAATTGAAACTGTTCTCCTATTTCCTATGTTACCGGTTGGTTTTATTTTGTGTTGTTGGGACATTTTTTTTGTTAATGAGTAGATAAAATTACACTAAATATCTATTATTATTAAATTGCTTTAGTGGTATGATTAATGTATGCAGAGTTCACCATGGAAGAGGCATAACAAACTGTTCAAACTGCCAAACCTGTATGTGATGCAGCAGGATATATTGATATGCTGATAATGGATTGATATATTGTAAACCTTGCCAGTCTGGTACAAGGAGGTATGAGCCACAATTTTTATGTATTTAAACATTTTTTCTAGCTCTCCATCTTCTAATCAATTCAAGTTAATAACTCTCCCTCTCCTGGACAGCACCTTCCAATCAAAATGCTGACATATTTCCAGACATCACAAGACATACAGAAGCCAACAATTTTTGTTCCTTCTCAGAAACTGAAAAATAATCCCCAAAATCCTAGAAGGCCGGTTGAACTGAGATACCAGGAAACTTGATAGAAAATAACCACTTCTATGGATTATTTGCTCATAGCTTTGAAAGCCCATTATGTGGGACTAAACATTTCTTCTGTACTGCATCAATATATTTGCAAATTAGGGGGGAAAGCTTTGCTTATTTAGAAGTAACATCACTACACAGAATCCTCCTTTGTATTAAAAATAACCTGACCAAAATATATTTATTAACTCCAATTTAAGTGAGGTAATTTAAAATCCAGAACACAAAAGATAGGTATACAAAAGATAAGATTTTATTTTACATTGTTTTCCATGGACAGCCACAATGATCTTAACCTACTGGTTTTGAAAATGTCTTGGTTTCAGAAATGATTGGCCATGAACCTAGAAATTACTCTCAAAAACCTTGAGCCCCAAAGTTAGACACTGCCCCATGCTAGAGTAACCTAACACATCTTAGTTGTTCTAACATTACTTTCTCAAAATTAACCAGAAAAACCTGTTTAAAAATCACCAAAGAATATCAGACTGTATATAGTATATTAAGAGAAGTATAATTGTGAGAAAGGAGACAAGTAGACATATTTAAAAGGGAAGCAGAAAAGCTGATACCAGGGATTTTCAGTTTCACCCACTCAAGAAGAACTTGGAAGCTCTAGAAAATATACCATATTGATTATAATTCTAGGGCCCTTTAAAAAAAAGAAAGTTTTCTTTTCAATCAGTGCTTGAAGTTTTCCTTTCAATCAGTGCTTCAGTGCTTAGAGGTGACTGTATTTTAATGCAGTGAATACATATGGAATGTTTGCTTCCTTTCTATAGGAGAGATTAAAACAAATGGTTAGATGAAAATATTTATGTTCTGGCATAAAAGACCTTTACTGCTAGATTAAAAAGAACATTCGTGGACAAAGAGCATAAGCAAACAATTCTGTTGTTTATGTTCTTGCTAACAGTAGGCCAGAAGAGATGATAA
Organism: Notechis scutatus; assembly: GCF_049901735.1. Taxonomy (NCBI): domain Eukaryota; kingdom Metazoa; phylum Chordata; class Lepidosauria; order Squamata; family Elapidae; genus Notechis; species Notechis scutatus. Next base: position 98,971,697 of record NC_142012.1, on the reverse strand, counting down.
ATCAGAGATCTCAAGCCAAAACACTTCATTTCTATCCTAAGACTTTCCAAAACAACTTTTGTAATATCAAGAGTTATCAGAAAGGGAGGTAGAGTTAGAAACACCTCTTCCCAGCAGGATATTCTTACCTTCTACCCCACCCACTTTCACACATATGATACTTCCTGACTCATGCAAAAAGTTTGAGTCTGGGGATTCCACCCCCCTCCAGAGTAACTTCGATATGGAGGCTTGCCCATTTTCAACGCAAACAGGCAAGAAGAAAACTATGGAACAAAAGTTTACTGTTAAAGAAGAAATCCTCAAGTTTGCTGATGATCACAAAACTATTTTTGCAACTGTTTGCATTCTGCCCATTATCCTGACACAACACGATCAAAAACTGTTAGCACTTCTGAATTGCTAGCTCCATTTGTAACTGATATATGCAGAGACATAAATCTGGTCTGCTTTCTACTCTACTGATAACAGCACTATTTAGGAATAATTCACATTTTTAAGACACCTCTTGTTTTCTGATTTTTCTCCAAAGCAGAACAAAAAAAAACCTCACTCTATTTGCAGACAACACTGAACATAATCCTGGCTGTATATAGTCTTTGACTTACAACCATTCAATTGTTTAAAATTACAATGGTGTTGAAAAAATGGACTTGTGACCTGTGCCTGAAGACATGGCCATTGCAGCATCCCTGCAGTCAAATAATCAACATTCAGGTACTTGGCATCCCACTGCACTTATGACCACAGAGGGTGCTTCAACTCCTCTCACCCATCTATTCTGCCCCCCCCCCCATCTCTACCCTTTGGGCCATCTTGTACCCTGACTTGAGGGGCAGTCCCCACAATTGCCTGGCTATGGCCCCCAAAAGCTTCAGCAAGTGCCAGCAAGCATTCTGCCTTCTTTCCCAGGTCTCCATATCAACCTTTCCTCTTTTGCATTCAGCACCTTGCCTGCTGTCTCCTTTACGGACTCATTTCTGTTCCGGCCAAAACCGTATGGTTTTTTGGAAAGGTTTGCAAACACAGGGTGCAGCTTTAGTCGTTTTTGGAAATGGGGAGGGAAGAAGGTTACTGGAGAAGCTGGGACTGAAAAAGGACACCGCAAAGGCAGCGAAGAAGGGCTGGGCGCAAAAGGCTAAAGGTTGGTGCAGAGAACTGGGAGAGAAGGCAGCTGGGTGCATATATGCCTACTGGTACTTGCTGGGCAGAGAAGGAATGTCTGCTGGCTTGCTTGATGTAGCAGGCTTGTAGAGTGAGGGTGCAGAGTGGGGAGGAGGTGCAGAGTGACCAAAAGAACAGAGGTAGGAAGGAAGATAGGCAGGTGGGGGGAGTTGGAGGCAGTCCCTGACCATACTGAGGCTTGGGATGGGAGGGACCACACCTGGAATGGCTTGATTGGGATGGGTAGTCACTTAACAACCCATGATTCTCAGTTAACAACCCATGATTCTCAGAGAGAGCCAGGGTTGCCAGCGTCAGTGCAGTCATGTGACATCTCACCTTTCTGACTTACAATAGAAATTTCAGTCTCAATTATGGTAGTAGGTTGAGAGCTACTGAACTATTCTACTTCTCATTAAGCATAAGTTGAAAGAAAAAGGTTGCTAAGAACAATTTCTCTGCCTTAAAATGTCAGAGCTGTCTGTGAGCTTGTAAATGGCTAGAAGGAATGCAATTCAAAACACATACACATGCTACCAGCTTACACGTTTAGAAGATACAAGGTTTAAAGATAAATGCAACACTAACACAAAAACTTAGTAGAAGACTAATATAAATAAAGTGTGGTTGTTTACCTAGGCAAAATTCAAGTTTGGGCTTTTAAAAAAAGTTATCTTTTACAGTATTTTCACTACTGCATCAAGGAGACCGAGGGTAACATCTACACCAGGGGTGTCCAACCTTGGCAACTTTAAGACTTGTGGACTTCAACTCCCAGAATTCCTCAGCCAGCAAAGCTGGCTGAGGAATTCTAGGAGTTGAAGTCCACAAGTCTTAAAGTTGCCAAGGTTGGACACCCCTGATCTACACCAAAGACTCTTAACAGGTTGAACCCAGGCTTACTAGGTGATCAAAGTGATCAAGAGTCAGTAGGGCTGACAGCTGCCCATCTTTGCTTTCTTTGAAGCGCACTAGCAACTGCCATGACCAGGGGGGGAGGGGGCCCTTGGGAGGGGTTCAGTGCTGAAGGTGTGAAAGGAAAGCTATGGGAAATTGGGGAGTATGGACACTGACAGGTCCTGGGAAGGGAATTTACTACGCCCTGGGGCACCAGGTCCCCAAAACATCAGAACAAGACTCGACTGGACGGGTTTAGGACTTTGGGGATTGCTTTCAATATATGGTTTTCGCGCGGTTTTCCTTCAGAGCTTGCCTTTCTCACCCTGTACTCACTCTCTAGTTAAAAGTACTTTTTCAAGGGTTGTTCTTTCCTAGGGGACAAGCTAGGGCCAGTCTGACAATGGCCTAATAACACTTAAGGAATGGAAATCCCTTTCAGACTTTTTAGGGTTTACATCTTTCTACCTTTCTCAGCCTAAAGCCAAATCCCCTCCACAAATTGGTTTTGCTCAGGCAGATCAGCCTTTCTTCAGTCTGCATTTCGTGTTTGTGAATGTGCTATGCGCTTCCTTACTTGCTTAACAACCTGAAGGTTTTTTTCTTCCTGAACTCAGAGCTGTTCAATGAATAGGTGGCTGCTGTAGCTAAGGAGGCTTTTGCGCAGCTTCATCTGATACACCAATTGCATCCTTTCCTAGATGAGGGGCATTCAGGCTCTGATCACCCCATGGCTTGACTTTTGCAATGTGCTCCACATGGGGCTGACCTGAAAGACCACCCAGAAACTTCAACTGGTTCAGAATGCCTCGGTATGCCCGTATAACACTTCTGTTTAACAAGCTGCAATGGTTGCCAGTTTGCACCTGGGTGTGATTCAAGATGCTGATTGTTACTTATAAAGCCCTACAAGGCACAGAGTCTGGTGATTTGAGGGAGCATCTGTTTACTTCAGCATTTAAAGGTACATGGCAGATTCCTTCAATTAAACTATGTTATCTACTGGAATCATGGAAGCATACCTGCCCTATGTAATTAGCTTTTCTCCAAGATCTGAATGGTCCCTATACTACTCGCATTTCAAAGGACCCTGAAAATGTAGTTCTTTACCTGGGCCTTTGGTGAGGATGACTCCTTTTAATCTAGGTTGCTTCCTTAGTTTCCGTCCTCTGTGTCCCTTTTTGTCTTTTGTTATTTTTGCCTTGTTTTTCACATTTTAAATCATTTGTAAACTGTCCAATCAGTGGGAATCAGGCAGCGTATAAATTAAATAATATATAAACGTATCTTCCAATGTAGACCTACATTCGTGCACAAATCAAAACAACAGGATTCCTGGCTGGCAAATCCTTTAGTCTCCTGGGAGATCAATAATGCAATGAAAAAAATAAAAGACAAAACGGGCCATGGGAAGCAGTGACCTGTGACTTGTCAAAGAGAGGTGTTTGTGGAGCAAACTGCTCTTCTAGAGTGTTGGCATGGGAAAGCAAACTACTTCAAAATGGAAACAATTAAAGATGGCTTTAGACTGCCTCAGTAGCAAGCTGGCTATAAAATGGAGGCAACAATATCATGGCATGTCCCTCAAAATTCAGTCAAGGAGAACATCTTCATGCTGCAGCAAGCCCACTGTTCCAACAGCTTAAGCAGGCAGGGTGGCATAGAATCAGCAGAAATTATTTTTCTTCCCTGCTCTAGTGAACATCAGTGATCCACCCTCCCCTCTACCCCCCAAAAATCAGTTTATTAAATATGGAGATTTTAAAAAGTTCATAATAAATAGCAAGCAAACTTCAGTCGCTGGAATAATGCATAAAACTCATCTTAGTTGATTTCACAATAAACAACAATTCCTCAGCTTTTATCTTTGCATTATCAGAGTGTGCATATTTACTAAATAACTACAGATTTGTTTAATCACCAAAACCAGAATTAGACTATAATTTTATGCGTTCAAAAGCAACAATAAGAACCTCAATCCATTTAACTTGAAAACACTCTTCATTCTTTATTTTTATTTTTAGTACGGGCCTGTACAAAACAAGTTTTATGTTTCGCTATCCAATAAACCAACCAGGACTGTACAATTGTGTGTGTAGTTTCCCCCCCACTCCTTTTTTTTTTTTAATGGAAATCTTTTGTCTCCTACTATGCCTTTTGCCTAACAATTAAGCTGCTCTAAAACTACACAGAGTGGAGTTTTTTTCTTACACCAGGGTGGATAATATTTGAGATTTCAGAAGCTGCCAAACAGCCCTACAATCTATTTTCATCACCAAAATCTCTTTAAACCTTGAAAATAAGTTCCAAGTCATACCACTAAAATTTAGTGATGAACTGATTAAATTTCAGGCGTGCAATTTTATGAAATTGAAATGGTCCCAAAGACTTTGATTTCTATCATTATCCTTTTGGGGGACAGGGAGAGGCGTCAAAAAATTGCACACCTGAAAACTGACTCTAGCATGTTGCCCCCAACAATCTGGACTCTCATTTTACCAACCTCAGAAGGATAGAAGTCTGAGTCAACCGTGAGCTGGTCAGGATCGAGCTCCTGGCAATGGGCAGAGTTAGTCTGCAATACAGCATTTTAACCACTGCATCACCCTAGCTCCTAACCTTCATTCATCCTGCACACCTCCATTAAAATTCCCATGTAGTCATACCATCTATTTAAGACTCTCCTGTTCTATTCCCTCTACTTCCCCCTTTATATTATTGCTCCTTACAATCCTTATCAGAAAAATTCTCATTAATATAAATGGGATCTTTTTTCCTAAATCCAATTGCAGGAATGTCAGGAATTTGGGGCAGGAAAGAGACATAAGTATAGAAGGATGTGAATTACACTTTCCCTATCCAGTTGTGATTTGTTATCTCCAAAATGCCCCCTTGCAGCATTCTGAATTAAGAAAAAAATCTCGATACAAATATATTCTTCAAGTTAACTGCTTGTGGGAGATGAAAGGGAAAGATCTGCCAATCATAGTTTTCCCACATGTTCAGGAAATGTGTCAATTCGTCTATTTTGTTCAACAGGATTTCTACAGCATTCAAATAGTTTCGTTTTACATCTGTGTATGGGAAGTACAATGATGTGTCTTTATCTAGTTCAGTATAATTCTGCAGCACATGAAAGTTAATGACTCTAATTGAATCAATATATTTTACTGCTAACGTTTTTTGATATAGAGAATATACCCATCTCAAAATAGCATGTGCTATTGAATGTAAAATATTTTTGAATGTAAAATATTTCTTCTCTGATTGAACTGATTAACCTTAAAGACAGAATTTTCACCTTGAAAAGTATTGCTTGAAAACCAATGTAAAAAGTTTAAAACAGGGCTGCCAATTATACAACAGTAAGTAGAAAAACATAGCAAATGTATCTTAAATTGCAACCATAGTTTTCAATAGCCAGAATACAGAAGTAGAAGACAATCAAGGAGCACATGAGACAAATTTCTTGGAAACATATGATTTGATTGTTGCGTTTCTATGCTGCTTGGGTCAACAATCTGCCTAGCATGGAGGAGCTTGTCAGCTGTGAGTCAGGAGAAGACCTGTCCTGGAAGAATCAAGCAACCAGCTGCTGGCTGAATCTCTTTGGGATTGTTGCATTTAAAGCTGGTTAGCATGGAGCAATGGAAGTTATCCCTCTGGGATATGCCACTTTGGAGTAACATAAAAATGAGAGCTCTAACCCTACTGGTGTGGTGTGGGTGTTGGTGTGAAAATATAAAAAGCCTGAAGCTGTCCCTGGGAAACAACCAAGACCAGCAGAAACGGTTGATTTAAGTCCAACCAGCTCAACTGGTATTAAGAGAAGGAACTCACTGGGAGTGATGTTATAAGCTTGATTGACACTTCAGGGAATATATTCAATCTTTGGGCTGAGTTACAAGGTACTGGATTTTCCTGATGGCCCCGATAGGATTCTGATCTGAAAGATTCACCATTTTTTTAAAAAGAAATCCTCTTTCAATACTTGGTTTGCCTATTAAATAGCTATTGGAACTATTCATTCAGCACTTCATCGGGATGGGGAGTATATGTATTATGTATCTATTTAATCCAGAGCAGCAATTACAGTAGTAATGAGAAACAGCATTCTTGGTGTTGTTGACAAGTTAGCAATCTGTTACAGGGGGAAAGAGATTAAAAATGGAAGTGCTATTTCCCCCTTTTATCTTTCAGGCTGCTTAATGAAATCTGTGACTGAGCTGGTGTTGGGATTTCCCAGGTTCATAGTGTTAGATAACTTCATGATCTATTTTGTGTTGTTTCTTCTGATAATAGAAATTTCTGGCAACCATGACAATATTGAGCCTATCAGAATCAGTTACAGGCATTTCTGCACATAGCCAGTTCAGTACTTGATCTGAAATTTCAAATGGAGCAGAAATGTCAGTTCTTTGAAATGTACTCAACTAGGTTGAATGGCTTAATCTTTGCTGGCCTTTAAACCTAGCCTTCTCAAACGGATTTTTAATTGTTTTTAGTAACTTCAGATTTAATTGTAGTTTTATGTCTTTACTGAAAAATGCTGAAGGAGCTTGGCAACAAATATTGTTTAGTAAATAATAGTAAAAGAATATGTTTCTGTCTCATGATGAAGTATTTTTATTCATATTATTTATTAAAATTTGACTGTTCTTGTTGATAAAACTGGGTGAAACTCAGAAATGCTCTCCTCCTCCTAATACGGTCTTCTCTGCAGTCCAAATGCATTCTTAGGTCTGTTCTAGAGTTAGTAGACCTCCTAAAATAAGCAAAGCAGACAAGAAGCTGTGGGGATTTCTCACCTCCAAATCCGAAGGATGAAATTTATACTGTTACTGGAAACATCCCATATGGCTTTAAGCTACTGGATCTTTAGAATTCTAATTACACTATTTATGTCTTGTACATAAACCTTCAGTTTAGTTGTTTACTACTTAGGGGGGCTTCAGGAGTTCAGGTATAATGCCCTGGAATAATGGACTTGTCCATTATGTGGGGAAACAATCTGGAAAGTAGTTTCTGCTTCCCTTCAAAAATATAGGTTTCTTCTGTGCATGGATCAGGTTTGAGTCCCTGGTGAGAGAAGACAGGTTGATATGCTGGGGCAGAGTTGAGAAAGGAAGGCTGGAAAATAGTTGGAAAGATTGGAAACATGAACATGTAATGAGTTAAGAGCAGTGGCTAAGTGGGGAGGGAGGGAAGCTACTGGGAAAACTGACCAGGTAGGCAAGATAGGCAGGGACAGCAATGGAAATGGCAGTTCTGGATCTTTCTTTTCCTGGTCAATCATCTTTACCACTACAGCAAAGTTAAAGGTTATATCTCCTTTGAATCGAGCTCATTCCTGATGACTACATGGATGCAATCATCCAGGTACTTTAGCACTTACAGTAGGATGTAAGTTTGCCCATCTCTTCTTCCAGCATGTTTTTCAATTTCCCTGGTAGTCTCCCACCTAGGTACTAAGTAGCTCCAGACCTACTTAGCTTTCTAGCTTAGACAAGATCAGCCAGCCGCTGCTAAAAAAAGTGGGTGGATGACTGGACATGTCACTGAAGTCAATAGGAGTTTAGTTCAACTGAAGATCATTAAAGCAAATACACATCAAATCTACAGATTCCATACAGGGTTCTTTTTAAAGGGTTAATCACTCTGAGAAAGACTTGAAGTGGAAGAACAGTCTAAAAACGAAGGCAAAAGCTTATGATACCACTCTAGAATGCTAACCTGTTGAATTATCTTGGAGTCTTTCTGCAGGTTCTCTTTTGGTGGAACTTTCCCGAATAACTTCCAGCCAGGAGCACTATGGATGCCAGACTTGAGTTCCTTTGTTCTTTTGGTAAAGAAGTTCCTGTAAAAAAAATAAAATCTAAATGTAGATGTTTTCACTACATTAACAGACTGAAATAAAAAGCTGTCTCATCTAAAAGTGAGCATTATGTATTACTAATTTTACAGCAATTGGAAAATATTTTATTTATTCTGACTAGAATGGAATGAAATAAACTGTTTTCCCAGTCTAAATATTTAAAAGAACAAGGATTAAATTAATGCAGATGTATCACTGACTTTAAAAATAAGGTTTTCAGATGCTACAGAGTTCAACCATCACTGAAATCAAGAAACACTTAATATCCCAATAAAAATTCTTTCCCTTGATGTTTTATGTTACTCACAATATATAATATAAAATAGAAATATAGTTATAACAGTAAACAAAATTAACTTAGAAGTTTAGAGGAAATAACTTGTTTTGTGTTATAATTACATTGTTGTATAACAATCAGTTATATACTTCTGATCTAGAGATCCATTCTCCCTGTTGAACATAGAATTGTTTTCTTCTATAAAATCTATGAAATAAATGGTTTTTTTCTATCTTCATGGATAACATAAGGAAAAAGCTAGAAAGGCACACACATGCCACAAATGACATTTTGCACAGGTTATCTATAAATACAAATTTTTGTGTGTGACAAGGCAGAGACGACTCCAAAAATTTGCTAATCCTTTACCAGTTTGAAATATGCATGACAATATGCATGAAATATGCATGACAAGAAACTAAACTGACACACAGGAGGAAAAACAGGGTTTAGGAGAAGCAGAAATCTAATTTTGGGAAGTGTTTGGTACCTACCATATATTGCTATGCTGCCCTTGAAGTAACAAGAAACTTGACTTGCATAATTAATATGTGTGTTTATTCAGAGAAACTAACTACATGGTTTAGCAAGCATTGAAGCCATTTGTGAAAGTCACCATTCTTCTTTGTAGAATAGTGGCACTCTCCCTGTCCTGTCCAATTTTTGCTACTTCTAGGAAGAAATAACAATCTCTCTTGTCTTCTGTACTGCAGCATGAAGATTTAAAATGGAAGTTCTTTCAAATGTTGTTGAAGAGTTGGCAAAGATTTAACACACACACACACACAAATTTTTGTGGATGTACTGCATACAACTGAAAATGCTCATTTTGTATTGTCGATTGAACAAATATTCAAGCATCGCAAAGCAATACTATTGGACATACATAACTCCATGGTAACATACAATTTCATGGTATGGCTCTTTTCTGGAAAGACAACATACAAATCCTAATACCTAGGCCACACATTATGGCACTGCAGGTGAACAAATGCCTTATAACCATTCATTTAGTGCTTGTTCCAATGTTGCAACAGTGCTGGAAAAAATGAGTTATGACCAGTCCTCACACTGTGTTCCTGAGGTGATCTATCACCATTTGTAACTTCCCAGTCAGTTTCCAACAAGCATAGTCAATGGTGAAGCCAGCAGGGAAAGTGGCAAATTGCATTCACATGATGACTTGAGTGAGTACACCCCTAAGTGATAATGTCCAAATGGGGCCCAAAGTGTCAATATTTTGTGCGGCCACCATTATTTTCCAGCACTGCCTTAACCCTCTTGGGCATAGAGTTCATCAGAGCTTCACAAGTTGCCACTGGAGTCCTCTTCCCCTCCTCCATGATGACCTCACGGATCTGGTGGATGTTAGAGACCTTGCACACATCCACCTTCCGTTTCAGGATGCTCAATACAGTTTAGGTCTGGAGACATGCTTGGCCAGTCCATCACCTTTACTCTCAGCTTCCTTAGCAAGAGAGTGGTCATTTTGGAGGTGTGTTTGGGGTTATCATCATGTTGGAATACTGCCTTGCGGCCCAGTCTCCAAGGGGAGAGGATCATGCTCTGTTTCAGTATGTCACAGTACATGTTGGCATTCATGGTTCCCTCAATGAACTGTAGCTCCTCATTGCTGACATCATTCATGCAGTCCCAAACCATGACATTCCCACCACCATGCTTGACTGTAGGCAAGACACACTTGTCTTTGTATTCCTCACCTGATTGCCACCACACACGCTTGACACCATCTGAACCAAATAAGTTTATCTTGGTCTCATCGGACCACAGGGCATGGTTCCAAAAACCCATGTCCTTAGTCTACTTGTCTGCAGCAAACCATTTGGGAGCTTTCTTGTGCATCATCTTTAGAAGAGGCTTCCTTCTGGGATGACAGCCCTACAGACCAATTTGATGCAGCATGCGACGTATGGTCTGAGCTAACCCCCCACCCCTTCAACTTCTGCAGCAATGCTGGCAACACTCATATGTCTATTTCCCAAAGCCAACCTCTGGATATGACGCTGAGCATAGGCACTCAACTTCTTTGGTTGACCATGGCAAGGCCTGTTCTGAGTGGAACCTGTCCTGTTAAACCGCTCTATGGTCATGGCCACCATGCTGCACCTCAGTTTCAGGGTCTTGTCAATCTTCTTATAGCCTAGGCCAGGGGTAGAGAAACTTGGCTCTTTTATCACTTATGGACTTCAACTCCCAGAATTCCTGAGTGAGCTATAAAAGGTTCCCCATCCCTGGCCTATTGGTTTTTCAGTTGTGGGGGAAATCAAGTTTTGACTTGAATGGGACTGTTTAATATACAAACGTAGAACGTCCTGAGACCTTGTAACACGAATGAGTCACATGACACCAGGGAGGGAAAACAGCTACTTGGGCCCCATTTGGACATTATCACTTAGGGGTGTACTCACTTTTGTTCCCAGGGACATTAATGGCTGTGTGTTGCATTATTTTGAGGGGACAGCATATTTACACTGTTATACAAGCTTTATACCCACTACTTTAATTGTAGCCCAAGTGTCATTTCTTCAGTGTTGTCACATGAAAAGATATAAATATTTACAAAATGTGACAGAGTGTATTCCCTTCTGTGATATACCGTACATCTACAGTACAATCCAATTAAGAAATTCAACCTTTGGTATATAGCTTAATAACAAATTAAGGAATATTTATGTGCAGTTGTTTACAGATTAAAATATGAAAAAAGAATGAATAAGGCATTGTAGAAATTCAGACAGCCTTTTGGTCATTAAGATTTCTTTTGGAAAAACAACAGCTTCCAAATATTTCCTACAGACAATTAAAAGTCTTCCTGTTTGTTTAGAATACTTCCCACTCTTCCCACTCTTGCTAGTCCATAAATATTCTCAGATATATTACTATTTAGTTTAATCTATACTTCAGCTTGGCCACATAGTATTTCCTGTACTGCTGGCTGTCACACATCCCCAAAGCATAATAGAGCCACTCCTGTGGTTCTGCAAGTTGTCAGGGGGCTCTTTTCTTGAAACTCCTGCTACACTCCTTTTCTCTGAATGTATCTTGCATAGTTTCAGCCAAATAGTTTTCCCCCCCTCTTTGATCTTATTCCAAAATATCTCAGGCTACTCAAGGTTTTCTTTTGTATACAAATAATCCTTGCTTAATCCTTACCAATCCCCACCCTACCATGCCTGGGAGGCCACAGCCACTTACAGGACTGAGCAGTGCATGTAAAATTGCCATGGACTAGGTAGCCTGGGCCAGCTACTATAGCCCCCACCGGTATACATAGAAAACTGCTGGGAGGGCCAGGACTGGGCCAGGCTTGGAGGGCCAGGACAGCTATATGGCTTAGCAATGCACATCAATTGCTCCACTTATCTTTGCATTTTTCTGCAGCTGCTGACAGGCACACCTGGCATGGCCTTCCTACAGACACACCATACCATTCTGCAAGCAGATGCCATTCTCACAATTGTTCAGAATGCTCTGTGCGCCAATGGCCCCTATAAGCAGCTGGCCTAGACCCCCCCGACCTGCAACAACTTTCCACACACTGGTGGGCCCTGCAGTCTGCAAAGAGCCTCCTCTACTCCAGGACCCCCCCCATGCTTTGCTTAACAACTCATATGATTACTTAATGACCACATTGGGAGAGCCGGGATTGTGATCATTGACGGAAGCAGTCGTGTGATGTCTTGCTTAACAACTACTTTGTTCAATGATTGGAAGATTCCAAGTTCAATTTATGGATGCATTGTATAATTGACTTTTGTTATAGAGAACCAAAAACAAAATAAAACAAAAAATTCTGACAACTCTCACAGGAAGATTACTGTTGTTTAAGCAATCCTATACTATAAGATTGCAGAAAACGGCTCCAGTGTCAGCTAAACTTTTCAGCAGTTATCTGGAGTGACCAGGGATTCTGTTTTTGTCTGGAATGATCAGAGGTTCCGTTTTACAGAACTAACCAGTTTTGGAGGCAGTTCTAACAGAGATCTTTCTTGGCCTTGAGGCTGATGTCCCAGTAGGTGAACAAACTGAAGCTGAACACAAACTTGATATCTCAGCAAGGCAACAATCCAAAACATCCCTCCAAACTGGCCATGAAATGCTTCCAGGAACAAAAAAGACAAAAATCTTGGAATAGCCTTTGCATTCCCCAGACTTGAACACAGTTGAAAATCTGTGAGGAGATTTCAAACATGAAGTGTTGTCAAGGAAGCCCAAAAATATTTCAGAGTTAGAAGAGTTCTTCAAGGTACACTATTGTGGGGAGATTGTGCTAGTTATTGTTCACTTAAAGATTCACTGAAACCTACTGTCTAAGTAGAAATACCTACACCTTCATGTACCATTGTAATCATTCCTAGCTTTTGTTCCTGTGCTGAAAAAATAATGGAGATGGGATAGATTTTTAAAGAAAAGGAAGTGCTGTATGGGGGACATACAATTCTACTTTGTACTTTACACATAGAACAACAGAGTTGGAAGGGACCTTGGAGATGATCTAGTCCAAGCCCCTGCTGGTTCAAATAAATTGCAAATATGGTGTCATATGAATGTATACACTCCCTATATGCATTCCCTAATCTGCATAGGGAAGGGAGAAAAGGCTGTTGCCTGGATATTTTTACTGACTCCTTATTTTCGTTTCGTTTGGATGGACATACAGTCATTCATGCGGCATATCCAACTGCAGCCAGATGCATTCACATTTAAATGACAACTACATTTTTACAGTAACGTGGCATCCAGAGAAACTGAGCATTGCCGTTGCTTATGTTGCATCCAGAAATTTTGGAAATATTAGGGTTGTTTTTTTTTAAACCCACCTTTCTTACTTTGCAAGTAACAGATGAATAACCAGAGGAGATGATCCTAACTAAAGTGTGTATCTCACCTATTGGTAACAACTAGTATGGTGTTCCTTCCAGCTCTCCCAAAAAGATGGATTACAGTCAAGTAGCCGAACCTGTATATACCTGTATCCTTCTATCAACATGGATACAAGCGAAACGTACAGATAGTGACTCCATGTGGGAGGAATCCTCTCAGAATACCATCAAAACAGAATTACCTTGCTCTAGAAAAGTTGACAAAAGCTTTAAGTCCTTTCATATGAATACAGCTTCTAATATGAATTCAGATGGCCAGTTTCAGAACATACTTGTGGCACAATGGACTAGTCATTTAGTTTCCTTCTTCTTTACCCTAGGTTTGTGAGAAGGCAGGTTGCAGGAACCATCACGATTAAACACAGCAAAGGCATAACAATGGGGTACATTGGGCGGATTCTTATTTTCTGACAAACACGCTGCACACTGAATGACATTATAATTCTGTTTTAAAAACAAATGTGTTTCTTGCATGCCTTCTTGGCACACCTTTGTTTTAAAATGGAATACACAAGAAGCCCCCACCCACTCACTTCCCCCAAAAGAAGATAATTTACCCTCCAGGCCCACTACATTCTCATGAAGGGTTTGCAGAAATAAATCTTTCAACGTTTAACAAGTTGAAGTAGGAAAGCAATTTTAAACGGGGTGATCTAGCAGTCTAATTGTGTGAGTTCAATTAGCCCGTCATAATCGCAAGCTGGTTGCCAAGCGCCTGAATTGGGGTCACGTGACTGTGGGAAGGCTGCAACAGCTGCAACGTTGAGGATGGGTTGCAACTCTCCTTGCTCAGCACTGTCGTAACTTTGAACAGTTGCTGAACGAATGGTCACTAAGCAAGGTCTAACGGTACAGGTAGCACTCATCGTACATCCACAATTGAGCCTGAAATTTTCTAGTTGTTAGGTGAGACATTTGTTAAGTGAGTTTTCCCCCATTTTACCACTTTTCTTGCCACAGTTGTTAAGCGAATCACTGCAGTTGATAAGTTAATAGCCCGGTTGTTAAGTGAATCCGGCTTCCCCATTGACTTTGCTTGTCAGAAGGTTGCCAAAAGAAAAAAGAAAAAAAGGAACACGTGATCTTGGGACACAGCAAAAGTCATAAACAGGTATGAACTGGTTGCCAAGCTTCTGGGTTTTTCTGTCACACGATCATGGGAATGCTGCAAAGGTTGGAACTGTGAAAAACAGTCATAACTCACATTTTTTTTCAGTGCCATTTTAACTTTGAACAGTCACTAAACTAATTGTTGTATGTGGAGGACTATTACATTTGATCTTTTACTTGTAACTGATATTTTATATCTACTGATAATTTAACAGAAGAATGAAGTATTCTTATAATTAAATTGTATTTTAACCTTATGTCTGGAATGAGAAGTGCAAGACTTTTTTTTTTTTTTTTTTTGAGCTAGAGCAACATATAAACCGGAGGAGCAGGAGGGATTTAACCTGTAAAGGTATCAGGGTCCAATTTATGGGGCGGCGGTGTTGTTGAGCAATTTTAACTATTAATTAATATGTATTCCACTCTATTATTATACAAGCTCTCTAGGAGGTGAACATGAATATACCCATTTATTTACTGGCTATCATGTAGCTCATGTGGTTAAATTATATAGCAATGGGCACAATGATGCAGAATTTGCCATTTTAGAATCCATTTTTTCAACTTAAATGTTAATGCCTTTTGATTATTGAGAAAAGAGGTAAAAAGAAATCCTGAGTTGAAATTTGGGTCACTTAACTTTGGGAAAAAATCCCAATCCTACGAACAAAAAATAGAATTCCAATGACATATAATGGGATATAAAACAGGCTTTTACTCACAAAGCAAAACAATTTTCTCCCATGTTCTACAATTTTATATGTCAGTGCTACGACACACACATACACACACATGTATGTGTGTGTGTGTAATTTCTGTGTATGAGTTTGATCAATAGCATATTGCTCTCCCTTTTTTATAACAATCTTTATTTTTATTTTTTACTGTTTGTAAATGCCTACAAAGATAAAAAAAAATGTGCAAAACATGATATTCCCTGTGACACTCTGGACGCTAAAGTTGGACTTTTAAGAAACAAGCTAGGAGAAGTATTGATGCTTTTGAACTTTGGTGTTCAAAAGCATTAATACAAGAGAACATTGTGGAGAGTCAAGAAAACAAATAAATGAAACATCAAGCAACATCAAACTTTAGGCACAAATGACCAGAGTGAAATTATCCTACTTTGGGACACATTATGAAAAGACCTAAGGGCAGTCCTTGACTTATGACCAGTAACTTAGCAACCATTCAAAGTTATGGTGGATCCCCTCCCCAAAATGTACTTACGACTCAGTTCTGATGTTCTGATGGCTAGGTCCCCCTCCATGGTCACATGACCACATTTCAGTACCCAATTTGCATTAGTAGATTGTGTGATTGCACAACCGTGGTTTATGGTTTGGCCAAAAACAGGTTTACTTCGGATTTTCAGCAAAATGCACCCTAGTGAACAATGAATGGAATGGAACAGAACAGAACAGAATCGGAAGGGACCTTGGAAGTCTTCTAGTCCAACTCCCTGCTCAGACAGGAAACCCTAGACCAGGGGTCACCAACCTTTTGGACCTCAGGGACCACCAAACTCATAATTTTAAATCCCACGGACCAGGGACCCTTGGAAAATTCCAAAAAAAGTCTGTAGGAAAATTTCCCACCCTGTTTTCCTACCGATCAATCATTCTTTATTTGGGATCGCAGGATACTGTCTCCAGCTCCATTCTCGGGGAGAGAGACTTTTGGCTTCATGCAAGGAAAGCAGCAGAAGCAGCAGAACTCTTTCTTTCTCTCCCCCAAACTCCGCCAGAAATGAGTTTTCATGAGACTTGTCGTGCCAGCGCAGCCTCTTTGAGCAGGATGCCTTGCAGGGTCCCAAAGACTCATTTCTGGCGGAGTTTGGGGGAGAAAAAGAAAGACTTTTGCTGCTTTCCTTGCGTGCAGCCAAAAGCAGAAGAAAGAAGCGGAAAGAAGCAGCCTGGTGGCCAGGCCAGGTGCGTGGGGCAAGTTCCCCCCCTCTGCCCTTTCCCCCCTCCCCTCACTACCTCATATTATTCGCAATACAAGTGATATAAGCCTTATGTTCCCACGGGCCATGTGGGCAGCACAGCCTTGTGTTCCCATACAGCCTGGATTAATTGCTTTGGGGGTGACATTTCTCTGGGGACCACCAAAATTTTCTTGCGGACCACCAGTGGTCCCTGGCCCACTGGTTGGCGACCGCTGCCCTAGACCATTTCGAACAAATGGTTGTCCAATTGCCTCTTCAAAATTTCCAGTGTTGGAGAATTCACAACTTCTAGAGGCAATGTCTTCCACTGATTAATTGTTCTAACTGTCAGGAAAATGAGTTTGCTCAAAAATTGCAATGTTTGCCTAGTGACTGCGATTCACTAACAACTATGTCAATTCACTTTAACAAGCACCAAGGGAAAAAAGGTCATAAAATTGGGTTGATCATGCAATGAATGATCTGCTTTTTATGGCTCTTTTATGATTTTAAGTCAAGGACTACTATAATGCTGGGAAAGTAGAAGGAAAATGAAGAGGACAATCAGAAGCAAAGTGAATAGATTAAATTACAGTAGTGGTGAGCGTAGCCATTGGAAGACCTGAAGGGCCAGGTTACGCACAGATCACCCTGGACAAATCTATGTGATTGCTAAGAGTCAACAACGACTTGATGGCATGTAATCATCATCATCACGCAAATGGGACACAGGCATTACGAGCAGCAGTATGTAACATTCTGTATTCAACAGGTCTACAATACAATTTATCTATCAGTAAACTTTATTGTATCTTTGACATATATCCAGAAAATCCATTTAATTTTTTTTGCAGTTAATATCAAATGAGGAAATAGTAGCTGACTTAAATTTATGCTTTTCATCTAAGGTATAGATGAATACCTTATAGGTAGTCCTCAATTTAAAACCACAATGGAGTCCAAAATTTCTGTTGCTAAGCAAGCCAGTTGTTAAATGAGTTGTGCCCCATTTTATGATCTATCTTGTCACAGTTGTTAAGTGAATCACTGCAGTTGTTAGCAACCCAGTTGTTAAGTGTATCTGACTTTTCCATTGGTTCTGCTTGTCGGAAAGCTGCAAAAGTGATTTCATGACCCCGGGACACTGCAACCGGCATAAATACATGCCAGTTGTCAAGCTTCTGAATTTTGATCACATGGCCATGAGGATGCTGCAATCATCATAGGTGTAAAAAACAGTCATAAGTAATTTGTTTCGGTTCCACTGTAAACAGTCACTAAATGAATGGTTTTTAAGTCAAGGGCTACCTGTATTCAATGAAATATGCATAAACTAAATCTCTAACAAAAGTTTTGTAAACACTATGGATTGAGACAAAGGTGAAACTGATACCTATGAAAGTCATTCAGTACACTGATAAGTATTACCCACATAAATATGAAAAAGAAAAAAAATGAAATCACAACCTGAAAAACAAGTTTACAATCAAACCGAAACATTGAGTTTCAGCTGAGATGCTAGGGGAACTTAAATTAAAATGACAGCTAACAAGTACTCTTTGCCTATATTTGTACCAGTTTCAATATCTGTTTATTAAAGTATTAGATTTCTGAAACATTACAGCTGTAGTAAAACATGCCACAGCACATTGCAGCCCTGCAACATTCAAGTTTATCAACTTTTAAAGTAGGTTACTTATAGCCTTATCTAGTATAAACTTAGAGTAGAATGGAGGTGTGTCTTTATACAATTTCTTTTCTATTCATTTTTAGGTAAGTAATTCCTAGAACACTTTTCTCTTTTAGTACCAATAATGAAAGTACTATATGTATAAAGCACCTGAAGGACTGAATTATATTACTGTGTTGCATCAACTCAGAAATAAATTCTCCTTGGTAGGTGACTTTAACTGTACAGTTTTAGCAGCATATTTTACAATACTGCATATAAAACATGTAATAAAAAGGATAACAATGTATGAAATGTGTGTCTGGATATGTACATAATTTGCATTCAGCTATGTGGTTTTTTTTACTCGTTGGTCGTTTTTGTCCAAATTTCACATGCAGCTTACACTGTAATGAAATGTCAGCAAGCAAACAACCCAGCTCAGAGAGCATCTGGGACTCCACAATTCTGACACTGCTACATCAAATACATTACTTCTAGTGGGCATTTATGTAGCAGACCATTACTAAATGCTTAAATAAAATTTCAATTTTCAGACATAGTGTTACTATGAAATGATTAACTTTATTAATGATGCTCAGAGATACACACTTCAAAAGAAATTCTAGACCAGGGGTGTCAAACTCGCAGCCCGTGGGCTGGATGCGTTACACGGTGGCCACGCCTACCCCAGTTTAGCGAAGAGGGGAAAGTCACGATGCATCGTGTGATGATGTGCCGTTGAGAGTTTGACACCCCTGTTCTAGACCGTAGCCTTAGCAGAAATTAAGCATTTGCTTTTCAATATAAAATTGACATTTCATGTCACTACCAGATACAGCAACAAGTAACAACTAACCCAGGAAGACTTCAGATTTTGCCGAACTATAAAATGGATAGTTGTATGAAAGAAAAGTGATAAACCAAGCAAATATGCCAAGATGCGATTTTCTCATTTCTCAAAATGAACAGTGGGATCAGATTAGATCCTGAAGGATGCACTGACAGCGAAGTTCATAGTTAACATTCCCTTTAAACAATATTGTGGGGGCAATTCCACATACCTCCTGAATTTCCTAAATGATCTAGAAGGAATACAGAAGCAATTTTCCCTTCAGGAGGTATTATACCAGATACCACTGGCATTTTTTTTTTAACCTGCAGCTTGTCAAAACAAAAGGTGATGAATTGAGACAATTATCACAGAATCATAAAATTGGAAAGGATCCCTTACACCCATAAATCAAACTATGTTCACAGTGCAGGAACCCAAATTAAAGCATCAACAGATGGCTGCCTGAAACATTCACTTCTACCATCTAAAAATTGTAAATCTAGCCTCACATTCAGCCAAAATCTGTTTGCCTGTATACTTCAACCTGAGGCAATAGAAAACAGGCCTTGATCTTTTTTTGTGATTCCCCATTCAGATATTTGGAAAATGCTTGCTGACACTTCCCTACCAGTTCTCTTTTCCCAAGACCTAGCCAATTTATTCTACATCTCCTTGTAGAATTTAGTTTCTACCGGCTTCATCATCCGTACTGCCCACCCTTCCACCCACCCCCCATTTTTTGCACCTGTGTCAATTGTCTGAACTTTTTTTAAAATGTGATCATTGGAACTGGACATGTTCTACCTTGTCTCTGACTAATGAAAAAGAAAATGGAACCATTTACTTCATGTGATTGAAGCGTTATACCTCTACTGAGGCAATTCAAATTTGCATTTTGCCTTTTTAAAAGTCAGGTTATACTACTGACTCATATTTGATCAATGATCAAGCACAATTTCAAAATACTATTCATATGTATATATGAATATATAGGGGATATATTAAGTAATTCAGGCTTTAGTCTCTGCTGTCATATTATGAACCGCACAAGACAAGACAGAGAGCCAGGATTAAGTGACCCACAGTCTATGCCATTTTTATCCTTGGGTGACTTTGGCCATTCTTTCTCTCTCAGCCTAATCTACTTCACAAAGTTGCTGTAGGGTAAATGAGAAAGAAGCTTGGAAATTAAACTTGAATGCAGAAGCAAGAGTTCTGCTCAAGAAATACAAACAGCTTTCACATGATTATTGCAATCTTAAAAACTTAGGAACTCAACTTTTACAGATATTATAATTAAATAATTTTATTACTCTATTCATCATGATTTGTTGGTGTTTAGGAAATGCAGTTAGAAAACAAACCCAGAAGATTTTGAAATGGTGAAAGCAGACAAAATTGGATGTTAGAAAAAGCACTGGTATAATTCTATAGTCTCTTATACCACTCAGGATAAATGGCACATTTCTGTAAATAGGATTAATACTTTTCCAATGATACATTTTCTAGATTACGCTATGTTATGAGATAGTGAGCATTTCAGATGGAGAAGTGTTTCTAGATAATTGTTAAAGGAGCAACTGGCAACAAATAAGCTATTCATGAATACCGAGACAAGAAATACTTCCTCAATACAAGAATCACAATTCCGGCAAGTATTGTAAATTACATCAGAAGTTTCAGCAGGATATTTTGCAAAATACCAGTTGGCTACTTCTAAAGGATTTGTCCATTGTCATTTTCCTTTCTCCTCTTCTCTACCCATCTTCACCAGGCAAAAGTTGAAGAAATAAATGATTTTAAGTTTATTGGTATACTAAAACATATATCAATAACATAGTGGAAAAACTTAAAACCATCCTACCTTTTAGTACAGTCAGAATTAAAGTTTCTGCTCTAAATAACTGCCATAATCCAGAAGCCATTCCACTGCACTGTGTCAGAAGGAGAGAAGGAAAGCAAGGCCACCATCTATATTCTTCAAAAAAGTAAATTTCTCTTTGATTCTCCCACACTAGTGACTTAAGAGCCACTCTAGTGAACTATTATATGTGAGATTAGAATCCCTGTAACATCAAGAACTGATGCTATAATGATCTTGTTTTCTTTTACAAGCTCCATCTTGTTTTTCTTTTGTATCATAATTTTATAGTGATAATTTATTTAACTTGATTCTGACTCTCAATGCCTGGGTGGTTCATAATTACAACATTACAGTAAAATGAATACACATAATGGTAACAAATGGCAAGCATAATGATGAGTTTTACTCTCCCTTTCTTGAAGGTGTGGATGAAGAGCCAGGTCTTCATGGGTTTTAGATTGTAAACATCAAGATAGAGACTCAAAAACTACCTATTAGTAGGGAGTGCATCCATAGCTGCTACCATGCATGGGAGCATAAATTTATATATTTGTTAAATTTATTTGTTGCCTATTTTGCTATAGGGCTACTCTAGGCACCTAACATAACAAATGTAACAAACGTAACATAACATAAATTGCTTCAGTGTCCAGAACACCGAATACTGCATCAGGGTGTGATAGAATAAAATCCCTTTAGAAAAATAATTTAAAGTGGCTAATTTTTACTCCACCATTTCCAGTAATTAAGTCTTCCAGCATTATTGAAGCTAAGAACAAGTAAGAATGCATTGGTCCTTCATAAAACTGAACATACAGCCAAATAATGATGTAAGGTTTCATTCCTGAAAACTGCTCAATTTGGAGTATGTCATGCGTACCTAAAGAACAATGTAACACTGCAACATTAGCCTGTAATAGAATTCCTTTTCTTTCCTATTAACCTAAACATTGTAAAGCCTTTAATTACTTGAAGTAAAGAATATGAAAATAATATTTTGTAACATGAAAGAGGAGAATGATTAGGAAACATTAGTGTTATGATAGGTCTCATTCTAACAGATATTCTGATGTGCTTGTGCAGCTACTTCAGAGGCCTCAGAAGCTAATGATTTAGTATGTTCTTCCACATGTCACAAAAAACAGCTCCCTGCTTCAAAAAGGAAGTATCACTGAGAGATAATAGATGCTTCTGATTAAAAGGTCTGCCAATATTTCCTGGTGTATAGGCTTCTAAGGAACTGTAGAGGTCAAATTCCCTAAATGCAATAAAAGCACATTTTGCTTTCGAAAGTAATCAAATGTGTAGCAATGCCCACATGCAGCTATGTAACAAGACATCTGATACAAAACATTATCCCATCAATGGGATAACAGTCCCATTAAACATTATCCCATTATCCATTAATATGGCATTTGTGCAAAGCTAGAATAATGCTATCCAAAGCATAAACTACTATTGCACTCAATTTACAGGTAGAAATCTGAGTGGAACTGAATTAAAATATTTCTTAAATGCACCCTACGTTAAGCATTAGACGAAGCAATGAATGCGTTCGAGTTGACCATGCTTTATGTGAATGGCACTCAATAAAAGTTAAGGACATCACTCTGAAGGTTACACACATCCCATACGTGTAGTTTTCTTTGCCTTCAGAACTGGTTCATCATTGATTGCACTCAATTTACAAGTAGAAATCTGAGTGGAACTAAGTTAAAATATTTCTTAAATGTACCCTACGTTAAGCATTAAACAAAGCAATGAATGCATTCAAGTTGGCACACTCCATAAAAGGACACCACTCTGAAGGTTACACACATCCCATATGTGTAATTTTCTTTGCCTTCAGAACTGGTTCATCAGTAATGAAGGGGTTGTGCTTTAGACAGCCCTACATATTACCTGCTAAGATTATTATTTTTTTCCTTTCACAAGGAATTTCTTAGCCTAACATCTTTTAAGTGGGCCATCCCCCCCTCCTTCCAGATCCATATCCTTTGCAATAGGTCAGGATACCTAGAAAGCAATACCTGCTGCTTGGGTAGAAGAGGGGAGGGGAGTGCAAATAAGCAACCTCACACCATCCATAATTCAGAGCCTTATTCTGCTCTTGCAAAGCCCAGGCTTTGAAATGCAGTTGAGACACTCCTTCCACGGCAAGGCCAGCAAGGAAGATCGATGCTACCGAGGATCTGACGACGGAGGAGACCAGAATCTCGCAGGATCCAATCTGGGTCGGTCCCCGGGAACCAGAGCTTTTGGTCTCCCCAGGAGCCGATCTCCCAGATGGGATCCCGCACCCTCGTCCCGGGACGCTTCGATTCCGTCGCCTTCCTTGGTGAGGCCGGCATTGCACAACTCGGGTCTGCGGGGCCCGAGCGCACCGTACCTTCCCTTCCCGCGCCAGGGAGGGGCCCGATGAGTCATATTTTTTTCCTTTTACCTCGTGAAAAATTCCGCAAAACTGGACCCGGCGATCCCACCGCTCAACCGTTTGGCCCGATCCCCTTGCTCCGAGCCGGGCCCCGCTGCGTGAGCGCCGGCGGCGGGGTCGTCGGGAGGCTCCGGGGGAGGCAAGTGGTCCGGGGCGCTGCGGCGACGGTTCACCTCGAAGGTGTTTCGGGAGTTGAGGCTGATGTCCATGAAGGCCAAGGCGGGCAGGCAAGGCAGAGCCCTCGCCGGGGAAGACAGGCTGCCCTCCGCCTCCTCGGGGGTCCCCGAGGAGCTGGAGGAGGCGGAGGAGGAGGAAGCCGAGGCGGAGGAGGTGGGCGAAGGGGCCGAAGCCCCGGCAGCCCCCGCCAGGCTGTTGCTCCCGCTCGGCGGCTCAGCCCCGGCCACGCCGCTCAGGAACAAGGCGCCGTTGAGGAGCTGCTGCTGCTGCTGCTTCTTCTCCTCGCCGCGCTGCGGAGCCGCGGCCGCCTCGGAGACCGGCGGCGCGAGGAGCAGAAAGCCGGCGTCCCCGTTGGTCATCCTCCCTCCGCCGCAGGCGTCCCCGTTGGGCGGCCTCTTGCCGGCCAGGTAGCGATGCAGTCGGTCCCGGGAGCTCTCTCGGCTCCCATCCCGCTCGCCGTCCGCTTCCGCGTCCTCCCCGTCCGCCTCCTCCTCCTCCGCCGCCGCCTCCTCCGCCTCCTTGTCCCGGCCCGAGGCAAGCAAAGCTGCGCCGCCCTGAGCTCCGGCATCCTCCGGCCCCACCATTTGCCGCCGCGGAACTCCAGGGGAGCCAGCGGCCCGGCCGAGAGCAAGAAGACGCGGGGAGGAGAAGCGGCTCCTCACGGCGGCGCAGCGGGGACCACCGGAGGGGAGAGGGCGGGGCGGCTGCTGCTGTGGGCGCCGCCGAGCCCGCGCGTCTCCGCTCAACGCATACAGTTCCCGTGGATGGTCGTGGCGGCGGGAGCGGCCTAAAGGGGCCCGGCTCGCGCAGGCGCATCCGACCCTCTCAGCGGTCCCAGGGGCGGCCGATCATAGAGACGATTTCGTTAGTGCGGAAATGCAGCTTGTAAACATCCGGTGCGGTCTGGGGCCGCCCCGAGTAAGATCGACGGAAGCCTTTGGCTTTTACCGTATAGTCTCTAAAAGCGCCGCCTACGAAACGGAGTTCTACGAAGGTTGTTACGGCGGCTGGAAGAACACGTCTCCTTTTGTCTTCTTTGGAAGAAGCGTTTCGGGGCGGTGTGGGGGCTTATTTTGAGACATCGCCTCTTTTTGCCTCTTTCCCAACCTTGCCATGTTGAATTGGGAAATTTTGGGAATTGAAGTCCACAGATTCTAACGTTTCTAAACTTTGAAAACACTGCATGCTATCCGATGTACTTTCGACTTAAGTTTCTGAGTGCATTCCTCAGATTAATCTTCATTAAACATGAAATTATCTTGTGAATAGGCATGCATAAGACTAATTTAAGAAAATTAGTTTGAATTGAAAGGTTGCATATAAGAACGTGGTTCCCACCGACTGACAAAATATGGTTTGATTTTGAGCCAGAGATGCACATCTTTCATTTGGCTGATGGTTAACTTTTTCACTTATGATTTGAAAATCCCACCAACTGTCAAGTATATACAGACTAGGCTTAGATCTAATTTAGATTTAGTGTAATATATGTCTCCAGCCCATTGATACTCACGTTTTCCCCAACAAATCAAAAGGACTCAGACTTAGTCTACACATCCAGGTAAGTGATAATATGCACCAAGTATCATGGACTTACTACTTCGGACTGCAGACCATCCTCATGGACAACTGGCATTTCAGTATTTCTCACATTAAACAACACAACATGCTGAAAAAAAAATTAATATCAAAACTGGAGGGGGAATAACCTGATTAATCTTTCCCCTGATATTCCAATTTTCTATTTTCAAGGACAAAAAACAAGGATGAAAAGCACCATATAAAAGAAAGAAAAATAATAAAAAGAAAAATAATATAATACACACACATACAGTGACAATACACACATGGCTAGTGCTTAACCATTTGTTCAGCAACTGTTCAAAGAGTTACAGTGGCACTGAATGAATAGTAGTTATGGCCTTTAATTGAATTTAATCTGTTTTTGTGTATCAGAAGTCAAAAAGACAACACCTGTACAATGCAAAAGCAGAACAGAATATTGCCTTGAAGATCAAGTACAAATAGCTTACTTATTCCAGGATCAGCTCTGCCCCACTATGATTCTCATGGTATACTTGATAACTGCTGTGAAACTTTGTTTTAATTTAGGTGAATCATTTCCCATAGCCAAGTTGGTAATTTTTTCTAGGGGAAAAAGTACCCTTTTCAGCTTTCCCTGCCCCTAATCCCCAGGAATAGTTAGGATACCTGTAGACTGCCAAACAAAGAAACACAATGTAAGGTCAAGGTAAGCTAATGATTTTCACTTTCTCTTGAGTTTTTAAGCCAACGGATTGAAAATCATGTTCAGTTTTTATGGGGGGTTAGAAAGTAGAAAAGGGGACAATGCGAAAGAATCAACTGTTTGATACGAGTGACGGAACTTTAGATTTGTCTTGTCTCTGCAGTCAAGGACTCTCCTAGTAAAAGTTTTTCCTGATAATCCCATTAAAAGCTGAATCTTTCACATTAGCAAGTGCGTGCTTATTGTTACAGGACTCTTAAAGCTACTTCAGTATAGAACAATTGCCTTCTCTAGCAACGCCCTGTGGACCTGCCCAAAATAGGGCTCAATTAAGCTTTTGAAAGAGATATAAGCAGTCCTCGACTTACAAGCACAATTTCTCTAGTTAAGTGTGACATTTGTTAAGTGAGTTTTGCCCCATTTTGTGACCTTTCTTGCCACAATTGTGAAGTGAATCACTGCCGTTGATAAGTTAGTAACATGGTTCTTAAGTGAATCTGGCTTCCCCGTTGATTTTGTCAAAAGGTGATCACATGACCTTAGGACACAGCAATGGTCTTAAGTATGAGTCAGCTGCCAAGCATCTGAATTTTGATCACACGATCATGGGGATGCTACAAATGTCGTAAGTGTGAAAAACGACCATAAGTCACTTTTTTCAGTGCCATTGTAACTTTCAACGATCACTAAGTGAACTGTTGTAAGTCGAGGACTACCTGTATGGAAAGATGGAGCACTTTGTATGTGCCTTGAGAACCTGAACCAAAATGCAATGTAGATACACATGTATATTTGAAGAGACACATAAAGCAATAAAAAAGTATTTAAGCCTTTCTTTATTCACCTTAAAGTTGCTTCTTTAACAGCCATGTGATGAGTCCATTCTTGCTGCTAAGGGAGGGGTGGGGGGACCAGAGAGCAAGGAATTGTGAGACTGGCTGGGAAACTGTAATGGAATGTGGAAAATTAAAGTCACAAGTATGAGTCATCTGCCAAGCATCTGAATTTTGATCACATGATCATGGGGATGCTACAAAGGTTGTGTGAAAAACGATCATAAGTCACTTTTTTCAGTGCCGTTGCAACTTTGAACAGTCACTAGATGCTGTTGTAAGTCGGGGACTAATGCTGTACTCCATACTCTGCGTTTGCATGAAAAAGGCCTTTCCTTAAAGTGTGAAAGAGGCTACATTACTTGGAAGGCCTCACACTCCTGCCTCAGAAAGGCTATAACTGAGACTTCCCCAAAAGCCAGCTGCAAACAGTCAGGAATAGACTTTGAAACAGACATGAGAGCAGCAAGCTTTGTAAATGAGGCTGTTGCTTTCATTGCTCTGAGGAGAAGCGCTTTACTTGTACTAAAATGTTCTGCAGTCAATTACTTTCACACGTCTCTACCCCGTCCTTGGCTCTGGTAACGGTGCTGATATTTTTTGATTATCAAATGTCCAGAGTGAAAGTTAATATAGGTAGTCCTCGGCTTACGATCACAACTGAGCCCAGAATTTCTGTTGTTAAGTGAGACATTTGTTAAGTGAGTTTTGCCCCATTTTGACGAAATTTTGTGCCACGGTTGTTGAGTGAATCATTGAAGGTGTTAAGTTAGCCACCCAGTTGTTAAAGTGAATCTGGCTTCCCCGTTGACTTTGCTTGTCAGAAGTTTGCAAAAAGGGATCACATGCAGGGGTGGGATTCTACCAGTTCTGTCCACTTCTGTAGAACCAATTGCTATGAAAAGCAGCAAACAGAGAGCCTACATAGAACCAGTTCTATGTCTGCTGCTGTTTTGGCCCACCTGCCCGCCCGCCGCCCGGTCTCTTACCTGACCTTTATTTCCTGCTTTTTCAACCGCAGCTGCTTTGTGCAGCACAGCTGCGGTTGAAAAAGCAAGGGGGAAAATGCTTTTTCAACTGCTGCGCACTTGCATGCAGCGCTGCTAGCTGTCTGGGCAGCTCAGCTGGTCGTAAATTGCACTCACGCGATGCACGCGACGCAGAGCAACAGAACCGGTAGTTATACTGGTCGGATCCCATCCCTGATCACATGACTACACCAACTGTCATAAATAGGAACCAGTTGCCCAGCCTCTGAATTTTCATCATGCGACCATGGAAAATTCAGTGCCGTTGTAACTTTGAATAGTCATTAAATGAACTGTTATGTGATGACCCAGGGTGGGATACTTTTATTCCTTCACTTTGCTTCAGAGCTCCAAGTATCCTTGACTGGAGACAAAAAAACTCCCCCACAAGCAGTTACGAAAAGGAGGAAATGCCGTTTAAACTAAAAATGCCTATAAATTATAAAGAGTAAAAACAACACAAACCACACTGAAGCAATTTAAGGGAACCAGGCAAGATAAGGGCTTGAAGACGTCCACAGATATTGGAACACACACTGGGAAGGATGCCAAACTCAGAGAGGAACAACAGACTAGAGATATTTCCATGCTTTTTTTCCAGCACTGGCCCATATGTATGTCCATCCTTTTAACCAGTTCTCACAGCTGCAGCCCATGAAGAGGATCAAGGCCCATTCCTCCCCCTGTAGACCACACCATTCATGTCTCTCCCTTATCCTCTCCTCCCTTCATGCCCTAGGATGGAGAGGGGATGGGCCTGGGTCTTCCTCTGACAACCTCTGGAGCCACACTTCCACTTCCTGTCGGTTGTTCCTCCTCTCCCTCAGAGTCAGACTCCAACAGGGGCATGACATGTTGTAAGTCAAGGACTACCTGTATGCATCACATTTAGTTATTTATTATTTATTATTTATTTATTTATTTATTTATTTTCTATAGCCTCTCATCTCAGCAAACAACTCTGGGCAGCTCACAATTCAGAAACAAATATTACAATTAAAATCTTAAAAACATTTTAAAACAATAAAAATAGTAAAAAAAAAAACCATTCAAACACTGAAAAACATTAAAACATCTAATTCAAGTACATGTAAGCAAGGCATCTAGCCTGTTATTTCATAAAGTAACCATTGGAAAACATTTGAAAATAGTGTTATATGAGGCAAAGATTTCAGAGGAATGGAGATGAGATCAGCTCCAAGTTTCACGTTTACTTTTATTTAAAATCCAGCAAACAAATAAATAGAACCATGACAGAATTTGAGTTGCTGAGTTTGTTAAAGCATAGCTTCACATTTTTATATCATAGCTTTCTTTAAGGCAATTTTCTACAGAATGCACATTATTTGAACATGCACGCATGTGTGTTACTGTATTCAAGATATGATACCAAATATTTCCTCATAATATTATACATTACAGGGTGTATCCCAATGTAGAGATCAAAACAAGTTTATCCTGTCCTAAGCCAACCTTGTATGACAAACTCAATGCCACCCTTATTATTTTGTTTATACTTCATCAAATATTTTTTTGTCCTGCATTTGCTCCTTTACCTTGTCATTTTGGATCTATTTGGTTTAATATTACACAGGCTTATAACTCAACTATAAAAGTACAGTCCAGAAACTTGGCATACAGTATCTCCATCTGGAAGTTAAATATTTCAAAGCAAACTTGGAAGCATCCAGTTGCTTACAGAACACTTACAGTTTTCAGGATTTATGTTTTTGTTCCACTATTGTGCCTTTCATAACTCACTGTGATTTATTTCTACATCTGGAGAGATGTAGAAGATGTAGCATTAAACCAGGTACTTTAGGAGTCTGAAGAGATCGGCAAGTGGAACCAGCACTCAGCAATAGAGCTCCTGAGTTCACATGTAAAAGGTCTACATTTCGACTGGTGTAATTTCCAAGGTGGTGGTGAGAAGATGCATGTGTAGTCTAATTTATGATGGTTACCACCTTCCACACTGCTGCAGAATGAAGTAGTGGCTTCAGGCAGCCAAGATCAGTATGTGGAAAGTAAAGTCAAAGTTTTCTGGTTGTTTTTGAATTTTTACTCATGTAGAAAGCTGCTTAAGATTGTCTGTCCTAGCTCAGAACTTCAGAGATCCTGGTTTACAGGATTCCTTAATTAATTATTTTAGTACTTTTAACAAGAAAAGGAACTGCAGACCAACACTTGGTAGGGTAGAAATGCAGGACTTGGAAAAAGATATTCAGACAACATGATGTGTCCATAGCTACAGAGGTCACAATCATGAAACCAATGTTTTTCCCCGCGAAAGCAAAAATGGAATGTTGAAGAAGTAGGCGAGAAAGAGAATTGAATATTTTGAAGTTTGGTGTTGTAGGAGAATATCCTGGTTAACCAAGAAACAAGCAAATGATCATAGATCAATCCCGAGTTCTTATTTGAGATCAAAATGACCTGACTTAAATTATCACATTTTAGTCCATTATGTGAAGACCTAGCTCCCCTGTGAAATCCATTATAATGGAAAAAGTATAAGAGAAGAAAAGGATGGCCACCCGCATGGTAGCAGCTACGGATGCACTACTAGGAATTCTGAAGTTTTGAGATAGATATATAGAGAAAAATCTATCAATATGGTCACTAAGAGTTGATACTGATTTGATGACAGCAATTATTTTTAACAAATATTTCAAGTGTTTTAAAACTCAATCGAATGGACCAAAATAAAATTAGGAGAATTCACCCAATGGAATGATAAAGATGGAACTAAAATATAGTTAATAGCAGCAGATATATACGTAATGATTAAGGAAATATAATGATTAAGGAATATATATTAGGCACATATATTTCCTTAATTGTTAAGAAAGCTATCTTTCTAATAGCTATGAGGCTAACCTCGGAAGGAATGACTCCTTATCTTTTTTCCTAATCAACAAGATGGGCTTGTAGCTATGTTTAGTGTTAAGTATGGAGAATAAGGGAGACCAGACATCTGACCAGTGACTTCAACTCTTTAATAAAGTGATAGAACATAACAGAGCAATGCTATGGGCAGCAGTAACCCTTTTATAGGGTTAGCTGCTGTCTTATTAACCAATGAAAATGCGCACAGGTTCCAACTACTGACCAATAAGGATAGTCCCAAAAGTGACCAATCGGGGACTGGTTCTGGCCCAATCCCAAGTTGTTGTATAAGGACCAATCAAGTGTGCAGGTTTTCAACCCCTAATTTGCATTTGGGTTATTCACTATTATTGATTCACAACACCCTCCCTTGGGTTCCGTTTGAGGGGAACTGTGATAAAATCCTCAAGATAGGCAGGCCATTTGGTCTGCCTGGATGATTTCGAGGCTCCACTGGGTTTTGTCCAACGTCCGGTTCCGGTGGAGCGTTTGGATGACCATTGTTAAGTTCTAGTTCGCTGCACGGCGATTCCGTGCTGCATTCACTGTGGATGTCTCTGCTGCTGCGTGTTTCTTCGGGGTTTTGCAGTTCGTTTTCCCCAGTATTAAAGTTCCCTGAAGACATCAACTCCCTCCCGCTTCAAGTTCCGGTGTTTCGCTGGGCGTAGGGTTTCCGTTGGCCTGCTATTTGTCATATCAAAGTCAATTTCCTCGATATTTCCTCCCCTTGAGTTGGTGGAACCCGGGAGTCATGGGTGCTGGGTGGTAATCTCGATCGGAGTTGGTCTATGTGGCGTTTCCACACCCTCCCATCGTCCGTTAGCAGGCGGTAAGATCTAGGCCCAGTAACGTGGGTAACGGTTGCGGGTATCCATAACGGGTCGCCGGAAAAGTTTTTGGCAAAGATTAAATCGCCTACCTTAAATTCCCGGCATTTGCTGCTGGAGCCAACAGGTTTTTCTGGTGCGAAAGCGGGTGAAGCCGGTCAAGGTGAGATCGTATTTTCCGCCCCATAAGAAGTTCAGCGGGTGTTTTGGTGGTCACGCTGTGGGGCGTGATGTGCTGCAATAAGAGGATTGATTGATTTTCTCGTCGATGTTGCCAAATTCCATTTTATGCAGGGTCTTTTTTCACAAATTGTACCATGTGTTCTGCCGTCCATTCGCCGCAGGGTCATGGGGCGAGGTCAGGCGCATGGCGGATGCCCGATCAGCCAGATATTGTTCAAAGGGCAATGCAGTGAACTGCGGGCCGTTATCCGAGACCAATACGTCCGGAAACCCGTGCGTGGCAAATAGTCTGTTTAATTTATTAATAACTGAGTCGGTTGTAGTTGTGTGCATTCGGTGAATCTCGAGCCAGTTGGAATAGGCGTCGACAGTAATCAGGAAAGTGTGACCTTTGGTAGGCCCCGCAAAGTCAATATGAATACGGGACCACGGTCCCCTCGGTGTTTCCCATTCGGTTGGGCTTGCTTTCGGTGGGGCGTTGCTGACGTCCTGGCAGCATTGGCACGCGTAGCGACCCAGGCCTCGATTCTTTTGTCGATTCCGGCCACCAAGTGTAGCTGCGTGCGATTGATTTCATCCGCACAATGCCCGGATGTCCCTCATGCAATACGGCCAGCACAGTCTGTTGCAATTTGGCAGGGATTACGACTGACCGTCCCACAAGATACAGCCTTTTGGGAAAACAGCTTCGGTTTGGCGGGCTTTGAAGGGCGCCCATTCAGGTGCAATTTGGTCAGTCGGCCACCCCGTTCAACCCAGCGTAGTATGTGTTGCAGAACTGGGTCACGTTTCGTTTCAAAAGCAATGTCTCTAGCTGTCAAGGGTGGTGCCTGTAGAGTTTCAATCTGTAGTGTTGAGAGAGTTGGGGCTGGATCCACAACAGCGCCTGGGAGCGGTGTTCTGCTCAATGCATCGGCGTGAGAATCGATTTTCCCGGGCGGTGCTGCAAAGTGTAGTTGTAGGCCGCCAGGAATTCAGACCAACGGGTCATTCTGGGAGACAATATATACGGGGTTGGTTTATTACCCACAATGATCCCCAGTAGCGGTTTATGATCAGTGATTATTGTAAATGCACGGCCATAAACATATTCGTGAAATCTTTTAACTGCAGCAACAATAGCTAAAGCTTCTTTGTCCAGCTGACTATAATTTCGCTCAGCTTTAGCTAGGGTTCGAAAAACGCGATGGGGCTTCTTGCTCCGTTTGGTAACACGTGGGCCAGAATTGCCCCAACCCCAAAAGGTGATGCGTCACACGTGATAGTGAGCAGCAGAGTCTCGTTGTACTGCATAAGTACTGAATCAGAAGTTAGCAATTTCTTTACTTGTTGGAAAGCATGTTGTTCCGTTGTCCCCAAACCCACGTTGCTTTTTTGTCTAATAGTCTATGCAATGGTTCAGCTACTGTTGCTTTGTGGGGTAAAAACACATCATAGAAATTGATAAGTCCAAGGAACGCCTGTAGGTCTGCCTTGTTCCTAGGAGTGGGTGCCTTTTTAATTGCTCGTAATTTGTCTTCGGTGGGATGAATTCCTTGGCTGTCCAGGAGGTATCCCAAAATTCTACTTTTTCGGTACATAAGTGGCATTTATCTTTTTTTACTCTGAGGCCTGCATTTTGGAATCTTCGTAAAACCTCTCTGAGTCGTTTTTCTAAGATGTCTTTGTTAGGTGCGGCGATGAGTACATCGTCGAAATATGGGACAACACCTTTATCCCTTGTAACAACCTTTCCATTAAGCTCTGGAAGATTCCAGGGGCGACGCTTACTCCGAATTGGAGCCGGTTGCATTTAAATGCGCCCTATGTGTTACGATCGCTTGCGCCTCGGCTGTGGTTGGGTCTACAGGCAATTGTTGATACGCCTGGGCTAAATCTAGTTTGGCGAAACTTTTCCGCCGCCCAGAGAATGGAGTAAGTGTTGCACTACCGGTACTGGATAAGCACTTTGCTGCAGTGCGTGGTTTAATGTGGCCCGGTAGTCTCCGCAAATTCTTAGGGACCCATCAGGCTTGATAGGCGCACTATTGGGGTTTCCAACGGGCGTGGTCGGGTGGGTTTCAGTACGCCCTGCGCTATCAGCTTATCGAGTTGTTCGTCGATTTTTAGGCTTTAAGGCGAACGGCACCTGACGCGGCTTAAGGCGGATGGGTGCTATTTCAGGGTTCAAGTTAAACGAGATTGGGGTCCCCTTATACTTGCCTAGTCCGTTCGCGAAAACGTCTTGGAATTCTTGCACGAGTGCTTCCTCCCAATCGACGCTTTCGCCTTGTGGACTCCGGCACAGTGATTCCGAGCGGCCTGAACCATTGCAGGCCCAGAAGACTAGGCCTGTCTCGATCCACGATAGTCAGTGGTAGTGCGACGGTGCAGTCCTTGAATGAGACCTGAATCTGCGGGACCCGACAACGGGAATTCGGTTGCCCTGATAGTCTTTGAGTATAACCCTCTGAGGGTTAAGGTCTTGGCGAATCGTTGGAAGGAGCTGTTGGAGCGTTTTCCACGACACCATAGAGAGGGAAGATCCCGAGTCTACCTCCATCACGCAAGGTTTGTTTTCGATGGCGACCTTTACTCGGATTTTCCCGGCATCAAGGGATGTGGCGTGGCCTATGGTGATTGTTTGGTGGGTCTCTTCCGTCTGGTTTCTCACGCCTGGTGGAAGTGGTGGACGGCTTGTTTCTGTAGGAGTGGTTCACTTTTTCTCGGTGTGTGCCGAAGAATCCGGAAGACTGAAATTCGCCTGTCGGGTTTGGAGTTCTGTTTGCTTCTGCAAACCTTTGCGATGTGACCGCCTCCCGCAATGGCGGCAAAGTGCGTCAAGGAATTTGCAGCCGGATCGTGGGTGATTCGCTCCACAGCCGGCACACGGTCGAAAACGAGTGTTGTGAGGACTGCTCTCTCTCCGTTCGAAGTCGGTTGACCTCTTCTCATCGCTGTCGGACGGGGACTCTAGGTTCGTGGTGAGTTGATACCGGTGTCTCTCTGAGCGAGGCGAGGTATCAGTGGCGAGTTTACGTGCGGTGCGTTGGTGCGGCGCATTTGTGCTGCTGACTTCTTTGTCGCTCTGCTGCTGAGGCTTTAAGGGCATCGGTGAGGCTGATGTCCCCTTAGCCATAATTTTGCTCTGGATAGCGCCGTCTTCTAGGCCCAGAACCAGGCGGTCCCGGAGGGCTTCTTCCAAGTCGGCGAACCCGCAGAGGCCTCCTAGGTTCGGAGGTCCGCGATGTAATTGGCAAGGCTTTCGCCCTTCCGTTGATCCCTCTGGTAATATTCATGTCTTCTTACGAGGGTTGGTACGGAGGCGCGTAGTGAGCCCGTAGTAACGGCTCGAGGATCGTCCCAGTCCATTTCTTTTACCTCTGCTGGCTTGGCAAGCGACTTTGCCATTTTAAACACGGTTGGCCCACAATGCGTTAGAAAGATAGCTCTTTTTTTGCCGGTTGTTGCATCTTTCAAATTGTTAGTTTCCAGAAACATCTGGAACCGATCCATGTAGGCCTCCCAATCTTCGGTCTCTGGATTGAATGGAGCGGGTGGTGCGGCACCGCTGGCCATGTTGCCGTTGATGGTGCGTGTTTGACCACGTGCTCTGCAGGTTGCTCTGTAGGTTTAGTCAGCTCTTCGGTCTCCGAATCCCACCTTCGTCGCCAGTGTTAAGTATGGAGAATAAGGGAGACCAGACATCTGACCAGTGACTTCAACTCTTTAATAAAGTGATAGAACATAACAGAGCAATGTTATGGGCAGCAGTAACCCTTTTATAGGGTTAGCTGCTGTCTTATTAACCAATGAAAATGCGCACAGGTTCCAACTACTGACCAATAAGGACAGTCCCAAAAGTGACCAATCGGGGACCGGTTCTGGCCCAATCCCAAGTTGTTGTATAAGGACCAATCAAGTGTGCAGGTTTTCAACCCCTAATTTGCATTTGGGTTATTCACTATTATTGATTCACAACATTTAGCTTCCACAAAAGCATCTGAATTACACAATCACACAATCTGGGAATGATCATGCAAGGGAATAGATTGATTACAAGAGTGATGGTTTTCACTTTTTTACTTCACTTCTGCTTCAGGGGAAACACTCATCCTAAGCGGTTTTTAGAAAAGAGGAAGAGGAAAAATACATGTCTGGAGAAGAAAAAGAAGCTGAACCTGGGTGCATGTAGATAATACGACAAATTTGCTTATAAACAATGATAAATATAACTGATCACACCAACTGGCTCACTTCTTCTCCTCAGCATACCCTATCAATGGCAACCACTGTTGAATGTTTCTTATGTCACCTGCCTATGAAACTTCCACTCTCACTAACCAGACAAACACAAAAATAAGCCTCTTCCTGAGGTTGTGGTGGATAGAAATATTTAACCAACTACATGAGTAGTAGCTCATGTTGCCGATACGACATTTATTGGGTTGGCACGTGAAATGATGCAGAAAGAATCATTAGTACTATCAGATATGACTAAATAAGATAGGCCATTTTATCCTTGTTGTATCCTTCCATTCATGGTCTCCTAAAGACACATGGCTTCTAGATGTCCCCTATTTTGGGCTCAAAGAAACCCTTTATGTGGCCCATGTTTATAAAGTGTCCTAAGAAACTTTCTACAACTCTGTTAAACAAACTCATTAGTTATACAGTTATCAAAGTTCAACACTTGGGATTATTCCAAGTCAGAGCGAAAGAGCAAGACAACCTCCGTAACATAAGCCACTGATTAATCTAATGTGGAACAGAGAGAGAGAAAACATTCTTCAAACAAATGCATTCCCTTCCTTAGCCACATTCGGGGTTGTGTGAAGAACACTATATTTTTATCGATTTGTTTGTACATGTGATGTTTATAGTTTGCAAGTCCTTGCATGAGTTATTATATAACTAAGTAGGCCAAACCCAGACAAAAGGTTGTTGCGGCTGCTTTCCTTTTACTTGACCTTATGCAGAGATCTCATGCTAGAAGTTTAAAAACTGAAAAGGAAGAATTCAGCTGGTAGCTGGTTGCCAGTTGATAGAAGAAGGCTGATAGTTGAAGGGAACAAAGCTGAGGGGGAGGAAAGAGTGAATCTTCTAATGTAAGGACACTTTTACACTGTCAATTTCCTTTCTCCAAGTTCTCTTAACTGTTGAAAATTGCTACCAATCTAGAAATAGAGGAAATATCCTGAAATTACCATCAGTCCTGCACTCTATGGTTGATCAATGGAGCATAAAAAGTTTATTCAATTAGTACCAATCTCTGGGCTGATCTAAATCTTGGAATGAAAAATTCCTTTATCCTACTCGATAGAAAAGGAGATTAATGACTACCTCCACCATTACTCCTTCCCCTCACCTATGTTAGTTTGAGGAGAAGCTATACAGGTAGTCCTTAATGTATGACCACAATTAACCCCCAAATTTATGTGGTTAAGCAAGAAATTTGTAGAATAGAATAGAATAGAATAGAATAGAATAGAATAGAATAGAATAGAATAGAATAGAATAGAATAGAACAGTTCTTTATTGGACAAGTGTGATCAGACACACAAGGAATTTGCCTCCAGTACATATGCCTATAGTCTACATACAAACAGTAAGTAATAGGTCATATGTCATAAAGTTAAGTGAGTTTTGCCTCATTTTATAACTGTTCTTGTCTTGCCACATTTGTTAAGTGAATGACTGAAGTTGTTAAATTAATAACCTGTTTTTTAAGTGAATCTGGTTTCCTGCTTGTCTTTGCTTGTCGGAAGGTTGCAAAAGATGATGACATGACCAGAGGACACTGCAACCATTATAAATATGAACCAGTTGTCAAGCATCAAAATGTAAAGCATGTGACCATGCTGCCACACTGTGGGAAATGGTCATAAGTCACTTTTTTCACTGCCATTGTAACTTTGAACAGTCACTAAATGAACTGTTGCAAGTCGAGGACTACCTGTAGTAGGATAGCGGTTCCTGAAAAGGAAAAAGAAACATTTATATTATCTATTATTGCCACTGGGTTACAAAGAAAAGAAGGACATGCCAAAAAGATTTGCCTATGAACTATTTCAGGCGTGGAAGAGCTGGTCAAGTTGTTTGTGTGCAAAGCAAAGCATGCATGATATAATACTGAGTTCTGAGTGCTATGAATTCTTAGGATTGATCAGACATTCCAGGTATAAACAATAACATAAAATAGAATTCTTTATTGGCCAAGTGTGATTGGACACACAAGAAATTTGTCTTGATGCATATGCTCTCAGTGTACATAAAAGAAGAGATACATTCATCAAGAATCATAAGGTACCACACTTAATAATAGTCATAGGGTACAATAAACAATCAAATCATACTAGGAAACAGTCAATAAAAATTGTAAGGATACAAGCAACAAACTTACAGTCATACAGTCACAAGTGGGAGGGGATGGGTGATAAGGAGTGATGAGAAGATTAACAGTAATAGTAGTGCAGACTTTGTAAATAGTTGAACAGTGTTGAGGGAATTATTTGTTTAGCAGAGAGATGGCTTTCGGGGAAAAACTGTTCTTGTGTCTAGTTGTTCTGGTATGCAGTGCCAAGGACCCCCCCCTCCCCCACGCCCCCCGGGCCCCCCCCACCGGCCCGCCCCCCCCGCCCCGTAAACAAACCCCCCCCCCCCCCCCCCCCCCCCGGAAAAAACCCCCCCCTCCCCCCACCAAAGCCCACAAAACAACCCTTCCCCCCCACGCTTTCCATTATAAAAATAAACACCAAAACCAAAAAATCCTTTAACGCCCAAACCTCCCCTCCAAACCAAAACACCACCCCCCCCCCCCACCCATCACCAAAAAAAACCACCACCCAAACCAACCCCCCCCCCCCCCCCCCCCCCCCCCCCACCCCCGCCCCCCCCCCCCCCCCCCTCTATAGTGTCGTTTTGAGGGTAGGAGTTGAAACAGTTTATGTTTGGGATGTGAGGGGTCTGTAAATATTTTCACAGCCCTCTTTTTGACTCGTGCAGTATGCAGGTCCTCGATTGAAGGCAGGTTGGTAGTAATTGTTTTTTCTGCAGTCCTAATTACTCTCTGAAGTCTGTGTCTGTCCTGTTGGGTTGCAGAACCAAACCAGACAGTTATAGAGGTGCAGATGACAGACTCAATAATTCCTCTGTAGAAATGTATCAGCAGCTCCTTGGGCAGTTCGAGCTTTCT
This sequence comes from Notechis scutatus, assembly GCF_049901735.1. NCBI lineage: Eukaryota > Metazoa > Chordata > Lepidosauria > Squamata > Elapidae > Notechis > Notechis scutatus. The sequence goes on along the minus strand of NC_142012.1, from coordinate 98,933,382 downwards.
GAATTAACAACTTTTTTCTTTATTCTTAGACATAGAAAGGCATCAATTATTTAGGAGGCTGACTTCTCCAGCCAAACTAAGACAGGTTTATTTCGTGCAGATAAGCAGATCTCCAGTTCTGCCCCTTCGACTTTCTGAAGACAGCCTTTAAAGAAGAATGGAAGATAACCAGTTTCTTTTGGGCTTAATGTCTTCACTAGTCCAAGATCTATCAGGTCTCACATTAGCCAGGATAATTGAGGCTGTTGGAAACTGTAGCTCCTCCACATTGGGAAGGTCACAGTTTCCCCACCTCTATGACATTTGAGAGCAGGGCTGGGGGAAGAGAATCAGACTGTAACTTTGAAAACAAGGTTATAAAAGAACATATCTGTTTCTGTTTTCTTCTATGAAACATTGGGGCTGGATATAATGAAGTCAGCAGCAATAGAGAGCACTTATAGTTAGAAGATGAAAAACAAGTATTCCAAGGACATCCTATTTTACCCGAAATATCATAAAATGCACCCCAACTATAATCATTTAGATCTCATGCAATATAATAATTGCCAATTATAAAAAATAAAATCTGGGCAGACACATTTTCAGGCTATAGGTTATCTTGGGAGAATTATCCACTGAATGGCAGCGTGGCCTAAGACCAGGGAGAGGCGAGTTCCAGTTTGAGTTGCAGAAGCTTATTGGGTGAATTTGGAAGGCTCCAGCGCCCAGGAAGGGCAAAAATCCATTCCCCCGCTATAGTGCAGGAGGCCGACTAGGCCACACCCACCATGGCCACGCCCACCCAGCAAGGACGGAGAACCCCTTGCTAAAGTTTTTGAAGCCCACCCCCGTCTTCTGGAGAAGGAAAATAGGAGGAAGAAAATGATATGTGGTGTTTCAGGCTCCCTAACAACAAGAAGAAAAACAAAGGATACAAGTCTAATAAATAAATCTCAACAGGGAGCGGCAGGTTGAGAATTCAATCCTAGGCAGCAACATGTTTCTCTATCACGACGCAAAGAGAAAATATCTCCTGTGAACTCCATGTAGGCGTCAGGAAGGGCAGACAGCCAGTAAATGCTCAGCTCCATTCAGTCGCCCTGACCCCACCCCGAAACAAGGAATTATAGAGTCGTAAAAAGAAAAAAATAAATCTCAGTAGGATTCATCCCTGAACAAACATGCTAAGGATTACAGTGTCATGTTTTAATCTCTGCTGCAAATGTCCCTGTTGGGCAGCCTCTTTTACACTGGATTGAACAATTGCCATTGTACAGCTTAGTCAATATGGATCATACTGATGCCAAGGGAGCTGTGTACAGTATTTACATCGAGACGAAAGGCTGCTAGTGATTGCATACAAAGAACAATTGATGACTATTGCTGGACCAACCTCTTTTCACAAAGCCTTCTTTTTCAAATTACCAGAAAGGAACTTATGTTTATCAATGCTATTTAAGTCTACAGAATGTCATTTCAGAAAAATCAGGGGAGATAGTACCCTCTGAATTACTCTTCCTTGTTCAATCCATTCATTATTCATTGTTCTAATTACAACAAGGCCTTTGTATCCAATCTAGTCTTTTTTTTTTCTATTATGAGAATACAAGACAGGTCCAGTTCCTACTTCAAGACTGGTAAAGCAAAGGTATTAATTACATTTTACTTCCCTACTCACTTGTCTTTTCATAGTATTCTTTTATGTCATGGGTGGGCAATTAATTTTCCTTAGCGTGTTTGTTCAGGGATGAATCCTACTGAGATTTATTTTTTTCTTTTTACGACTCTATAATTCCTTGTTTCGGGGTGGGGTCAGGGCGACTGAATGGAGCTGAGCATTTACTGGCTGTCTGCCCTTCCTGACGCCTACATGGAGTTCACAGGAGATATCTTCTCTTTGCATCGTGATAGAGAAACATGTTTCTGCCTAGGAATGAATTCTCAACCTGCCGCTCCCTGTTGAGATTTATTTATTAGACTTATATCCTTTGTTTTTCTTCTTGTTGTTAGGGAGCTTAAAACACCACATATCATTTTCTTCCTCCTATTTTCCTTCTCCAGAAGACGGGGTGGGCCACATAAGAAACTGGGATTGTTGAAGAGGGCCGAACCAATTTAACCTGATTTGATGTCCTCAAACTCTATCACCTCAACTTTTCAGGCTGCTCCAGGTCAGGGGAGAGCACTATGTACGTGCAAAAAAGTGACTTTTTTTCTGTGCCCTCCCTCATGGAACTAACAGAACACTGCTTAGCCAACACATATTTCATATACAAAGGACAAAGATACAAGCAAATTGAAGGAGCCCCTATGGGATCACCACTGTCACCTGTCATTACAAACCTGTTCATGGAAAAATTCGAATCCAGAGTCCTAGCCAATGCCACCCACAAACCCAAACTATGGTTAAGATACATCGATGACACATTTGTGATTTGGCCCCATGGAAAAGAAAACCTAAACAATTTCCTAACACACCTAAACAGCACACACCCCAAAATCAAGTTCACCATGGAAATGGAAACAAACAAACAACTACCATTCCTAGACGTACTAATCTACAAAAAAACAGATGGCACACTAGGACACACCATATACCAGAAGAAAACAGACACCAACCGCTACCTCAACGCCCAATCCCACCACCACCCAGAACAGATAAACTCCGTGGCCAAAACACTAATTGCTAGAACCAAATGTCTGGCAGACAAGACACACATAAAGACTGAACTATGCACCCTGACTAAAGTGCTGACAGCCAACGGCTTCCACAAAAGCAAAATCACCGGCTTGATCCACAAAAACACACTGAGACATAATGGAGACCTAGAAGATGAACAGACCTATGGAACAGCTGTCCTACCCTACATAAGAGGTACTACAGACAAAATCAGTAAGATACTACATAGGCATCACATCAAGACTACCTTCAAAACAGACAGAAAAATAGCAGCCATCCAAAGATAAAATTGACCTGGAAAACCAAGGCATATATGAAGTCCCCTGTGCATCATGCCCGGCCACATACATTGGACAGACCAATAGAAGAAGAATAAGTACTCACCTGGATGAACACAAAAATGCAGCAAAAAAGCTGGAACACACTTCCTCAGTAGTCCAACACATGAAAGCCACAGGTCATAGCATCGACTTCAATGGCACCAAAACCCTAGCCACTATAGAAAACCCCAGCCACAGAATTATCAGAGAAGCCATAGAGATTTAAAAAGACCTGAAAGCATGAATAGAAGAGATGATTCCACCAGACTGTCAATTATTTGGAAGCCTGCACTCACAAACAAAAAAATCTCCACACCACTAGCCAGGCAAACACCTGGGCACAAACAAATCCCCGGATACCTCCAGCTCAAACACACCCCAACCAGGCACCCAGATGAATCCTAGCTTCCTAACAAATGATAGCCATCCATTTACTCGGAGCCAAGCTGCACTAAAAGCTTCCAATACAGAAACACAATGTTGCCAGCCAATCAAGACACAAAAAAAGCCACAAAACAGACAGAAGATATCAGAAACACCAATCAAGCAGAACACAGCAAACTCCAAGACCAATAAACACAGACCAAGACTCCCAACCAATCAGGATGAAGAAAAAACCATTCTGGCACAGCAGTAGGCTGCCCCAAATTTAAAACTGAAACAACTGTAAAAGTCTGACTCACAGACGAGCACAATACAAAAGCCTGATGATGGCAGATGAGATTCTGCCAAAACGTTGCTACAACTTTAAAAGCACAACTACAATGACGTGGGAAAATACCCGAACAAAGCTGAATACCATACATACATACATACATACATACATACATACATACATACATACATAATGTTTTCTGAGGTTCTCGCGGGTATTTGTATGTGGATCTTTGGTTATTCGGGTTTTCTCCCGCGTAAAATTGGAAGTATCTAGGCACTTGGTAGCCTTAAGGTAGCTACAACAATGGAGTGGGGGGGAATCTTCATTTAAAAAAAGAAACCATTTTGTCTAAATTGTTTTATTTGGTTGCAGCGGAGTTGGTTTCTTTGTGAGGGTTTTTTTTTACTATCATGGACTATAATTTTTGTTCATGTGTTTCTTAAGCTATAATGGTGATCTAAATCGTCTCAATTACAATACGTTTTGTTTTCATTTCCTTTTAAACCGGGCCAAAACTGGGTTCATATGCCAGGATGGGTGTGTGCTAGGCTATAGTTTGCATCTCCTGATTTGCTGAAGAAAAAACAGGCTTTGTGTTCGTGCCATGCTAAGCTGTATCCTGTCATTTAGACATCAAATGGTACTGCCCTAAACAAGCTGCATCCTACCCTCTGATTTATGGCTTGGCAGGATGGGTGAACCAAGCTGAAGTCAAAGCTTAATTTGACTAAAATCTTCACAATTTTGCCAATTCCCCCTTTTTACCTTCAGGCTTAAGATAACGGTTTGTACACCAATCTCATTGCCTTTCCAAGCAATAACAGGAGATAACACTCTTTCTGAGCTGGTATCTGGAAGGAAGGAAGGAAGGAAGGAAGGAAGGAAGGAAGGAAGGAAGGAAGGAAGGAAGGAAGGAAGGAAGGAAGGAAGGAAGGTAGGTTGTAGGAGGGTGTCCAACCTGGCAACTTTAAGACTTGTGGACTTCAACTCCCATAATTCCTCAGCCAGCAAAGTCCACAAGTCTTAAAGTTGCCAAGGTTGGACACCCCTGGTTTAGGCTATAAAAATCTTGGCAGATGGATAGATTCATTGTATCTAAGTATTCTAAATTCCGAAATTTGAGGGGCTGCCACAAAGAAGAGGGTTCAACCTATTTGGCAAAGCACCAGAAGGCAAGAGAAACAGCAATGGATGGAAACTGAACAAAGAGAGAAGCAATCTAAAACAAAGAAGACATTTCCTGACAGTAAGAACAATCAACCCGTGGAACAGCATGCCTTCAGAAGTTGTGGATGCTCCAACACTGGAGGCTTTTAAGAAGAGACTAGAGACGATTTGTCGAAAATGTTATAGGCTCTCCAGCTTAAGCAGCGGGTTGGACTGGAACAGAGTTCCCCAATGTTTCTGGCTTTGCGGATTCAGTGGGAGAGGGGATGGTTCTGCGCGAGCAATTGGCAGGCCTGCGCATGTGCACGCAGCACCATTTGCACGAGCGGCATGCACACACACCTACTGCTCACTTAAATGGAGCGTGTGTGCACCCGCTCGCCCGCTGATCATGCAAGTGGGGATGCAAATGTGCGCATGCTTGCTGGCCGTTTCCATGGCCTGATTGCAAACCCTTCACGGCTCACTAGGAGGCCATGGCCCACAGGTTGGGGACCCCTGGACTAGAAGTCCCTTGCAACCTTGTTATTCTGACTGTTTGTATAAGTTTACCTGTGTGTGTGTAGGGGTGGGATTCTACCAGTTCGCACCTATTCGCTAGAACCGATTGTTAACATTCTAAGCAGTTCGGAGAACCAGTTGTTAGAAGAAATTACTGGCCTAATCCTGTAAGGAAGGCAAGAAGGAAACATTCTGGTGTTGCTTATAGAAACTGACTCTCTGTTAACCCTTATTACATTGTTGGCAGGACTAGACTTCCTGTCTCAGGAACTTCTCTGGAGTTTTTTTCCCCTCCTTTACTGGTACTTTGCTTGTGTGGAGTGGCCATTCAAAGTTACAATGGCACTGAAAAAAGTGACTTATGACCATTTTTCACACTTACGACTATTGCAGCATCCCCACAGTCATGAGAGGCCAGGTGAGGAGATGCGTGCCTTGATGTGAGTGATGTTGAGTTGGCCATGCCCAGCCAGTCACATGACCACCAAGCCATGCCCACCAACTAAGCCATGCCCACAGAACCGGTTGTTAAAAAATTTGAATCCCACCCCTGTGTATGTGGGCCCTTAAGTGTGTAATTTTTGTTCTGTTGTTGTTTCCCTTTGTTCAGTTTTATTCAGTTTTATTCAGTTTTATTAAGTAATACTCCAAAAGAATCTGGTTAGGGCAAGAATTCCTTGATCTTCTTGCTTTTAATACAGTAAAGTCAGTTTGGTCTAGTGGTTAAGACTCCAGGCTAGAAAGCAGGAGACCATGAGTTCAAATCTTACCTTAATCATGAAAGTCAACCATGAAAGTCCTTGGGCCAATCACTCTCTCTTAGCTAGACTTCTTGTTGTGGGGAAAACAGGAAGGTGTGTTGGATATGTTCACCACTTTGAGTTATTTATAGGAATAATAAAGGTGGGATACAAATAAAATAATAAAACAAAACCAAAAAGGCTATTCATTTTCCTGGGAAAAGAGAAATGTACTGCTGTTCCAAAGTGGCAATATTTTGCAACTTGCAACTTTCTCTCCATTCAACTTGGAATATACTACCACCTCTGAACAGTGGTGGGATTCACAATTTTGTCCTATCGGTTCTGTGGGCATGGCTTGGTAGGTGTGGTGTGGCTTGATGGGCATGGCAAAGGAAGGATACTGTAAAACTCAATTCCCACCCCACTCCAGGGGAACGATACTGTAAAATCTCCATTCCTTCCCACCCCTGGGGGAAGGTTACTGCAAAATCCCATTCCTCCCCATCCCACTAACCTGCTTTCCAGCTCCGTTCTCCTATGCAGGGCAACCAAAGAAGACCCAGCCGATCATCTGGGACTCAGGAGGCAGACAATCAGAGGTGGTATTTGCCGGTTCTCCGAACTACTCAAAATTTCCGCTCCCGGTTCTCCAGAACTGGTCAGAACCTGCTGAATACCACATCTGTCTCTGAAAGCTAGACAAGGAAGTTGACCAAAATATATTAGAAGACAATAATGGCCCACCAAGCACATTTCTTGAAAAACGGAGGAACTGAACCTTCTCATGTGATATATCACGTTGTTGAGCAATCTGAAGATCTACTTTAGGTGCATCCAAAAGGTTGAACCTGTCCATTAGATTGTTTCTACTAATTTTCACTGAACTACCTGGAATGATAAAGGCAGTGTTTCACATAACTATGAAATGAAGATGGCTGCTTGAAGTCCAAAGCCTCTGAGCACATTAAAATGCGGTTAGCCTTCTCCAATCAGATGTTTTCCATATATAGCAATAGCACTTATTAGGAGCACTTAGACTTATATACTGCCTCACAGTGCTTTACAACCCTATCTAAGCAGTTTACAGGATCAGCATATTGCCCTCAACAATTTGCGTCCTCACTTTACCGACTTCAGAAGGATGAAAATGCTGAGTCAACCTTGGGTTGGTCGGGATCGAACTGCTGTCAGTGAATAATGAGTTCATCTGCAATACTGCATTCTAACCACTGTGCCACCCTGGCTATATGTTAGATTACAAGGGCCTGGTCCGAGAGAAGGGGTCTTATCACCTAGAGCAGTTAGAAAGCATTGGCTAGCAGGCATTTTGAGCTCCATATGGCCACATTCCACATTCGGCTGGTAATAATTTTAGTTACACATAGAAATCACATTGTTATTTGTATTTTCTGTTTATAAAAGTCATTAACACCTAATACCTTTAGTTGTCCTTTTATTGATGGCTGGATTGTAGAACTTTTGCATTTAGGTGTTCGTGAACTTTTTTGTTGTTGTTGCCTTCCGTTGTTTTTCCTTCACCTGAAATGATAGGATAACCTCAAATTCCTTTGTTATAGAAAACTTGGAAGCAGAACTGTTAAGTATGGAGAATAATGGAGACCAGACATCTGACCAGTGACTTCAACTCTTTAATAAAGTGATAAACATAACAGAGCAATGCTATGGGCAGCAGTAACCCTTTATAGGGTTAGCTGCCTTATTAACCAATGAAAATGTGCATCAGGTTCAAACTACTGACCAATAAGGACAGTCCCAAAAGTGGCCAATCAGGGACTGGTTCTGGCCCAATCCCAAGTTGTTGTATAAGGACCAATCAAGTGTGCAGGTTTTCAACCCCTAATTTGCATTTAGGTTATTCACTTTTATTGATTCACAACACCCTCCCCTTGGGTTCCGTTTGAGGGAGCTGTGATAAAATCCTCAAGATAGGCAGGCCGTTTGGTCTGCCTGGATGATTTCGAGGCTCCACCGGGTTTTGTCTAATGTCCGGTTCGTGGAGCGTTTGGATGACCATTGTTAAGTTCTATTTCGCTGCACGGCGATTCCGTGCTGTATTCACTGTGGTTGTCTCTGCCACTGCGTGTTTCTTCGGGTTTTGCAGTTTGTTTTCCCCGTATTAAAGTTCCCTGAAGACATCAACTCCCTCCCCGCTTCACGCCCGGTGCTTCGCTGGGCTGTAGGGCTCCCGTTGACCTGCTATTAGTTGTATCAAAGTCAAATTCCTCGATACTCCCTCCCCTTGAGTTGGTGAACCGGGAAGTCATGGCCGCTGGGTGGTAATCTCGATCGGAGCTGGTCTATGTGGCGTTTCCACACCCTCCCATCGTCTGTTAGCAGGCGGTAAGATCTAGGCCCGGTGAGGTGGGTAACGGTTGCGGGTATCCATAACGGTCGCCGGAAAAGTTTTTGGCAAAGATTAAATCGCCTACCTTAAATTCCCGGCATTTGCTGCTAGAGCCGAAAGGTTTTTCCGGTGCGAAGCGGGGTGGAGTCGGTCAAGGTGCGATCGTATTTTCCGCCCCATAAGAAGTTCAGCGGGTGTTTTGTTGGTCATGCTGTGGGGCGTGATGTGCTGCAATAAGAGGATTCGATTGATTTTCTCATCGATGTTGCCAAATTCCATTTTGTGCAGGGTCTTTTTCACAAATTGTACCATGCGTTCTGCACGTCCATTCGCCGCAGGGTGCGCGGGCGAGGTTAGCGCATGGCGGATGCCCCGATCAGCAAGATATTGTTCAAAGGGCAATGCAGTGAACTGTGGGCCGTTGTCCGAGACCAACACGTCCGGAAACCCGTGCGTGGCAAATAGTCTGTTTAATTTATTAATAACTGAGTCAGTTGTAGTTGTGTGCATTCGATGAATCTTGAGCCAGTTAGAATAGGCATCGACAGTAATCAGGAAAGTGTGACCTTTGGTAGGCCCCGCAAAGTCAATATGAATACGGGACCACGGTCCCCTCGGCGTTCCCATTCGGTTGGGCTTGCTTTAGGTGGGCCGTTGCTGACGTCCTGGCAACCGTTGGCACGTAGCGACCCAGGCCTCGATTCTTTTGTCGATTCCCGGCCACCAAGCATAGCTACGTGCGAGTGATTTCATCCGCACAATGCCCGGATGTCCCTCATGCAATACCGCTAACACAGTCTGTTGCAATTTGCTAGGGATTACGACTCGATCGCCCCACAAGATACAGCCTTTTGGGAAAACAGCTCGGTTTGGCGGGCTTTGAAAGGCGCCCATTCAGGTGCAATTTGGTCCATCGGCCACCCCGTTCAACCCAGCGTAGTATGTGTTGCAGAACTGGGTCACGTTTCGTTTCAAAAGCAATGTCTCTAGCCGTCAAGGGTGGTGCCTGTAGAGCTTCAATCTGTAGTGTTGAGAGGGTTGGGGCTGGATCCAGCGCCTGGGAGCGGTGTTCTGCTCAATGCATCGGCGTGGAGAATCGATTTTCCCGGGCGGTGTTGCAAGGTGTAGTTGTAGGCCGCCAGGAATTCAGACCAACGGGTCATTCTAGTCTGTTCGCAAAACGTCTTGGAATTCTTGCACGAGTGCTTCCTCCCAATCGACGCTTTCGGCCTTGTGGACTCCGGCTACAGTGATTCCGAGTGGTCTGAACCATTGGAGGCCTAGAAGACTAGGCCTGTCTCGATCCACAACAGTCAGTGGCAGTGCGATGGTGCGGTCCTTGAATGAGACCTGGAATCTGCGGGACCCGGCGACAGGAATTTGGTTGCCCTGATAGTCTTTGAGTATAACCCTCTGAGGGTTAAGGTCTTGGCGGCGAATCGTTGGAAGGAGCTGTTGGAGCGTTTTCCACGACACCATTGAGAGGAAGATCCGAGTCTACCTCCATCACGCAAGGTTTGTTTTCGATGGCGACTTTTACTCGGATTTTCCCAGCATCAAGGGATGTAGCGTGGCCTATGGTGATTGTTTGGTGGGTCTCTTCCCGCCTGGTTTCTTCACGCCTGGTGGAAGTGGTGGACGGCTTGTTTCTGTAGGAGTGGTTCAATTTTTCTCGGTGTGTGCCGAAGAATCCTGAAGACTGGAATTCGGCCTGTCAGGGTTTGGAGTTCTGTTTGCTCCTGCAAACCTTTGCGATGTGACCGCGTCTCCCGCAATGGCGGCAAAGTGCGTCAAGGAATTTGCAGCCGGATCGTGGGTGATTTGCTCCACAGCCGGCACACGGTCGGAATGAGGGTTGTGAGGACTGGTCTCTCTCTCCGTTCGAAGTCGGTTGACCTCTTCCTCATCGCTGTCGGACGGGGACTCTAGGTCTTTGTGGTGAGTTGATACCGGGTGTCTCTCTGAGCGAGGCGAGGTATCCGTGGCGAGTTTACGTGGCGGTGCGTTGGTGCGGCGCATTTGGGCTGCCGACTTCTTTGTCGCCTCTGCTGCCGAGGCTTCTTTAAGGGCATCGGTGAGGCTGATGTCCCCCTTAGCCATAATTTTGCTCTGGATCGCGCCGTCTTCTAGGCCCAGAACCAGGCGGTCCCGGAGGGCTTCTTCTAAGTCATGCGAACCCGCAGAGGCCTCCTAGGTTCCGGAGGTCTGCGATGTAATTGGCAAGGCTTTCGCCCTTCCGTTGGTCCCTCTGGTAATATTCGTGTCTTCTTACTAGGGTTGGTACGGTGGGCGCGTAGTGAGCCCGTAGTAACGGCTCGAGGACGTCCCAGTCCATTTCTTTTACCTCTGCTGGCTTGGCAGCGACTTTGCCATTTTAAACACGGTTGGACCACAATGCGTTAGAAAGATAGCTCTTTTTTGCCGGTTGTTGCATCTTTCAAATTGTTGGTTTCCAGAAACATCTGGAACCGATCCATGTAGGCTTCCCAGTCTTCGGTCTCTGGGTTGAATGGAGCGGGTGGTACGGCACCGCTGGCCATGTTGCCGTTGATGGTGCGTGTTCGACCACGTGCTCTGTTGGTTGCTCTGTCGGTTAGTCAGTTCTTCGGTCTCCGGATCCCATCCTGCGTCGCCAGTGTTAAGTATGGAGAATAATGGAGACCAGACATCTGGCCAGTGACTTCAACTCTTTAATAAAGTGATAAACATAACAGAGCAATGCTATGGGCAGCAGTAACCCTTTTTATAGGGTTAGCTGCTGCCTTATTAACCAATGAAAATGTGCATCAGGTTCAAACTACTGACCAATAAGGACAGTCCCAAAAGTGGCCAATCAGGGACTGGTTCTGGCCCAATCCCAAGTTGTTGTATAAGGACCAATCAAGTGTGCAGGTTTTCAACCCCTAATTTGCATTTAGGTTATTCACTTTTATTGATTCACAACAAGAACTTAGGGCCCCTAGGAAAGGGCAAACATGACCTTGCATTCTAAAACCGGCTTGAATATCTAAAGATCTCTGCAAACAGAGAGGAACTCTGTGGCTTCATTGAGTAACAGGAAGAACTTCCTTTGTTCAAGAGCCCTGAAACATGTTGTGGCTTCCCTCATCCATTTCCACACAGCAGTGAGTGAATGCAGGGCACAATCTGTGCCTACTGACTGGTTCATCAGAGGAGTCACCCACACTATGTATGCAGTTTATAAGGTACCTGGTAAGGAAGGAATCATGGAAGAAGCCATCTAGAGGGAGATTGGCTTTGTGATTCTGGTTTAACCATGACATATGAAGCATATTCTCTTGCAGAGAAGAATAATTATTATAAGGTTTTAACCTCCAAGGATTTCAGCAGATACAACCGGTTATGTTATACCATCAGAGGGAAGGAGAGAGTAGAAATTTCCGCCCTGATTTTAAAATTATTTGCCAAGAAAGGGTGTAACATAAACTAAAGGGTTGAGTGTTTCTTATAAAATCAATTCATCAAACTTTGTAGTGGCTTAGTATACCTATTTGATGCCTTCTTTCTAAAAAAAAAAAAAGAGAGAGAAAGAAAAAAACCGCACCAATCAAAATTTGGCATTTTTGCTACTGAGATGCAACGTATGGATTATAAGAACATGGGACTGTGTGACTTATGGATAACTAAATAAACCAAAAGTGGCGAGCATTTATATGGAGAAGGCTGGTGTAATGAATAGAAAAGACGATATTAAAAATGCCTTCAAGAAACTTGGCTGTGCTATCCATATTATGTTAAGTCTCTGAAACAAAGCATCTATTTCCCAGTTCTGTATTAAAGTATTGAGATGGTTTAATCAGGAATGAGTTCACACACTGTTTTATTATTGGTTATAAAACAATTGGAACAATAAATGCCAAACAGAATAGCTGACCAGAGAGAGAGAGAGAAAGAGAGAGAGGATATAGATGATGAAAAAGGAGGAGAAAGGAATTTGCCCAAAGATCCTACCACCAACTTAGAACATGGAACACAGAATAAAAGAGTTGGAAGGGACCTTGAAGGTCTTCTAGTCCAGCCCACTTCTCAAGCAGGAAACCCTTAGATAATACTCCATTTATTAATTTATCTAAGAATTTAGAAATTTCACTGGGAGAAGGAAGAAAAGCATGTTTAAAACATGGCAACTGCTCTTAAGCAGGCTGAACAGCATTATAGGTTTAATCATATTTAGGTTTACTTAAAATTTATTGTAAACTGGCCACTCATGAAGTAAGGCTCCTTTGAGTTGAAGCCACCTCTTGGGATCTTCATGGGCATAACCATTCAGTTTCTTTGATACCAGTATCAAAGTGTGTTTTTTTCCAGGGCTTTTTGACTTCCAAATTTAGCCGGCAGCCCTAGAATTCTCTAGTGGCCTTCCAGAGTCGATAAACTATTCTCCTTGATGTCTTGTTGCAGAATGCAATTGTTTTTACCATTTTTATTTTTCTGAGCAGAACGGATTACTCCCCAAGCTACTACATTTCTCAGTGCAATTTGTATGCGTCCTAAACGGTCTCTCACTTCATCTCCTAACATTAAAAACTGCTAACACTTTAGAGAACGAAACAGAATTTCCCCCCATGTGTTAACAGACAGTATGAATCATTGAACAAGAGGGACTATCAAGGGACAGTCAACAGAAACCGGGAGGGGGCGGGGTGGAAATGACTTTTTTGTAATGTCAGGTTTGCCCTCTAGTGGTACTCTTTGAAATCTGTCCCTTTCTGTTTGCTTTTTTGCGTTTTCAAGGCTACTGGGATCAAAAGCAACAGAGGATTGTACCAACATTATTAAACAGCAGGACATAAAAGATAGACTTCCATTTTTAAAAATATGCTTCCCCAGACATCCTAGGGGTTGAATGGAATGTCCCATTCTGCCTCTTCTGACTTTGCTCCAACATCTGTCATCAGCAGGGATACCATTTCAAATTTTCCCACAACCCCACATGACCTGGCTGTAATGCACTATGAAAAATCTAAAATGTTAGCTTTCAAGGGTCTGCAGCTGCTGTCAATTAAGCAGTGAGGAGGTTACCTGCCTGTGGCCTTCCTATTTGATGGTGCTTTGTTACAGTTAGGAAAGTCTCCTGCACAATTGTGTTTATTCTCCTACGCAATTTGGCTAGGTTTTTTTTCCCTCCAAAAAGAACAAAGTACATATTCTAAAAAGATCTTACCACCGTTGTGGTGCGTTGGAAGAAATAGACTTCTGGGTTCGGTTCCAAGTGGGGAAGAAAGACATTGGAAACATGGTGACTGCTTGGAAAGATGGTTTAATGGTGGATAGGATCACATGCCTTGGGTTAAGAAATAAGGGGAAAAAAGGGCTGAGATGCTGAGAAACCCTTAGTTTTATACCTTCTGTTGGGCCCCACCTTAGTGTTTCCTGTTCCTGTGCAAGAAATGTATCCCATTGGCTGTCAGACTCCCAGTGGCGGGGGTCTTAACTAACTTTGTAAGCTTTGTCTGGACCACATGGGTTCACCTGAGTGCTGGCTGATGCAATCTTCCCAGGCCAGGTGGTGAGATGGGCAGAGGCCTTTGTTATGTAGAATATACTCTGGTCTAGGCCTTAATGGCCCACCCATTAACAAAGGTGGGGATGAGCTTATCCTTCTGAGTTTCTCTTTTTAGGGGAAATATTCTGCCTTTTTAATATATCCTAAAATATTTCATTTTCCTAGGAGAGGGGTGGGTTTTAACTTCCAACAGGTGTAGATATTAATCCTGATGAGCATCAACAAGTATCTTGCACTTCTTTTTGGAACATCCCAAAGGTATGTCTGTGTCAACTCCTACAATATTCCTATGCCTGTTTTAGTAGCTGCCATAAAAAAAGGGGGAGGGAGGAAATCTGGAAAAGCAGTGCAGCAGTTTGAAATCAAAAGTACATTCCAGCACTTATCTTTAAAAGATTGTAACTAAACTACCAGAGCTTTTGCCCGAGAATATATTTAATTGGAAAACGTGACTGATGACAACCCGTGAATGTGCTTAATTGGAGAATCTGATTTATGAGACACCCAGGGGGGAAGGGAGAAACAGGGTCACAGGTACATTACATATGCCAGGGTGGGCTTCATACAGGGCAATGCCAGTATGTCACCTCTAATAAATCCTTTGATGTTTTTAAAAGTTAGGCTCAATAATCATTATTTAATTAGGGCGATTGCTGGAATCCTGACACTCTGATCTTCTACATCTAATTTATCCTTTGTCTTGACTTTCTACTTCCCTCCATCTCACCAAATGTATGGCAATTGTTTTTTATTAGTACGTTATCTGCTCACATAACCGAAATATGTGATTTCAGCTTGCCACTCATCAGTTCAAGGGAAGAGTCAGTCTTTATTTCTTCCAGAATCAATTGGTAGATTCTTCTGGCAGCCCATAATAAACAACTTTGAATCTGTTTCCTTCTCTTTCTTAAGGCACAGCATTCAGAACTGTGCACCACCAATGAAAGAAACATTGTTTTAACAATTCTGATCTTCATAATTACATAAATAGCCCTCGTTTAGTAACCACAATTGGGATTGGCAATTACTTGTTAAGTGTTCACTTATTAAAACTGCAACTGTGCTTATTATTTTACTTCAGCTTTCCTTTGCTTTACAGATTGGTTTATTTCTTCCAGAATTGCAGTTGGTTGGTTGCAGTTATTTTTTTCATTACAATTATAACTGCAACAGGTTGCAAACAAAGCAAAATGGGTTGCTAAATGAGGATTATCTTTACAACATAGTGTAACAATATCTTCATTATTGCGAAAGTTTTCCACTGCCTTCTTGCCAGGATAAATCTCTACTTTTCTTCTCTCATACTCTATTCATGTTTATCTGTCCTTGAATACCTGAATGCAAAATTATCTTAATCTTTTTTTCATCAACCGCGAGTTCATTAAATATGCTGGTTGACATAATCCATCTAATCCCGACCCTGACTTTTTTTCTTTGTTTTTAAAATTTTTCTAACAAACTGTTTCAAGTCTTTTTTTTTTTACATTCAGCTAATTCAACTAACACAGTGGGTGTCATCTCAGCGTCAAAAATGGTTAAGGGTTTCCTATTTACAGTATTTTGATTCTAGATACCAGATCTTCTACACAAGTTAAACAGATATTCATTCATTCATTCATTTTCTATAGCCGCCAGTCACAATCAATGATGGTGTACATTCAATCCAAAAAATATAGTATAATTAAAACAATTATAATTATCCAAAATAAATACATGTATGGGGCAATGGGCATCCTTGCCTCATTCCCTTTCCAATTTTGAACAATTGTTTCTTTAACTTTAGTTTTTACAATAGAATAGAATAGAATTCTTTATTGGCCAAGTGTGATTGGACACACAAGGAATTTGTCTTGGTGCAAATACTCTCTGTATACATAAAAGATACATTCGTCAAGAGTCAAGAATCATCAGGTATAACACTTAATAATAGTCATAGGATACAATAAGCAATCAAATCATACTAGGAAGCAGTCAATATAAACTGTAAGGATACAAGCGACAAAGTTACAGTTATACAGTCACAAGTGAGAGGGGATGGGTGATAAGGAATGATGAGAAGATTAATAGTAGTGCAGACTTTGTAAATAGTTGAACAGTGTTGAGGGAATTATTTGTTTAGCAGAGTGATGGCGTTCGGGGAAAAAACTGTTCTTGTGTCTAGTTGTTCTGGTGTGCAGTGCTCCATAGCGTCGTTTTGAGGGAAGGAGTTGAAACAGTTTATATCTGGGATGTGAGGGGTCTATAAATATTTTCACAGCCCTCCTCGTGCAGTGTACAGGTCCTCGATTGAAGGCAGGTTGGTAATAATTGTTTTTTCTGCAGTCCTAATTATCCCCTGTCAATAGCTTCTTGTTCATTGTGAATGTTCTTCAAATCAGCTATTCTGGTATACTTACTAGCCTTCATTTCCGCCCCCCCTTATCAGATATGATCTATAATCAAGCATCTTTTTATACTCAGTACAAGAAAGGTTAACCTTCTTTTTATATTTATTCCCTCTATAATCCATTTTATGCTAGCTATCTGATTTTGTGTTCCTTTGCCTGTTTTTTTTTTAATGATTTAGTTGTCATATCTGCTTCCACATATGGCTCTCTGTTTTTTTAATATATCTCCTTCCAAGTATGACTATCTTCTTTATAAAAAAAATGATTGTTTGAAGATTTAGTACACCATCTCTTGCATTTCTGTTCTTTGGTATAGATATATCTATGAATCTATTATCTTTTCTAGATTCTCAAGTCTTATGTCACACTTTAACTGCCTCTCAACTTTTAAATAACCCAGTGGGTATTTCTTCTGCATCTGATGGTTTTCTTTATGACAAGTGGTTATTATGTCTTCTAACTAATTTTCTAGGGGGATAGGTTTCTGATTTATTTTTTCTGTTATTTTATAATCTTCTCTGCAGACTTTCAATACCAACTTTCCATATTTCTTTATGTCATTTGTCTCTATTGTACTGTATATCATCCACAATTAGTTTGGAGTAATCTTAACTTAGGTGTAAATGATTCTGTGATTTTCTGGTCTTAAAAATCTATCTCTCTCTCTCTTTTTTTTTTTTAGTTTTTGACATCTTTTTCTCTTATTCGTTCCTTTAAAAATGTACATTTAGTTGTTGTATATCCTGCTTATTACCCAAGTCTTTCACTGCCCATCATTCTCTGTCTATCACAATAGCTTGTCCTGACAGTTGCTTGAATCTTTTCTTCTTTGAAATTTTGGCATGTTTTTTGTTGCTTTGACGCCACAGTGACTAGATCTGCACTTTCTCCTTGTCCCAGAGCCAATGCAGACCACACATCATTTGTAGAGTGTGTAAGCATCATCAGCATGGGAGGGGGGTTGGACTAGATGACCTACAAAGTCCCTTCCAACTCACCTGTCATCTGTAAACAGCACTGTCCTTGACATCTCACAGCCCATCACAAACCCACCGCCCACAGGTGTAGCCTCTTCCTTTCTGAGATCCCTTATGCCCTAATGAGTGTTCGGTCTATCAGACTTCCTTCCAATTTAGCAATTTTTACTTCTTTAAAATGTGGCTGTGGTTGCCCTTCTTAAACAGCAGCTTACAACTTCTCAACACTAATTGGGCGACAATGCCAAGTCTCTTAGCAATTTCCATAGCGACTCCGTTTTTCATTTTACAATAAAGGTATGTGAATTGCTTCCTTATGTTGATCTTTTATTCTGACTTTAGGATGTTGGCAGGGTGCTTGCTGTCACTGTCGGGCGCCCTGGTGGGCATCAGCCTGATGTGCCTGGCCGGTGCAGGCCACACAGCAGTTGGTTCCTCCGGTTTCTCCGCCTGTGAGCTAGACGACCAACTGTTTTGTGGTCCTGCTGGCCTTGCCTGACCTTTGCACAAGGTTGCATGAAATGGCAGGCAAGGTACGACTGTTTTGTCCCAGGTGGTCCCAGGCAAGGCAGACCTCCAAATAGCTCTTTATTTCTCTCAACAAACATTCCAGCCAACGGCAATGACGGGTAAGGCTCCACCCCAGTGGTGGGATTCAATTTTTTTTTACTACCAGTTCTGTGGGTGTGGCTTGGTGGGCGTGGTGTGGCTTGGTAGGCGTGGCAGGGCAAGGTTACTGCAAAATCCCATTCTCTCCCACCCCACTAACCTGCTTTCCAGCTCCGTTCTTCTGTGCAGGGCAACATATTAACCTCCCAATAAATCCTTTGAAGTTTTGGAAGTTTGGCTCGAGACTCATGAGTTAATTGAGGTCACTGCCAGAATCCTGACAGCAACCCAGCCAATCAGCTGGGACTCGGGAGGCAGAGAATAGATGGAGGCGGGGCCAGTCAGAGGTGGTATTTGTTGGTTCTCCGAACAACTCAAAATTTCTGCTACCAATTCTCCAGAACTTGTCAGAACCTGCTGAATGCCACCTCTGCTCCCACCCCCACGCTAACCTGGAGGCAGCCATCCTCCGTCTCCCAAACACAGCCCCAGAAGTACAAAGAAAACCCACAGAGTAGGAGCATACTCACAGGGCAAGGTCCAAGGTTCCAAGTCCAATCCACAAGGCAGACTCCAGACGCAGGACAAGGGCAGTCTTCAGGATGAGGAACAGGTCCCAGACAAGAAGTAGTTTCAAAGGGCCAGCGAAGCAAAGGGCTAAAAGCAGACCACAAGAGAAGGGCTAGATCCAAACAATCTTCCACGCGAGGCAAGGCAAACAGCAACAGGCCCGAGTCGAACCCGGGGGATTGTAAACCAAAGAAAACAATTGTTCCTGGCAAAAATTAACTTCTCACAGCTTCTCCTTAAGTTACGCCCCTGCAGGTGTTAACTCCCCTGCAGGTGTGAAGAGGGGTGAGTGACCTCTTCCCGAGTAGCCTTGCAGACCTAACCCTACACTCCACTCTTCTTGCCCTTAGATTGAGTGGAGTATTCGATTCAGTTTATTACAGTAATAGACCAGAGACCAGAACAAATAAAAACACTCAGTAAATATACAATTAAACATTCTAGTACAAAATAATAGCTAAAATCTATGATAAAATCCAGTCGGTCCATTGTACGTGGTCTAACTATACTAAAACTACAATCCATAATTTGCAAAGAGTGGATTAAACTACTGTTCGTCATCAGAGGAGATTGGCTGTCTATCAGCACCGCTGCCAGTCAGCAGCTGATCCTCCCCTGTGTCTATGAAGGCAGGCAGCTCTCCATCTGGTTGACTACCTCCCCCAATGCCAGAGGGGCCTGGGACAGCACCGTCCTCAGCCCCTGGTATGCTTTCCCTTTCAGATGGTTCTAGTTCCAACTCCTCCTTCTCCGAACTGGGTTCTGAGGGTAACCATGACACTGGCGCTATGGCAGCCACCTCTGCGACATGTGGGATGGCACTTGCTCTAGAATTGCACAAAGCCGCCTCTGGCTCTCCCAAAATGGCACCTGCTTCTGGCACTCAATCTCTGTAGAGGGAAGGTCACACAGCAGATTAGTTGCATCTCTTTCCCAAAGGTGATTCCATGAGGCACCCCTTTTCTACATAACAACCTGTGTGGTCACTTCATGGCTGCAACAGGCAGAGCAGGGATTGTGGCCAGTAGGTGAGACAATTATGTGGGCACTTGGTTTTACAATCACCTCAACCTTCAACCATAGTTCTGGGCCCAATTATGATCAAAATTGAGAACTATCTTATACTACTTCAGAATGCAAGGGACATTTTATCACTGAATTATCTGCACCTAAAAATGTTTCCAGCCAACATGTGGGGAGAAAAAGAATATGCCCTTTGCATATATTTCCATCCATTATAGGTAACTGTAATGAAAAAGATTTGATTGGCAAACCAGGAACTTGGTTTTTTTTCCCCTGAGAGGCCATGTCTTGGAGGTATTCTGCTCTTAATCATCTCTGTTTTTTATGGAGTACTTTTTAAAAAAAGTGAATATGTTATCACCAACTTGGATGCCAGCTGGTTTCTTCATTTAGAGCCAAGAGCTTTCACAGAACAACATATAATTTTCACAGCTCTAACATTAAAAAGGGTGAAGATGGCAAATATCTTTGAGATCAGCAGAAAGAGACTGCTCTAAAATAAATAAATCTAACACTGTAGCCTGCAATGTTTACTGCGTTACTAAGGGAGAAATCCAAAGCCAAATAATTGTTTGAGATACCCTAAAGATAGTGATAAGGTATAAGCCAGCTGGGAAAGTCAAAGGAAATCATCAAAACCATAAAAAGTGAAAGAATATTTTGGACGTGTGATGCAACACCTGGAAAAATACAGCATACTTCACTTAATCCTCCAAGGAAAGATTGAAGCCAAATGAGACGCAGGCAGAAGAACATCATGGCTTCAAAATCTAAGTTTTGGTTTGGACAAAACTCAGCAGTACTTTTTTGTGTGGCTGTTCGTAAAATAGGATCGCCAACGTGATCGTCAACATCCGATGATGGATATGGCGCAAGAAGAAGAAGAAAAATAGTGAGTGGAGGCAGGTTTGAGACTGGCCTCAACGACGGAAACTCGAATGATTCCTGCTTTGGAAAAAATACAAAGAAGGAGCTAAATAGGTTTTCTGGAACTCCTGGTAAAAAAAAGGTGGGATATAACTCTAATAAGAAAATAGATAATGAACAAACAAGCATCTATCTTTAATGGAGGGGCCAAACTCTTTGAATTGTTTTAACATGTTCCCTCATTCATCCACCATGCACTCTTGTGACATGGTTGGCTTGGACTTGACTTGGGATTTGTCAGCCAACGATTACCATTTTATGCAATGATTTGTGGCTTAGCACAGCCAACAAAACTTCACTCAATAAATGAAGGTTTAAGAGAGCTATGGCAATCAAGCCCTGGTAAAGAAGGCGCCCATGATTTTAAGCTGTGAACAAGACATATATGGCCAAGTTTCCAAGTTCCTGCCTATGACTTGTTGATTATCCCATTAACCATGACAGAATTTTGCCCTGGGAACCTCCCTTTTGTGCCATGCCTCCTGATTATTTGTTTGTTTGTTTTTTAATTATTCATCAAATTTTTAAAACCACCCAACTCTCTTATAGAGGGACTCTGTGAGGTGTACATATACTGTTCTGACCAAGGCTTCCTGAGACCATAATTAAGCATACATTTAGTTAAAACAACTCTTGGTTTATTTCAACGCTGAGAATTATGTTCATTCCCAGCTGGTAATGAGTCCCAAACTGTCCCTTCAAGATAAGCGCCCACCTTTCTTTCCTTTGAATTGCTGCCAACAACTAGAGTGCCAAATGAATTATAAAAAACCAAACGAAGTACAAAGTCCACACAGAGCTTCAAGGTTTAATCGGAACAGAAAGAATGACTTTGCTTCCTGCAAAGGTTTCGTCACTTTTGCCTGTTCTTTATACCTTAGGAGAGGGGCAATCACCTCCAAGCCTTACTCCCGAGTCGCCCCTTTTGTCTCAGCTGCTTTTGCCTTCCAGCAGTTCTGCGCACACGCGCACTGGGAACAGGCTCCCCTTGTTCTTCTGCCTTGCTGCTGCCAGACTCCGGAGGCTCCAGAGTCAGCACCTCACTCCCAGATGGTCCTGGCCCCATCTCTGCATCGGATGCAGGACCCTCATCCGAGTCCTTTCCAGACTCCCTGACTGGTCCCCGTTCTTCCCCACTGTCGATTCTGCTGCTGTCTGCACAGGCTGCCACAACATACACAATATTAGAAATATTTGAGAGAATTATCAGAATGACAGAGTTGGAAGGGACCTTGGAGGTCTTCTCGTTCAACCCTCTGCTCAAACAAGAGACCCTATACTAAAGAAGGACCAGGAGACATGACAGCATTCTTCCAATATTTGAGGGGCTGCCACAGAGAGGAAGGGGTCAAGCTATTTTCTAAAGCGCCTGTAGGGCAGACAAGGAATAATGGATGGAAACTGAACAAGGAGAGATTCAACCTGGAAATAAGGAGAAACTTTCTGACAGTGAGAACAACCAACCCATGGAACAGCTTTGCCTTCAGAAGTTGTGGGAGTGCCATCCCTTGAGACCTTGAAGAAGAGATTGGACTCCCATATGTCAGAAATGGTGTAGGGTCTCCTGCTTGGGCAGTGGGTTGGACTAGATGACCTATAAGTTCCCTTCCAACTCTGATTATCTGTTATCTGTTTATTCCAGACAAGTGGCTGTCCAGTCTCTTCTTAAAAGCCTCCAATGATAGAGCACCCACAACTTCTAAAGGCAAGCTGTTCCACTGGTTAATTGTGTTCACTCTTAGCAAATTTCTCTCTAGTTCTAGGTTGCTTCTCTCCTTGATTAGTTTCCACCCACTGCTTCTTCTCCTGCCCTCAGGTGCTTTGGAGAATAGCTTGACTCCCTCTTCTTTGTGGCAACCCCTGAGATATTGGAACACAGATATCATGTCACCTTTAGTCTTCCTTTTTCATTAAACTTGACATACCCAATTCCAGCAACCATTCTTCAAATGTTTTCTATTTATGTATTTTCTGCTATGTATTTAAAAAGATGCAAGTGATGCCAAAAATTAATCGTATTGCCTTCATTTAATGTCCAATCCACGAGCGAGACTCTTAGCTATGCTGGTCTTAAAGGAGCATTTTCTCCCTTATATCAGCCCCATCTCAAGGCAACCAGAAGGGATGGAAAATGTGTTTAGTTTTGCCACATGTTAATTTACGATGACCGTGAGTAACAAAATCAGGACAGAGACGGACAATTAGGAAGGCAAATGTCAGGCTGGTATAATTTTCTTCTGAAGGATGGAAGCAATAAAGTCTCCGAAATCAAAAGACAAACGAACAGCTGAGCGGAATGGCTAACCACAATTCAGGAAACCTTTTCTTAAATCAGATTAACTGCTGTCTCTCCTTTCAAAAGCCACAATAGCACAGATTAAAAAACCCTCAGGGTAATTTCAGGGCTGCGATAAGATACACTGATAAACTGGGTGTTTGTGTGTGAAGGAAGGAGAGACAGATGGATCGATTCGCTTTTGTTCTTTCCTGAGGTTGTGGGCTTAGGTCATTCTTGACCAGAAGTCTCCAAACTTGGCAACTTTAAGACTGGTGGATTTCAACTCCCAGAATTCTCCAGCCAGCTGGCTGGAGGATTCTGGGAGTTGAAGTCCACCAGTCTTAAAGTTGCCACGTTTGGGGATCCCTGTTCTTTACAATCAAGGCAGGTAGCTGCACATTGAACTCATGTTGTTTAAGAAGGGATTGGACAACCATTTGTCGAAAATGGTACAGGGTGTCCTGCTTGAGCAGAGGGTTAGGCTAGAAGACCTCCAAGGTCCCTTCCAACTCTCTTATATTTTATTTATTTATTTATTAGATTTGTATTGCCGCCTATTCGCCATGGCGACTCAAAGTGGCTTACAACATATAAAACCACAGTTTAAAACAAAACAACTCGTAAAATCAAATAAATTAATATAGTAAAATCAAATAAATTAATATAGTAAAATCAGAATATATATTCTGTTAATTCTGTCATTAATAATTCCATTCAAGGGAATTGCTGGCCTGGCCTGAATAAACTGGTTTGCCTCTAAACTGGTTTGCCCTCTTCTCACAGGCTTAAAGTTTGGTGGCCCATTTGGAATTCAGCATCAGTTGGCATTTCATCCAGTAGTTTTTTGTTTTTTTATTGTAAGTATTACACAGTTGTGCATTAGGCAGCAAGCTTGTCCCCCACCTCCTGTTCCTCCTTATCAGAGAGGAAAGCTGCACCTGTAGAATTTCTGCCTGCCTCCCATGATGCTGTGAATAGCCCAGTCTTTCTCTATCTGAGCCAGCTTCAGACTGGGCTGTTTAGATAGATAGATAGATAGATAGATAGATAGATAGATAGATAGATAGATAGATAGATAGATAGATAGATAGATAGATAGATAGATAGATAGATGTATGGTATTCAGCTTTGTTCGGGTATTTTCCCACGTCATCATAGCTGTGCTTTTAAAGTTGTAGCAACATTTCGGCAGAATCTCATCTGCCATCATCATAGATAGATAGATAGATAGATAGATAGATAGATAGATAGATAGATAGATAGATGATAGGTAGGTAGGTAGGTAGATAGATGATAGGTAGGTAGGTAGATAGATACATAGGTAGGTAGAAAGGTAGATAGGTAGGTAGATGATATGTAGATAGGTAGGTAGGTAGATTTATAGATAGATAGGTAGGTAGGTAGGTAGGTAGGTAGGTAGGTAGATGATAGGTAGGTAGGTAGGTAGGTAGATACATAGGTAGGTAGATACATAGGTAGGTAGATACATAGGTAGGTAGATACATAGGTAGGTAGATAGATAGGTAGGTAGGTAGGTAGAAAGGTAGGTAGGTAGATGATAGGTAGGTAGGTAGGTAGATTTATGGATAGGTAGGTAGGTAGATAGATAGGTAGGTAGGTATATAGATATATAGATATATAGGTAGGTGGGTAGGTGGGTAGATACACACACACACACACACACAGATGAGCGGAGCTGGCTTGTTAGACTCAGGGAAGGGAAGGCATCTCCCCGTTCTTTCAACAGCGAAAAGCTGGCTAGAAGATCTGGGGCGAGCACCACGCACTTTCAAACGAGACGCCGGCAAACAGCTAACCTGGTTCGCGGATACATCGCCCCCCGGAACTGGCTCCTGCCTCGCCTCGCCTCGCCTCCTCTGCTTGGCTCCGCGTTCAAGGGAGAGGCAGAGCGCCCGGATCTCGTAGCATCCCACCGGCTCCTGCAGCATCGACCACCCCAGCCCCAACCCCGGATCCTCGCTCGCAGCCCGCCAAAGGCAGGAAAGTTTGGCAATGGAAACGGAGGCAACTCAACGGGGAGGCGCGCCGTCCGGTTTCCTTCTCTCTCTCTCTCTCCGTCTTTCTTCCAGTCTGCATTGGACCATTCTCAAGAATGAAGGCAGCGAGTCCCAGACTTCTTCGTTGGCTGGTGGTCATGAGCCAATGAAGGGGTGATATGAGAGCAGTGTTCTCCCTGGATTTGAGGTGCTACTGCCACAAAGACAAAAACACAACTTATTTCCCAAAGCGCCAGAGGGAAGGACAAGAAACAATGGATGAAAACTAATCAAGGAGACAAGCAACCTGGAATGAAGGAGGAACTTCTTAACAGTGAGGATAATTAACCAGTGGAAAGAAGTTGCCTTCAGAAGTTGTGGGTGTTTCATCACTGGGGGTTTTTAAGAAGAGACTAAACAGCCATTTGTCTGGAATGGTATTGGGTCTCCTGCTTGAGCCGGGGCTTGGATTAGAATGGCAATAGCCCTTAGACTTATATACCGCTTCACCTCTAAGCGGTTTACAGAGTCAGCCTATTGCCCCCAACAATCAGGGCCCTCATTTTACCCACCTCGGAAGGATGGAAGGCTGAGTCAACCTTGAGCCTGGTGAGATTCGATCTGCCAAATTGCAGTGCCGAAGGTCAGCAGAAGTAGCCTGCAGTACTGCACTCTAACCACTGCACCATTAGAAGATATCCAAGACATCCAATGCCCCTTCCAATTCTGTGGTTCTGATTCTGATTCGAAGATGGTGGCGCTGCGGACCTGCTGATGAACCCGCGGCTGGCCAGGTCCCCTACAAGCGCCCACCAAATTCAGGCTCGAAGGGAGGGGGAAAAAAATTTTTTTTTTCAAAGAAGAAGCCCAGAAAAGGAGAAAGAGAAAGACCTTCCCCGATGGAGAATGCTTCCAACCACAGCTGGGAGGCCTGGGACCGCCAGGGACCGCTCAGTGGCTTGAGGGTGTTGGCAGGATGCTTGCTGTCGCTGTTGGTGCTGAGCACCCTGGTGGGCAACAGTGTGGTGTGCCTGGCCATCCTCCGGTTCCCCCACCTCCGGACCAGAGCCACCAACTGGTTTGTGCTTTCCCTGGCCTTGTCTGACCTTTGCGTAGGACTGCTGGTCATGCCCTGGAAAGCGGTCACAGAAGTGGCAGGCGGGGCGTGGCTCTTTGGCAGCACCTTCTGTGACACCTGGGTGGCCTTTGACATCATGTGCTCCACGGCTTCCATCCTCCACCTCTGCATCATCAGCCTGGATCGCTACTGGGCCATCGCCAACCCTTTCTGCTATGAGCGGCGGATGACACAGTCCCTGGCCTTCACGATGATCACCTTGGCTTGGACTCTCTCTGTCCTCATTTCCTTCATCCCGGTCCACCTCCACTGGCACAGCGCCGAGGCGACCCCTGGCTTGCTTCCCTATCACTGTGACACGCGTCTCAACCGTACTTATGCCATCGTCTCCTCCTTGGTCAGCTTCTACATTCCCGTCTCCGTCATGATTGGGATGTACGCGCAGATATTTCGCATTGCTAAGGCTCAGATCCGTCGCATCTCCACCTTGGAAAGGGCAGGTGGCCTGGGCTTGGTCAAGGGGAAGGAGCCGGTTTCTTCTCTGCGCAGCTCACTGTGCAAAGAAACTAAGTTGCTTCAAACCTTGACCATCATCTTAGGAGTTTTTGTCTGCTGCTGGCTGCCATTCTTCTTGCTCAATTGCCTGTTGCCCTTTTGTGACACAGGCTCCAAGGACAGAAGCCCTGAGCAGCTGACCTGCGTCAACCCATCTGTCTTCAATATTTTCATGTGGCTTGGCTGGTCCAACTCCACCATCAACCCGGTGATCTATGCTTTCAATGTAGACTTCCAGCGGGCATTCAGGAGCCTGTTGGGCGGCCACCATTTTCCTTGCTGTACTCCCAACCGTTCTGCCACCCAGAGAGTCCATCTGAGTGGTGAGTTGACCTCCTACCCACACAGAAAAGATGAAGGTTCCCCTATGTCCTTACCTGCACAAGCCATTGTGGCTTGGAATGAGCCACTCCCCTCCACAGCAAGCATCCAAGAAGAGCACTATGGAAGGCTCATATCAGAGAAAGAGATATGTCCATCCTCTCCAAGGGCTTACAGAAGCAGTTCCAATATGCCAGTTTTGCTACCTTTTCAGTGTGAGACTGAGCTAATTCTGGAAACGGATATTTTCCATGATGGAACTTAGAAACTCAACAACCTCATCTCAGAGGTTGTGCCTAGATCTAGAAACCACATGAGAACGTGATAGGACAGAAGAAGAAAATGAGAGACCAACACACTTAATGTGTTTTCTTAAAGGGCTGTTCTGAGTGACTGCTATGCAAAAGTAAGCTAATCTCTAGAAAGTATATAGCAACCCAACAGGCTGTTGAATTTGGAAGAAGCTGCTCTGTGAATACAGCCAATTCCTTTCCACAGTCATCTAAATTGGTGGCCATCATCATTTCTGACTTTTCTAACTATGGCTGCTTCTGGATAGCAGTTGATATGTTGGTTTGAGAGGATAAACTTGTACTTTTTACAAGATGGATTTAACAACCCTATACACATATACATTTCCTCTTCCCATATAATGTCAGAAGAAAGAGTTTTAACCTAGCTTTTCTTCTGACATACTAATTTTCAATAAGGAAGGTATGTGTGAATAGGTATCCCTATGTGAAATGCTACAGCTCAGGTTCAATTTTGGCACTGCAGAAAATAGGATGCTTTGCAGAATAGTCAAATTATTGTTGGTTGTGAAATCAGCCAGATATTTGGATTGGCCACTATGTTATGTCATTGTTTATAATCAGTTTGTAGGATCTTGTCATCTATTATTTTTTCCTGTGTTGTTTTTTTTTTGCACAATCTGCACTTTAAATCACTTGATGATTTTTCAGTTCGAATCTTGATTTTATTAGTTCAAACAGCTGCCAAAATCAAGCCTTCAGTTTCTTTTTTTATGTTCCTGTTGTAAGCCATTGCCAGATTTTATCTTTATCCACCTTCCCCTTGATCTTTTGTAGAAACTGACCATGTAATGGATTTTCCTTGCCAGTATTCTGTTTGTGTATTTATTACGTTATTTCAATATTCATGTTGTGTCCTGTACATTCAGTAAGTTCCAATTTTAACTTGCACCAGTTCTTGTTCTTGGTTGTCTTTTATGTAAATACCCAATGCATGCTTTTCATTGACTGTTTGACTTGAAATAACTATCAGTCTCCATTTCTGCAGAAAAGGTATAATCTATCAATATTACTATGGGGGTGTAATACATAATAAATAGTAATCCTCCCTCCCTTCCTTTTTTCCTTTTTTCCTTCTTTTGTCCAAAGAGACCAGGACAGCTAGTGTTCAGTTATTATTACTATTATAGTATATTGCGAAGACCCTTGACCAGGATGGAGTATCTAAGCAAATAAGAAATTCCATATTAAATATTAAACTTATTAATGCAAACTTGTACTAAATTAAAGCTATAACCTAATTCCAAAGATTTAGGTTGTATCCAAGTGGAACAATATTCAGTTCTTTACATCTGGCCCAAAGATATGAGAAATTTTTAAATCATGCAGATTAATTATTTATTGGGTGTAAAGATAAAAAAAAATAGATATAGTAGTGTAGTGTAGAGATTTTGCTTGAAATGCATACTGCCAATAAATACATTAGGTATGCATGTCTTTGTTGAGATAAATGTTGAAAGCTCTGTTACATGAACTTGGCAGAAGGTACAGTTGCAATTGTTTATTTTGTTTGTTTGATTTAGCAAAAAAAAAAAAACCAGCTTTGTGTCAAGAGGACAGGAAGCTCTAGGTCAGTGATGGTGAATCTTTTGGGCAATCAGTGCCCAAAGTGCGTATGCGCATGCGTGCACACACATGCATACCCAAAATGCAAGGCATACCCCCTGTGCATGCACCCACACCCCCATATGTGCCCCCTGCATGCACCTGTGCCACACATGCACCCGTGCCCAGGGGTGGAATTCAAATTTTTTAACAACCGGTTCTGTGGGCATGGTTTAGTTGGTGGGCATGGCTTAGTGGTCATGTGACTGGCTGGGCGTGGCCAACTCAACATCACTCACATCGAGGCACGCATCTCCTTGCCTGGCCTCTCATGACTGTGGGGATGCTGCAACAGTCGTAAGTGTGAAAAATGGTCATAAGTCACTTATTTCAGTGCCATTGTAACTTTGAATGGTCACTCCACACAAGCAAAGTATCAGCAAAGGAGGATAAAATAACTCCAGAGACGTTCCTGAGACAGGAAGTCTAGTCCTGCCAAGAATGTAATAAGGGTTAATGGAGAGGCAGTTTCTGTAAGCAACACCAGAATGTTTCCTTCCTGCCTTCCTTACAGGATTAGGCCAATAATATCTTCTAACAACCGGTTCTCCGAACTGCTTAGAATATTAACAACCGGTTCTAGCGAATAGGTGCGAACTGGTAGAATCCTACCCCTGCCTGCGACCCTGCACATGTGCCCCACCCCCCACCCCCACATGCACGGCAGAGACATGAAGGCCAGCTGGGAGACACATAAGCATGTGCAGTGGAGCTAAGATGGGGTGACAGTGCCCACAGAGAGGGCTCTGCGTGCTACCTGTGGCACACATGCCAAAGGTTCGCCACCACGGCTCTAGGTAAATGATATAGCCATTACCTCTTTGTAGCCAAGGAATTTAGCTGGTGATTAGGAGAGAATTGTTAAGACTCAAAAATATTTTACCATACGTCTCTTATTGGATTAATGTTATGTATTTTCTTTATGTATAAAAGCTTATGTGCACATTTTAATGTTCCCATCCCAACCTTTCACAGACTGTACAATTTCTAAAGCTGAAATTCTTTGCTTGTTTTTAAAATGTTAAATAATAGAATAATCAGACATGGTTTCCTTAATAAATCTCTGCATCTCAAATATATTATCAGAATATACTCACTTGGCTAATTTAGTAGTATTTATTGAAGCTTTGGAGTGACTTTGAAAATACCGTATACTGCTTGTATGCAATTTAACCCTTTTGCAGTTGTGTTACTGTTCTACACTGTTGTTATTGTGGACATAAAGTCAGTGGACTACATCAAGCCCAGTGAAAATGTGATTACACAGGAAATGTAAGTATTTGTTTCTCACTTCTTTTGTTCGGCTCCTTGGCAAATAAAATCTTCTAGCAAAAATACATTTCTTTTTGAGGACAAATCAGTTGGACATTAAAGAAGGCATTTTCAACGCTCAGTATGGTTTTGCCCTAATTGTACCTTTTGTATTGGAATCCAGTGTAATTATATGTGCATGACAGCCTTATTATACTCCTTTTTTTGGACAGAGTGAGAACATTCTAATAAACAAAAGAATCTACATTCTGCCATATATCTATTAAAAATCAAACTCACCCCCATATTCTTGAATTCTTGCTGTTGCTGTTGCTATTATCATTGCTTATGCGCACCAAGATCTTTGGGACAAATAAGACTATAATGTTGCTTGCCATTTTGGTTTTCCCTACAATTGTGTTGGACCATCCAACAGAGCATTCCAGACCTAGTTGCTGTGCATAAGTAGGTCACAGTTGGAGTCCTAACACTACTGAAGAGCACCAGGATCAGGATGGCAGGAGAAGCTCATCCAGTATGCCTGGAATCATAGTCTTATAAGATATCAACCAAGGAGCAACAAGAAAGCGTCTACATCCCAAATCTCCAAAGCAGATTTTTGACAGTATAGTTTTTGGTTTGTAAAAGGGTACGTATGTGCTTAAAGTGGTGCACAAAACCTCTGCTACTATCGGCCATTCAAGGCAAACAAGACTAGGAAAGGAAAGCTATGAACGATAATATGACTTATGGTTAGAGTAAGAGAATCTTGCAACTTTGAATATACTTCCCTCTCCCCGCTCTTTATCTTCATATCTGGGACACACTCTCAAATTACATTTCTGCTCTGGACTCAACTTTCTTTTATCAGATCCTTGCCTTGAGAAGGTTGCAGCTCTTCTCAAAGTCATTCCTTCTGCCCACGACAGCTAATCTTTAAAAAGAAACTCTTAGAGATAATCTCCATCCCCACCCAAAGGGATTGGAAAAATTGGATTTTCTACCCTTGCCCATTGTAGGAATATCACTGCATATTACCTGCAATCTCAAGACTGAAAAGAATAATCCCAGACCTGTAATCTTTCTGTGAATGACGTTGGGACACTGGCAATTTGTCAGGTCAAATGTGTATGGAAATTCTCACTCATCCAGGTCTAGTTGCCCCAAAGGTGCTTTTCCAAAGGGCAATTGGACTTTCTTCGTAGAAATCAACACAACACAATCCAACCAGTGGTGGGATTCAATTTTTTTTACTACTCGTTCTATGGGCGTGGCTTGGTGGCCGTGGTGTGGCTTGGTGGGCATGGCAGGGGAAGGAGACTACAAAATCCCGTTCCCTCCCCACCCCACTAACCTGCTTTCCAACTCCGTTCTCCTGGGCAGGGTAACCAAAGAAGACCCAGCTGATCAGCTGGGACTCGGGAGGCAGAGAATAGATGGGGTGGGGCCAGTTAGAGGTGGTATTTGCTGGTTCTCCGAACAACTCAAAATTTCTGCTATCAGTTCTCCAGAACTGGTCAGAACCTGCTGAATGCCCCCTCTGAATCCAACTCTTTTCCAGAACTTTTCTGGGGAAAACCATTGAAGATCAACAAATGGTGTGTATGTTACTTCAAGCTCCTGCGTGACAGAAGGGATATAAATCCAAAGCATAGATAAATTAATTCTATTGATTTAAATTACAGGTAATCCTTGACTTACAACAGTTTATTTAATGAGTGTTCATAGTTACAACATCATTGAAAAAAGTGACTTATGACCCTTTTTCACACTTATGACCATAAACGGCATTCCCATGGGCATGTGATCGAAATTTGGATGCTTGCAAACTGGTTCATATTTATGGCAGCTGCAGGGGTCCCGGGATCTCCTTTTGTGACCTTCTGACAAGCAAAATCGATGAAGAAGCCAGATTCATTTAACAAATGTGTTACTAACTTAACAACTGCAGTGATTCACAACTGTGGCAAGGAAGGTCATAAAATGGGGCAAAATTCACTTAAGAACTGTCTCACTTAGCAATAGAAATGTTGGGCTCGATTGTGGTTGTAAGCTCGAGGACTACATGTATCCCCATATCTCCATCCAATAGAATGGTCAAGACTATTTGTCAGGGTTCCAAGTAATAAACCCATTAGAAAGCAAATCTCTGAGGCAGGTAGATTCCTCAAAGAATAGTTTTATTGGATATATCATATTGGCACAGATCTGGTGAGAACCGACTCTGAAGGTTCCCGCGGTTTTCACCTAATTAAAAGTAAAAGTTTGTCACTTTCTCAAAACAATCAGTCACGTGGTCCAATCACAGCGCGGTTTGGTTGCCTGGTGACATCATTCCTCCTTCCTCTGACCAGGTGTGAGAATGTCCTTGGTTCCCAAGAGAAAGTATTTTGTTTTGGCTACTAAATCCCAGCTATCTCAAATCCCCCCTCCCTATCCCTCAGCTACAGTGTGGCAACACTGAAGCTGTCAAGATGGCTTCAGCCAGGACAGCTTCAGGATTGACAACCATGATGTAAAATAAAATTAGTGCCAAAGCTCCAAACGACACCGTATCTGTTTACAACCCTCATCCCTTCTATAATTTTTTTTTCAGAGAAAATCTGTTAAGGAGAAAACAGTGGGATTGTGGTGTGGTGCGTTTCAACTCCTTCCCTCAAAATGACGCTATAGAGCATTGCACACCAGAACAACTAGACACAAGGATAGTTTTCCCCCGAAAGCCATCACTCTGCTAAACAAATAATTCCCTCAACACTGTTCAACTATTACAAAGTCTGCACTACTATTACTATTAACTTTCTCATCACTCCTTATCACCTATCCCCTCCCACTTGTGATTGTAGGACTGTAATTTTGTCGCTTGTATCCTTACGATTTATATTGACTGTTTCCTAGTATGATTTGATTGTTTATTGTGCCCTATGACTATCATTAAGTATCGTATCTTATGATTCTTGACTCTTGACAAATGTTATCTTTTCTTTTATGTATACTGAGAGTATTTGCACCAGGACAAATTCCTTGTGTGTCCAATCACACTTGGCCAATAAAGTATTGTATTGTATTCTATTAGGAGCTCTCAGGAACCTTAACACAGAAGCACCGAGAACCAGCTAATTTATTATCTTTTACATTTGTCAAATACACTGCGTGGGTACCTTCTCTTTGCATCAAGCAGATAAAAGTTTATTCAGCTCTGTATCCTTTGCAGGAGAATCTCAAGAGTGTTTTCTTTTTCAAAGCAAGGGAGCAATTTATCCAACTTGGCTAAGATGAATCCTTGTTTGATTTTTAGATCTCCAGAGATACTTAGCAATGCTTTGAACTAAAATAGGAGCCGGCATTGTAAGAAACGAAACGTGAAATTCAACAGCGACAGCTCCTTTATTTCCTGTGGATTTTTTTGCTATTGACTACATGCTATAAAAGGAGATATTCTGTGTATAAACTTTCTTTTCTTAGCTCTTCAAAGTTAATGTTCATGGAAAATTTAATTGACTTGTCTGGATTTGAGACTTTTTTTTCATATTGCTGATATAAATAGCTTAGTTAACAGTTAAAGACTCTGGGAGTTTGGAGGTTGCATGTTTAAATTATAAAGCTCATTGCATTAAGCTAAAAAGTATTTATAAATTCTTCTTGTTGGATTAAATCCTTTGATATGCCTCCCTTGATAAATTTATTTTTAGCAATGGAACAGAAGGTGATGATTTGTCTTATCTCTGCACCCCCCATATTCCTTCAAAATACCCCTGCATTGGAAACCTAGTTTCAAAATCAGAATGCGTTTTGTTTGTTTGTTTGTGTATTTACCAAATTTATATCAACAAGCTCACAAGTGGCTCTGAGCAGCGTACAGCAATGTTGGATTTCATCTATTGTCATTCATATATATGCTGATTACAGTTATGCTGCACTATTTCCTATTCTTAGAACAATATAGATTTACAATTTAATATATGACTTAAGAGGCAGTTTCTTATGAAATAAGATTACCAAAGGATTTAGACTTTGAGATGAAATGCAACACACAGAGAGAAAATCCTCATCTTACAGAGGCTAGAGAGAAGCAGGGTAGCTCTCGTGGTTAGGAAGATGGGTCGGAGGTTAGCAAGTCAGCATTGGAGACCCGAGTATTGCCATGGGATGGGGTGAGCTCTCGTCCTTCGCTCCAGCTCCTGCCAGGGACATGAAAGGAGCCTCCAACTCGACAACCTCTGGGCAATGGTGATTTTACTGGCTAATCCTTTCAATCTGGAAGCGCTTCAGTACTTCTGCCAGGATTGCAAAAAAAAAAGAAAAAAAGAAAAAGGACCCAGAGATCTTTCTAGATCAGTATGTGAGAATGTTGCTGGCTTTTGATAGTTTTCCAATTTAGAATTTCCAACTCTAAATGCAAATTTTGAACGTTTGTTGGGTTTTAACAGTGATCCCAAGTTTTGGAAAGCTTTACCGTGAAACTTTATTTTTCCATTTAAAACCATAAAAACTTTAATTTGTTTTACAAGAATTTTTGAAAGAATTGGAATTGCAATGTAAGCCTCACATTACATAACATTACATTAAAAGTCATTATACTATCTTAAAATAGTGGTGTACTTGAAAAATCATGCTTCCATCTGCTCCATTTGAGCCCAGAAGGAACCTCCTGTAAATATCCTGCTAATATCTGTGTTTATGAATATAAAGTAGACATACATTAATCCATAACCAGATTTTAAAAAATAGCTGCAAAGCTATAAATCATTTGATACCCGACATCTGTTCCTTTAATTTGTGTTGGTTATTTTTTTTTAAAGAAAAATCCTCTCTAACAAGAGTGGGCAGAGAAAATATCTAGACGTGTAAAAGATTTTTAGTAAACCAAAAATTATTTTGAGTCTATTGCTTAATAATATCATCAATTACATGATTCTCCTCCTAACTCCTCACTGTTGAGCTGGATTCAAGATAATGGGTGGGTTGAGGATCAACTCCTCAAGAAGTCAACCAAGAAAGGAAAGGCTATGGTATGGTATCTTCCACATTTGTTTGAACATCTTTCTTTCTCCATATAGGAACATAAGAAGTGGCTTCTTACTGAACTAGACTGTGGGTCAATTAATTAAGACTGCCAAGATAAAACAGTTCCAAAACAGTATTTTGCTCCGGGGTTGGAAGTAAACTTGACTGATCGCATGGCGTAATATGCTCAGTGGAGTTGACTTAACTGCAACTCTGCAGACTTTCTGGGCAACCCATTTTTCCATGGGTGAGTATCTTGCCTTACTCTACCACCTAGTTTTGCAGTTAAATTAGTCATTGATCTCTCCTTTCCTCCCACTATCAATTTCAGCATCTATTCCTGGCTCTTTCTTTATATGTATTGCTTAGAACTGATCCCCTTCCTTGCCAATTCAACCATAGCAGAATTGGGGGGGGGGGAACCTCTGGTTATAACATTTCAATATTATTTCGCCTTCACAACCCCCAGAAGGTTCATGAGCCTTGACACATTCTTCACATCATCATCACACAAATGCTGTGCATTGTGTACTTGTAATTGTGTAGGGCATTATTCAGCGGCATGGTGGTCAAGAGGTGAAGACATTTGCCTCCCATTTGGAAGGTTGAAGGTTCAATCCAAGGCAGTGGCAGATGTTTCTCTATCAGGGCACAAAGAGAAAATATCTGCTGTGAACTCTCCATAGGCATCAGGGAGGGCATCCGGCTAGTAAAAGCTCAGCTCCATTAAGTTACCCCGACTCCACCCCAAGTTAAAGGGATTCAAAAGAAAAAAAGAAAAGAAAAAGATGTATAGCATGTACTGGCAATATTACATGAGAGCAGTGGCCCCCCTTTTTGTGCACGGCCTGGTGCAACATCACAAAATGATCTGCGGCCCGTTCAACATCAGCATACATCGTAACCCAGCGTGAGTGCTCCAGCGCTGTCCCCTGCTTCTCCCGCCACCTCCCCAACTCCTCCTTTGTGCTGCTCCCGATGGAGCTTCGGGAGCGGCCGGGACGGTTGCTCGGCTCACGCCTTGCCTTGGGTGCTGAAAAGAATCCCTCGTGCCTTAGTTTTGTTGAAACCGCCCTTGATGGGAAACTAAAGGCGCAGTTCCCTTCAGGACCCCAAGCGCTTTCCAACTTCCCGGGAAAAGCTCACGGGAAACACTTTCTCATCAAAACAAGATAGCGGCGTAACAAACGGCGGCCACATGAAAAACTCATTCCACGGACCGGTATCGGTCCGGGGGCCCGTGGTCAGGGACTGGCGTGAGTCCTCCACTCCCCTACTCGTAATAGGATACCCTATGCCTCCAGCCTTGAAATTTTAGGCTTAGATAACTTAGAACTATGCCGCCTTCGGTCTGGCCTAAGCGTAGTACATAAAATTATCCATTACACTGTCCCACTTGTCAATGACTACTTCAGCTTCAACCTCAACAATACACGAGCACACAATAGACACAAACTCAGGGTAAACTGTACAAAACTCAATTGCAGGAAATACGACTTCAGAGGGCTTGGAGAGAGAAGACTCAGTTGAGGGGCCTGTGTGTGATGCAGGGATGGAGCCAGGACCATCTGGGAGTGGAATGCTGCCTTTGGAGTTTGTGGAGGCTGGCAGCAGTGATGAAGAGGTCCCTGAGGAGCCTGTGCCCAGTATGCATGCGCGCAGGGCTGCTCGAAGGAAAGAGCAGATGCAGCAGCATGGGTGACTCAGGAGTAAGGCTGCAAGGTAATGGCCCCTCCCTGAGGAGATTAAAGCCAGCTGAGAAACCGCAGTTCTTTGCAGAAGGCAAAGAAGTTTTACACTTGAGCCTGGTGGACGTTAGGAATATCTGAGTTGGTGTTTGGAGAATCTTTGTGTTGGAACTATTGCTTAGTAACTTTATCTGGTGTTCTTGGCAGCCTTGCCAAACCTTGGCAAGGCTCTTTCTTATCGGAGCTAATTGGTTTGAAGCAGCCTTTTACCCATGAAGGAACGGGATTCGTAAAGAAACATTAAAAGGTTGTGCTGCTACCTTTGTCTCGTGTTTGCTTCCTTGGAACCAGGTTTGGGTCAGAACACAGAGTGGTCAATGCCTGGAATATTCTACCTGACTCTGTGGTTTCTTCCACTAATCCCAAACACTTTAACCTCAGACTGTCTACTGTTGACCTCACCCCATTCCTAAGAGGTCTGTAAGGGGCACGCATAAGTGCACGAATGTCCCTGTCTTAATGTTCCCTTTTATTTGTATCTATTTCATGTATTAATAATCATGCTTTATGTTTATAACATGTTTAATAACATATATCATGACACCCTTGCCATTTTAGTATCATTATAGCTTTCTGCTGGCCCTCAGTGGAAGAGCTTAACAGGGGAAAGGAGGCAAGGTGATAAGAAATCATCAGAAGACACCACTGTAGGGCTATGTGTAACACCAGCAAAGGCTGTTTTTAAAGGAATAATTTAAGGTAGATTGGTTTAAGCCAGTTTTTCCTTCATTTGCACGACAGCAAATGTACGTTTTCTTTGGTTCCAGCATGATGTGTTTGGTGTACCTTATTAGGAATTTGATAGCTGAAAATAAAAAAAAGATTCCTTACCTGCTGTGCAAATCTATTAGTGATGCAAAACAAAACATAGTGTAAGTGGGTAAACAACTGTTAAAATGTTCTTCCCAAAGAGATCCCAGGGTGGAAGCAATCTGTTATTTCAGGCCCAATTGCATTCACTTGCAGCAAGGAAAAATATTCAATTTACATAAAATGTGTTGTGTATTCAAACGTGATACATTTTGCTTATAAGAAGAGGTCTCATCTGTTGGTATGAAAAGAACAAAAGTTCAAAGGAGCTTTCTATGATGAAATTAAAATAGCTAGAATCCCAAAAGTTAAAAAAAATGCTAATGAGGAAGAGGGAGAGAGACAAACCTCAGTTCAACAAGTATTGATTAGTCAATAACTCACCATTGTGAGGAAACAATTGGCTGGAAACAGAGGTCTTATGCATCCCTTTAAACAGAGCTACAGAGGGCTACAGAGGCTAGAATAGAATAGAACGCTTTATTGGCCAAGTGTGATTGGACACACAAGGAATTTGTCTTGGTGTAAATACTCTAAGTATACATAAAGAAAAGATACACTTGTTAAGAATCAAGAATCATAAGGTACAACACTTAATGATAGTCATAGGGTACAATCAACAATCAAATCATACTAGGAAACAGTCAATATAAATTGTAAGGATACACCAACAAAGTTACAGTCCTACAATCACAAGTGGGAGGGGATGGGTGATAAGGAGTGATGAGAAGATTAACAGTAATAGTAGTACACAGTTTGTAAATAGTTGAACAGTGTTGAGGGAATTATTTGTTTAGCAGAGTGATGGCTTTTGGGGAAAAACTGTTCTTGTGTCTGGTTGTTCTGATGGTGCAGTGCTCTATAGTGTCGTTTTGAAGGAAGGAGTTGAAACAGTTTATGTCCAGGATGTGAGGGATCTGTAAATATTTTCACAGCCCTCTTTTTGACTCGTGCAGTATACAGGTCCTCAACTAAAGGCAAATGGGTAGTAATTGTTTTTTCTGCAGTCCTAATTATCCTCTGAAGTCTGTGCCTGTCCTGATGGGTTGCAGAACAAAACCAGACAGTTATAGAGGTGCAGATAATAGACTCAATAATTCCTCTGTAGAACTGGATCAGCAGCTCCTTGGGCAGTTTGAGCTTTCTGAGTTGGCTCTTTTAAAAACCCATCCTTTTATAATTTTAATCCTTACAGTGGAGTTTCTCAACCATGACACCTTAAAGATGTTTGGACTTCAACTCCCAGAATTCCCCAGCCAGCTTTTAATTGAGGAAAAACCTTTACATTCTATTATTCTGGTTTCTGGACTTCTAAAACTCCTTTAATCCAGAAGAAGACAAAGAGCAATGCTGAAGCTCAAAGCTTCTAAGGGTGTACCAACACACACACACACACACACACACACACACACACACACACACAGACACCAGTGGTGGGGTTCAAATTTTTTTACTACCGATTTTGTGGGCGTGGCTTGGTGGGCGTGGCAGAGGAAGGATACTGCAAAATCTCCATTTCCACCCCACTCCAGGGGAAGGATACTTCAAAATCCCATTCCCTTCCCACTCCACTAACCTGCTTTCCAGCTCCATTCTCCTGTGCAGAGCAACAAAAAAAGACCCAGCCAATCAGCTGGGACTCACAGGGGTGGGATTCAAATTTCTTAACAACCGGTTCTGTGAGCATGGCCTAATTTGTGGGCGTGGCTTGGTGGTCATGTGACTGGGTGGTTGTGGCTTGCTGACTGGGTGTGGCTTGGTGGTCACGTGACTGGCTGGGTGTGGCTTGTATGTAAATATTAAATTTTTTATTAAAAAAGAGCAACTTTTACCCAAAATCAGACCAAGAAGGCAGGCAGATTGAGTTGCTTACAGAATCACAGATTCACTTAGAGATCTATCTATCTGCAATCTGCTACCTGAGTCTGCACTGAAAAATAGAAGCTTCAGTCCTAAGGAAGGTTCAGCTTTGCTTTTAGATTAGCTAGAAAGCAAGAAATCCAAAGATTTCCTGCTTTCTAGCTAATCTAAATCTCCCAGCACAGCAGAACAGATGATGGTCGGGGGAGGGGGGAAAGGAAAAATAGC
This sequence comes from Notechis scutatus, assembly GCF_049901735.1. Taxonomy (NCBI): domain Eukaryota; kingdom Metazoa; phylum Chordata; class Lepidosauria; order Squamata; family Elapidae; genus Notechis; species Notechis scutatus. The sequence continues at coordinate 98,893,897 of NC_142012.1, read as the reverse complement.
AACTTAGCAGGCAAGTTGATGGCATGCATGCCAAGTAAGAAGTGAGTGGGTTGGGAGGGGAGGGGCCAGCCAGTGGTGCAATTTGCTGGTTCTCCAAACTGGGCAGAATCATAACAACAGGTTCTATAGAACTGGTCCGACCAGATAGAATCCCACTCCTGGGGACTCGGGAGGCAGAGAATAGATGGGGGCGGGGCCAGTCAGAGGTGGTATTTGCCGGTTCTCCGAACTACTCAAAATTTCTGCTACCGGTTCTCCAGAACTGGTGAGAACCTGCTGAATACCACCTCTGGTACACACACACACACACACACACACACACACAACATTTGTTCTCTTGATAAATGAAATAACATACTGGCTAAAAGTTCAGAGGGATGGTTTCAAAGGCAGGAGAATATGTCTGCTGTGTCCCATTGTTCGAATTGTATTAAGATTGTGAGAAATGGGGGGTGGACACACAGTTGATGTGGAAATGTCCAAAATCTGGCAGCAGCTCTTAAGGAATCCAACAGGAATTTTCCCAGCTTTGTTTTGAGTTGTTCAGCTACTGGGCTGAGCCCATCCCACTCAACTTTCTTTTTGTATAATATATCATAATTAACATATTTTCATGTTGTTAACATATGTCCTTATGTTTACCGGATAATAAATACTTCAGAGACGGGATTTTGAAAAATAATTCAAACGTTATTGTGCTGCAGATAGAGATGTCAATAACCAACAAGCATCCAGCTTCAAGGATATGAAGTCCATGGGAGAAGATAGAGTGAAAATTGCCATGGGTACAAGAAGAAACTCTTATCTTCATTTTGATAGAAGGCAATCAACTGTCCCGTGATAATGTAGCTTTATTCTAGTTTGCAATAAGGATTCTATTGCAACTGGTTTGACTGAAAAATGTCAAATTTGTCTGAACCTTGCAGCCAAATTTGATTATTTTTTTTAAGTCAGGGGACGGAGATTTACTGGTTAAGTCCTGGCCCAGAAAGCTTGACAGCTATTAGTGCCTAATAAACATACATATATGCTTTTATAAAGCAACTATTTAGAATGGAGACATGAAGCCATGGGTACCAAATGCCTGGGTTGCTGGTGAAGGGTGAAAAATTATATTCCACTATTTTTAAAGGAGTTATTTTGAATGAGAAAAAGATGAAATGGAGATGGTTAAATTAATGTAAAGACGGATTTGGGAACACTGATATTGATAGCTGGCACCAAGTGAAAGTATCATCCAACAAGGTAAACCAGACTAAGAAACCAATGCCATATATACCAGGATTAATTTTATTCTAACAGCTACAGTAAGTCTGAAATGTGTTTGTTGCAGAGGTGGTATTCAGCAGGTTCTGACCAGTTCTGGAGAACCGGTAGCAGAAATTTTGAGTAGTTCGGAGAACCGGCCAATACCACCTCTGACTGGAGATTTTACAGTATCCTTTCCTGCCACACCCACCAAGCCACACCCACAGAACCAGTAGTAAAAAAATTAGAATCCCACCACTGGTTTGTTTCCTTTGGAAGGAGTGGGAGCTTCATCACTGGAAGCTTTCAAAAAGAGACTGGACTGCCATCTGTCAGAAATGGGGTAGGGTCTCCTGCTTGGGCGGAGGGTTGGATTAGATGACCTACAAGGTCCCTTCCAACTCTGTTAATCTGCATATCTTGCAAGCCTGAATGTGCTTCTCCTCCTCCCATGTTATCTTCAGGGAAGGGCTCACTGAAGATGTTTTCTGAAGTTACTTTGCTGGCCAAGCAAAACAAGCCCCCATCTATTCTCACTGTTGCCTTGGTAGCAGTTCTTCTGCCTGTCCTTCAAGGCCATTCCATATGCCCTCTACACAAAGCGGTAACTGAAACTCACCCATTCATTAAAAAAAACCCAATACAAGCAATATGCTGATATTCTTCCCCAAAGAAATCAATTCCTCACAGGATTGAAATTTAGCAACTCACCTGCTTAAGCTACTGGTTTTCAATTTCTCCCTTTCTTCAACATCATCTATTTTTCTGCCAAGTCTCCAAGGAACATGTTTTCCATGGATACCTTCCAATAACCTAGTATATTCTAAGGAGGCTTGGTGGCAATCTATGCAATTACCACTCAGCCATTGATCGATCGAGTTAATAGAATAACAGAATAATAGAATTGGGAGGGACCTTAGAGATCTTCTAATCTAGCCCAACCTACTGCTCAAGCAGGAAACCTTATACCATTTCAGACTAAATGGATGTCCAATCTCTTCTTAAAAACCTCCAAGATTGAGGTACCCACCATTTCTGCAGGAAAGTCAGTCCACTGATTAATTGTTCTGTCAGGAAAAATTCTTCTTAGTTCTAGGTTATTTCTTCATCAGTTTCCATCAGAGGTGGTATTCAGCAGGTTCTGACCAGTTCTGGAGAATCGGTAGCAGAAATTTTGAGTAGTTCGGAGAACCGGCAAATACCACCTCTGACTGACTGACTGGTCCTGCCCCCCATCTATTCTCTACCTCCTGAGTCCCAGCTGATTGGCTGGGTCTTCTTTTGTTGCCCTGCACAGGAGAACGGAGCTGGAAAGCAGGTTAGTGAGGGGGGGAGGGAATGGGATTTTGCAGTAACCTTCCCCTGAAGTGGGGTGGGAATGGAGATTTTGCAGTATCCTTCTCCTGCCACGCCCACCACGCCATGCCCACAGAACCGGTAGTAAAAAAAATTGAATCCCACCACTGGTTTCCATCCATTGTTTTTTTGACTTGCTTTCTGTTGCTTTGGATAATAGCTCGATTCTCTCTTCTTTGTGGCAGCCCCTTAGATATTGGAACATTGTTATCATGTCATCCCTAGTCCTTCTTTTCATTAAGCTAGACATACTCAATTCCTGCAACTGTTCTTAATTAAATTACAGGGACTGCAACCCGCACATTTAGAATCAACATCATTTGGTAAAGCTGCTTTCAAGCAATCATCTAATACAAATTCTGGTGCTCAATTCTTTTTTTTTGCAATAACGTTCAACTACATTTATTTAGCCATCCTGTATATTATCTGACCTCATCAACACGCTTGCTTCATTATTAGTTCTTTACAGTTTCTGGAGTCTGTGGGAGGAAGGAGAAAACAGGCCGTGAACAGACTTCTGCCTCCACGTTAATCTCTATCCTTGCCTCTTCTCCCTTCTCCTGATATATCTCCACATATGTAGGAGCTAGAGAAGCAGTGACCCTTCATACACTGTCAAACTTCAATACCAGCTAGCACAGTAGTAAAGAAATATGGAGGTTTCTGAAGCTTAGAAATCTATTTTGCAGGAAAAAGTGCGTTTCCACTATTGGAACTTAGTGGCAAAGGACAAAAAGGGAGCATTCTATTATTTGTTAGATCTTGGAGCCATTCTCTGCTGTGTCTCTAGAACAGGAGGAGACAGTTATTTTTTCTCGAGGAGTCAGATGGGAAACTGGGACTGTTATGGAGAGCTGAACCAATAGGACTCTGAAGGCATGTACACATTTAAATTGGGGAAGGCCGAAAAAGGCCTCAAACCAGTCGAAAATCAGCTGTGAGGTGCAGTGCAGGTAAGGGGGAGGGGGGATTGCGCTATATGCGCAGAGGCCATAGGGGTACGCATTGCCTTCTGGGTGTTGGCACGTGAGCAGGTGTGCACCAGTGCGCGCACAATTTTTGGCACAGGAGCCCAAAAAGATTAGCCACCACTGTCCTATACCGTTTCAGACAAATCGTTGTCCAATCTCTTCTTTAAAACTTCCAGTGTTGGCACACCCACAACTTCTGAAGGCAGATTGTTCCACTGATTAATTGTTCTAGCTGGCAAGAAATTTCTCCTTACTTCTAGGTTGGTTCTCTCCTTGATTAGTTCCCATCCTTTGCTTCTTGTCCTGTATTCAGGTGTTTTGGAGCATAGGTACATCCTCTTTGTGGCAGCCCCCTAGATATTGGAATACTGCTATCATGCCACCCTAGTCCTTCTTTTCACTCGACTAGACATATCCATACAGTTCCTGCAACTGTTCTTCATATGTTTGAACCTTCAGTCCCCTAATCATCTTTTAAGTTCATATATTATCATTATATATTGGATGATGTATATGGCTCTTTTTTCTTGCATCTGCAATCTTATCTAATCATGGAAGATGCTAGCAAGAAAAATAAAATAAAAATAAAAGTGGTATTAGTCACAGTTTCTCACTGAGAACTTTTAAGCAGGTTGGTATGATTAAACAGCTGACAGTATGCTAAACTTCCATTCTCCTAGTGTTCCTCTTAACACCTTCCTGCCAGCCTCAGTTCTAATGTTCAACTCCCCACCTGATCTCATTTCTGCAGTTATTTTATTTGCATCTTTGAATCTCACTTATCCTCTTCTGCAAAATATTCTCACTCGCCCTTCACTCATCCTCTAAAATGCTCCTGTTGCCTTCGACATGCAACAAACGAATACAGATATTATATTACAATCATGCTCAATAACGTATTTCTAATGTCAGAAAATAGAATAAACCAAATAGTTACATAAACACTAATAAGAATTATATAAGTGGATCACTGCTATTGCAATTGTAATTCTCCAAATTTCTTAGCACATCACTGGGTAGAAAAGTAACTGCAAGGAGTATTCCTTGCTTAGAAAGATACAGCAGTGTTGTGATAAGGTTATTATAACATATATTTGTTAAGATGGTGTGTGTGTGTGTGTGTGTCATTTTAATTTTCCCTCTAAGTTCCCATTATATTGTGGGGTGTTTTAAAAATTTTAATTATAGAGTTTAAGACTTCAATTGCAATGGGGAAAACACTCAAATATTCAGGAAGGAATGTTTGATTGGTTTGAGGTTGAAAACAACTCAAGAGGAGACATTAGCTACAGGTGTCCTTCTCAGATTCAATCTAGAATCTGTACTGGAAAGCCCAACTACGATTGAGAAAGCTGCCTACTCAGTGCTATCCCATCTTTGGTATTCAGGTGAGATCCCAGAACAGGTGATGTTAGAGACCAAAATAGTTAGTCCAGAGCTCTGTTTACCAAAGATTACATAAATTTGGACAGAATGGAAACAGAAAGGAAGGAGAAGTTGGTACCTTGGTGAGAACCCTGATTCTGTTCATGCAGTGGTAGAATTCAATTTTTTTTTACTACCAGTTCTGTGGGGTGTTGCTTGGTGGGCGTGGCATGGCTTGGTGGGCGTGGCATGGCTTGGTGGGCGTGGCATGGCTTGGTGGGCATGGCGTGGCTTGGTGGCCATGGCAGGGGAAGGATACTGAAAAATCCCCACTGCCTCCCTACTCCTAGGGGAAGGTTTCTGCAAAATCCCATTCTCTCCCCATCCTCCTAACCTGCTTTCCAGGTCTGTTCTCCTGGGCAGGGCAACAAAAGAAGACCCAGCTGATCAGCTGGGACTCGGGAGGCAGAGAATAGATGAGGGAGGGGCCAGTCAGAGGTGATATTTGCTGGTTCTCCGAACTATTCAAAATTTCTGCTACCGGTTTTCAGAACTGGTCAGAACCTGCTGAATACCACCTCTGTGTTCATGGTATTCTGGATGACACCGATGCCCAAAGGCAGATGTTGGGATGACTGCATGCATTAGTTCCAAGGAAGACTATGGATGAAACTCTGGAAAAGGCAATGTGAGAAATCAGGAGACTAGGACATTGCTTTACCTGGGAGGCCAAGTTTGGTTAAAGCCAAGGGTGTTTCTTGGATGTTTCAGGAGATGTGCTTTGTAGTTCCTGCAGCAGACAAGGAATATGCCCCTCTCCCAATTTGTGTGTGTGTGTGTGTGTGTGTGTCTTTCTCAGCCCTAGGAAGGAGGGAATAGCAAACCACTTCAGAAATCTTGGCAAGAAATTGCACAAAAGAAGAAAAAGAAAAAAGTATTAGAATTTTTTAAAAATTAAATTTATAATTAGAGGGCAAAACAAAATAAAGTTACTACCAGTATATATATTGAAAGAATATATTGAAAGAACCAGAAGAATGAAAAAGAGTGAAGGGAGGGGGGCAGCAGCATTCATTTTAATGGAGACTTGCTTTTGAAAGACAATAAGTAATATTAATAGATATTATAGTCTCTTAAGAAATTCTCCAATTCAGAGATTGTAATTGTCTGAGAAAGTTCCGTAAATGCACTGGGTAATAATGATGTATTCAGATTGAAAATGGCTTCTTCTTTTCTTAAATTAACACATTTTCATCACTTTCCAATTACCTGTTTCACATTGTGATGTAAAAGGCTGCTATTGTTTTAATGCATTTATGAGTGGATGATATAAAAAGCAGCTTTGAACTTTTGTGAGGATCACTTTAAAATACCTAAAATTGCCTCCTAGCCACTGATGGATGCTACTCGGAAATGGTTTTAAAAGGTTTGCTTTAGATTTTTTACACAAAACCAGGCAAAGCAGGCAGGCAGATTGAGTTGCTCACAGAATCACAGATTCATTCAGAGATCTATCTGTCTGCCATCAGCTACCTGAGTCTGCACTGACAAATAGAAGCTTCAGTCCTAAGGAAGGTTCGAAGATCTAAAGATTAGCTAGAAAGCAACAAATCCAATGGTTTCCTGCTTTTTAGCTAATCTAAATCTCCCGGCACAGAACAGTTGATGGTCGGGGGGGAAAAAAAGGGAAAATAGCAACTTAGCAGGCAAGTTTGCCAGGAGTGAGTAGGTGGGGAGGGTTCCCGTGGGCCATATGGGCGATGCAGCCTTGTGTCCCCATGCAGCCTGGATTAATTGCTTTTGAGGGGGTGTTCTGGGGGTGACATTTCTCTGCGGACCACCAAAATTTTCTCGTGGCCGCAGCCCACCAGTTGGCGACCACTGTTTTAGAAGGTGCATTTTAAACCCAAGCTAGATGTGGCCAGCGATGAGAGAATTTCTCCCCAACTGCAGGGTGGACTCTAATTACCCACTCTGGCTCCTGGGTTGAGATGCTTGAGGGTCCTTCTTAGGGCTACCTTATCTACATTACAAAAATCCAGGTGACCACTGTCAAATAGTAATGGTGGCAAGGAGCTCCTTGGAATATGCTTTGTTTTAGGCCTGTAGAGATTCTCAGTCATCCAGGTCAGGGGTCTCCAACCTTGGGCACTTTAAGCCTGGAGAACTTCAACTCCCAGAATTCCCCAGCCAGCAAGGTTGGAGACCCCTGATCCAGGTCATGGTTTTCCCAAAGGTGCTTCGCCTCCCCCCAGTAGGCAACTGGACTTTTTTTTTCTTTTGAAAACATTTCACTTCTCATCCAAGAAGCTTCTTCAGTTCTGACAGGATGATAGGGAATGGAAGGATTTATATTCCTTGCAGACAGATGGACATTTGCATCCTTTTAGAGGGTTTATCCGTGTCCTCAGGGTCACCTGAGTGGTGCTCCTGGTTCCCGTAGTCGACAATTTTTCCTCTGGAAATCCATTCCTACTCCCACACCATTCAAAGGGTGTTCATCCCAAATTGTATATTTTTTTTATTTTTATTTATTTATTTTGATTTGTCAATCGCTTACAAGATAATAGGTATAAGTATATACATAGTTATGAATACATGAAATGGGTACATATAAGAAAAATAAAAGAAACAATAGGACAGGGATGGTAGGCACGTTGGTGCACTTATGCACGCCCCCTACAGACCTCTTAGGAAAGGGGTGAGGTCAATAGTAGACAGTCTAAGGTTAAAGTTTTTGGGGTTTGGGGAAGAAGCCACAGAGTCAGGTAGAGTATTCCAGACATTGACCACTCTGTTGCTGAAGTCGTATTTCCTGCAATCAAGTTTGGTGCGGTTAACCTTGAGTTTGTATCTATTGTGTGCTCTTGTGTTGTTATGGTTGAAGCTGAAGTATTCATTGACAGGCAGGACATTGCAATGTATGATTTTATATACTATGCTTAGATCGGACCGAAGGCAGCGTAGTTCTAGGTTTTCTAGCTCTAGAATTTCAAGTCTGGTGGTATAAGGTATTCTGCAAGGAGTAGAGGAGTGGAGAACTCTTCTTGTGAAATATTTCTGGACTTTCTCAATTGTGCTAATATCAGATACGTAATGTGGGTTCCAGACTGATGAGCTAAAAGTCTATAAAGATTCTCAGTCATCCAGGACATGGTTGTCCCAAAGATGCTTTTTCAGGAAGCAACTGGACTTTCTTGTTTTTTCTTTGAAGACATTTCACTTCTCATCCAAGAAGCTTCTTCAGCTCTGATAGGATCCCCCTCCATTCCCTACTATCCTTTCAGAGCTGAAGAAGGTTCTTGGACGAGAAGTGAAATGTCTTCAAAAGAAAAAACAAGAAAGTCCAGTCACCTTTTGAAAAAAGAAAAAGAAAGTACCTTTGGGATGAGCGCTGTTATATTTTTCTTCCATGTCTTTCCCAATTACCATATGGCTCTTTTCGGCAGAGTCATTGGCATTTTCACCTTCATATACATATATTTATTCCAAGAAAATTCCAAACATTTTCCAAATTAACTATACTAACTACAATGATCCTGATTCATTCAAATATTTTTCTTTGCTTTAAGTTTTTAAGGACCATTTTTTTTAGTTCGTAGGGTATTGTTATTGTTATTTGCCATGTAATTTTTTGCAGAAAACTTATTGTTCCACTGAGAAAATAATACTTCCTTCCATAAATCAACACATAGTAAATTTGTAATAACTGAAATGTTGCAGGCAATTTCTTTGGTCTGGTTGTCTAGCAGCAGGAATTCAAACCCGTAACCTGCATGTCACATGATGCCAGGAACTATAACATTGTAGTTGACTTGGATGACATTGATCTGGTAGGGAAAATTGTTTACCAGTCTTCACCATTACAAATGGGTTGTAGGATGCACTTACTGGACTTTCTTTTAAATAAGACAGCTGGTCATTTGCATTCTTTTAGAGGGTCATTGAGACACTAGGAGGCACTTCCAAATGGCCTCAAGGATTCTCTAAAAGGATGCAAATGATCAGCTGTCTGCAAGGAGTATAAATCCTTCCATTCCTCACCTTCCAGTCAGAGCTGAAGAATCTTTGTGGATGAGAAGTGAAACATCTTCAAAGAAATAATAAAAAAGCAACTTTGGGGCTTTTTCTGGTTCCTCAGTTGAGGTTTTATTGGAAGCACAAGGTTTCTGCCATAATATTTCTCAGTATCACTGAATCACCACAAGAAGGCATTCCATGATGGGTTGTGTATTTTGTTATTATTGTGTTTATTATTATTTCCCTCTAAGTACAACTCCTCCCTTGTTACCATTTGGTATTTTCTGAAATGGGGAGCAAGGAAGGAAGGGAGGGAGGGAGGGAGGGAGATGCTAAGTTTAGGAAATAAGTTGGACAACTAAATCTGAAGAATGTTTTCTCCCATAGCTTACTGTTCCCATAGTTAGTCATACAGTAAATATTTCCCACCAGTAAAATGCAATGTCCATCAAGGGGCTATATTTGAGCTGTGTTGCTGGACTATAATATGTCCACCTGCCATAGTACAAACAACAGAAACTTCCTTGTCTGTAGCACCACTTCATTTGACATTAAAGAGTAAAAATGGTGTAAATAGGGAACGACACTGAACATCATGTTGCACTATTTTATGATACTAAATTTATAAACATTTACTCAAGATTATGTAATGATTTCACAGATCACCAAATGTGAAGTTATTCAACTTCACTCCATTCCTTGAATGCATATGTTAGAGCAGTGTTTCTCAAGTTCTATAACTTTGAGATGTCTAGAATTCAACTCCCAGAATTTTCCAGTCACAGACCATAACATTGCTGAATTTGACAACTCAGTCTGTGTGTGTGTGTGTGTGTGTGTGTGTGTGAGAGAGAGAGAGAGAGAGAGAGAGAGAGAGAGAGAGAATTTCAAATACCACTAGGTGTCTCTTTTGAGCTGTAAAAATATAGAAGTTCTCCAGTAAGTTATTTCAGAGTTTCAAAATAATTACCAGTAGTGCCTTCACTGTATGAAATATCTAGAAAATAATTGTACTTATGTTCTTAATATTTATTAAATCATTTGTAAATAGTCATTGTTTATTCAGTTGTAGCATGAATTCTCATAAGTCCATGGAGATTGGTATTTTTTTTTGCCATATATATCTTTCTTCTGCTGTATCTTTCTGCTGTTGACTATAGATTATCCGCAAATCATGAATTAGACAAGCTCACCTTGAAATTAGATTGTCACTTATAACAACAATTATAATAAATACATGAAATTTGTGAATAAAAACCATAAAATAGTAAGGGTACAAGGCATGATGTATGTCACCCAGAATACCCTTGTTGAGATGGGCAGCTATAGAAATCAAATAAATAAATAACCAATTGTGCAAAATTGCAAGAATCTATTAATGCATCTTATAAAATGAAAGTAAAATAATTACATTCCAAACAGTCTGCTAAAAATATTCATAGTGGGATGAGAAAGGTTCTGCCAGTTTAATGTTGATAGAGAACATATATTCCAGTGTAGCAGAGCTCTGAATATTAGCAAACTTTATAAGGTCAGAGACTTCTTTGTGTAAAGAATGAGTAGCCCAAGGAAAGTATAATTCTATGATAGCCTTTATTGAGAAGTTACTGTTTACTTTTCCTTTCAAAAGCAACTGAGGTCATCGTCATCATCATTTTTTAAAGCTCACAGTTGTAGACCCAGTCAGGCCTCAAATAAATAATTTCCACATTACGTAGCCCAAAGGGATGATGGGAGTAGTGGTTCAATACCTGGACTTGGAAAAGTTGATGAACATCCTTCAAAAGAGCAGTTCCATAATATCAGAGTTGTAACAATAAGGCCAATGTGTTTCTAGATGCCATGTTTCTACATGTTTAGAATTGTATCCGAATTTTCATGAGGAGAAAAAAGCAACATAGTACAGATAAAGAATTGGAAGGGACCTTGTAGGTCATCTAGTCCAACCCTCCACCCAAGCAGGAGATAATTTCTGACAAATGGCAGTCCAATCTCTTCTTGAAAGACTCCAGTGATGAAGCTCCCACAACTTCCAAGGGCAAGCTGTTCCATTGGTTGATTGTTCTCACTGTCAGAAAATTTCTCCTTATTTCCAGATTGAATCTCTCCTCGATCAGTTTCCATCCATTATTCCTTGTTTGGCCTTCAGGTGCTTTAGAAAATAGCTTGAGCCCTTCCTCTCTGTGGCAGCCCCTCAAATGTTGGAAGACTGCTATCATGTCTCCCCTGGTCCTTCTCTTCACTAGACTAGCCATGCCCAATTCCTGTAACTGTTTTTTCATATGTTTTAGTCTCCAGTCCGCTAATTATCCTTGCTCTTTTCTGCACTTTTTCTAGAGTCTCAACATCTTTTTTATAGTGTGGTGTCCAAAACTGGATGCAGTACTCCAGGTGTGGTCTTACTAAGGCTTTATAGAGTGGTATTAGTACCTCACATGATCTTGATTGTATCCCTCTGTTAATGCAATTTAGGATTGCATTGACTTTTTTGGCTGCTGCCACACACTGCTGGCTCATATTTAGCTGGTTGTCCACTAAGACTCCAAGATCCCTCTCACAGTTACTGCTATTGAGCCTGGTTTCACCCAGTCTACATGGGTACTTTTGGTTTTTCTTGCCTAAGTGTAGGACTTTACTTTTCTCTACATTGAATTTCATTTTGTTAGATATGGCCCAGTGTTCTAGTCTGTCAAGATCCATCTGGATCTTGAGCTTATCTTCTTGGGTGTTAGCTATTCCTGCCAGCTTAGTATCATCTGCAAATTTGGTAAGTTCCCCTTCTATTCCCTCATCTAAGTCGTTTATGAAGATATTGAATAGTACTGGGCCTAAGAAGGAACCTTGTAGTACCCCACATAATAAGAATCGTTCATTCAAGTGATTTGGAAATATTTTCTGCTTCTGAACTTACACTGAAGCAGTTTTAAAATATAGAATAAAAAAAAATTAAAGTAGGACTTTCACATTTGCATGTTCTATTTTTCAGTTATATCACAAGATTGATTATCCTGAAGATGGTGGGACATATGGTTCAAAAGATTCTGAAAACACCAGATGGGTGAAGATACTTATCAAGATTTTTCAGGGAATGAATCAGAAAGTTAACTCTTGCACAACCATTTTGGAAACAGCAAATAATCTGGACAAAATGGTAATCTAGTGACTCCCTGTTAATATAGATGGGTAGGTCTTTATATTAACAATCACCCAGGTCAATGGGTGGATGTTGGTGAGCAATGAATGAGAATATTTGGTTTGAGAAGGCTTCTCTTCAACAGTGAGTTTGTCTAGTGGTTAAGTCTCCTAAAATGGAGGAGACTGTGAGTTCAAGTCCCGCTTTAACAATGAAAGCCAACTGGGTGACTTTGAGCCAATCATTCTCTCTCAGCCATGCTCACCTCACAGGGTTGTTGTGGGGAAAATAGGAGGATGGTATGTTGGATATGTTGGATATACAAATACCTTGAGTTATTTGTAAAAATTATGAAAGCTGGATACAAATAAATAAATAATACAACAATCCTACAGCATTGAGACTACTTGTCCAAGCTGAAGTAGCTTCCTCTCATAGATTTTGGTCTGTTGCATCTCAGTTGCAAAACCTGATACATAATTTTTTTTTAACTTTTCTTATTGAGGGGTTGGCATATTATGTCAGCCCAGCTCAGGTAGCCCAGCAGTACAGCAACAGCTCATGGGTCTCTTATAAAAACAGGATAATCCTATGCTGTTTCTATTTCTTCCAGGAGAATGAAGAAAATAAAGAAAGCAGAATGAGGCACAGAATAGCTGTCTAAATATTATAGAAAAATTCAGATTTACTTGACACATAACTGTGCAGTGTTTCATTCAAAGGAGCTTGGAAAGTAAATTATTTCAGTAAAGTATATTTCTCTCCAAGAAGTAATGTCAGAGCAGTCTTCTATTTTGACCTGGAAACTCAACTATAGAAGTTTCTTTGTTCTTGTGGTGGGTTATCATGTTCATACAATGTACAAGCCATCATATGTGCAGCTGACTGGACCAACTTGATGCTTCCATTCAAACTGTTGGGATTTTTAAAGCTAAGCTATAACTCCAATCAATGGTCTATACCAGTGGTGGGATTCAATTTTTTTTTACTACCGGTTCTGTGGGCGTGGCTTGGTGGGGCATGGTGTGGCTTGGTGGGTGTGGCTTGGTGGACGTGGCAGGGGAAGGATACTGTAAAATCCCCATTCCCTCCTTACCCCACTAACCTGCTTTCCAGCTCCATTCTCCTGTGCAGGCTAGAACCGGTTGTTAATATTCTAAGCAGTTCAGAGAACCGGTTGTTAGAAGATATTACTGGCCTAATCCTGTAAGGAAGGCAGGAAGGAAACATTCTGGTGTTGCTTACAGAAACTGCCTCTCCATTAACCCTTATTACATTCTTGGCAGGACTAGATTTCCTGTCTCAGGAACGTCTCTGGAGTTTTTTCCCCTCCTTTGCTGGTATGTTGCTTGTGTGGAATGACCATTCAAAGTTACAATGACACTGAAAAAAGTGACTTATGACCATTTTTCACACTTACGACTGTTGCAGCATCCCCACAGTCATGAGAGGCCAGGTGAGGAGATGCGTGCCTCGATGTGAGTGATATTGAGTTGGCCACGCCCAGCCAATAACACGACCACCAAGCCATGTCCACCCAGTCACATGACCACCAAGCCACACCCTCCACCTAAGCCACGCCCACAGAACCGGTTGTTAAAAAATTTGAGTCCCACCCCTGTGTGCAGGGCAACAAAAGAAGACCCAGCCGATCAGCTGGGACTTGGGAGGCAGAGAATAGATGGGGGCAGGGCCAGTCAGAGGTGGTATTTGCCAGTTTTCCGAACTACTCAAAATTTCCGCTACCGGTTCTCCAGAACTGGTCAGAACCTGCTGAATACCACCTCTGGTCGATACAGAACGTCCCTTTTTCAATTTATCCTCACACCTCAGCAAGATAGATTAAACAATACAATGTTTTCTTAGTCCAAAATAACCAATGGCTTTTTGTGGCTCAGAGTGCTGTTCTTAGAGAACCCCACAAAGTTAAATTTAGCTTCATCTTGATTAATATTGCATTTGTATCTTATTTCTAATTATAAGAAATCCAAAATACAGAGAAATTGCTTATACATACATACATACATACATACATACATGTATGTATGTATATATACATGTATGTATATATGCAATTTTAATACATACACACATGCACACACACACACACACACACATACCTCAGTATTAGAATAGAGCAGGGGTGCTTAAATATGGCCTGTGAGCCCGGCCTGGAAATAGCAAAGGACTTGCCCCTTGGTGCCTCTGGCAGCCAAATGGGACGCAGGGGGGACCACGTGCAGCCCCTTTTGTGCCCCAATTTTGGCCCGGAAGGCGTCCTGTAGCACTTTACCGTGGCCCCCACAGGCCCCATTGTAGCTGGCAGGGTGTTGCAGGAGGAGTCCGTCCCATCTCTCCCCTCTCTCTGGCCGGCCCACAGAGGAGAAATCCGGCCCTCGAAGGAAATCCAGTTTGACACCCCTGGAATAGAGTATTATCAATTCTAAGGCTGCTGTGAAATCTTAAGAAGTATTATAGATATTTTATCTTCCTGTGGCCTATGCAGCCTGTTAACCTTTGGCATTATGTCCTATTGCTTGTATGCTTTGTCTGGAGCAAAATGAAATTGGTGAGACTACATGGAGACATAAATTCAGTCATGCAGAGAATATATTTGCTCTGACCCTGCTACATAACATCACAAATAATGTAAGATTGCCCATCTTTGAGAAGGAAGGCATGAAAAAACAGCTTGGAGACATAAAAATCCCATATTTTAAAAAACTGCCTTTGTTCTGTAGATCTCCTGGGTCAAAGAACAATAATAACAAAGAATAAGGTGAAATTAAGTAATGAAGTAATGCGTTAATGAAGAGGAAAAAGAACAGCATGAGCAAGGCTTTATAAATGTTATGGGTTTTGCAAAATTCAAAAGCAGCTGAAATAACATATCAGCAAAATGACCTTTTACTCCATTCTCCATTAAAGTGATGCAGACCAACAGTGAAGAGTTGTGTCTTATTGTATTATCTTTCATAAAAGCTTTGGTTTTAGATTTAATATAGATAATCTCAGATATGCATGTAAAAACTAAGAGGAGCACATGAACTATTGTATGTTTCCTTTAAGGTATGTGCACGCATAAGCACACACAACATGGTAAAAAGAGGAGGAGGAGGAGGAGGAGGAGGAGGAAGAAGAAGAAGAAGAAGAAGAAGAAGAAGAAGAAGAAGAAGAAGAAGAAGAAGAAGAAGAAGAAGAAGAAGAAGAAGAAGAAGAAGAAGAAAAAGAATTAACATTAAGATTGAATGTTAACATTCAACATTAAGATACTAAAATTAAGATTGAACAACCCTCTCTTAATAGATACAAAAATGAAATTCATTTTTTTTACTACTGGTTCTGTGGGCGTGGCAGGGGAGGGATACTGTAAAATCTCCACTCAAAGGTGGTATTTGCCAGTTCTATGAACTACTCAAAATTTCCGCTACCGGTTCTCCAGAACTGGCCAGAACCAGCTGAATACTACCTCTGGATACCACCTATCTCCAATTTACAACACAGTCCTTCTGGTAGCTCCAAGATAGTTCCACACACCCATTTGCACTATTCAGGTGACCTTAAGAGCACAGAAAACCTCCAAGTGGCCTCAATGACTCTCAGAGAGAGTGCTAACAACCAGATGACTACAAGGGATATAAATCCTTCTATTTTCTACCATTAAGTCAGAATTGAAGAAGCTTCTTGGATGAACAGTGAAACATCTTCAAGGAAAAAACAAAGAAAGACCAGTTGCCTTTTGGAAAAAAAAAACCACCTTTAGGAGTCACCTTCTTTTAAAGTTACAAGAAAAAAATGGTTCTCTCCATAACCTAGCTTTATCTTTACACAATCCATAAATTGTCTTTTTTTTTTCAGGTCTAGTTTAGCAAAAAGTCCACTTGGAGTTACCAGAAATATCAAACAAATAGTTAATGAGTTTACATTGTAATCTGTATGCAGGTACATATATAGCTAGTTCAGTACAGTGGTTAAGGCATCAGCTGAGAATCAAGGAGACTGTGAGTTCCAATCCTACCTTCAGATGGGGGAATCTTTGGCCAGTTACTCTCCCAGTTATTAAAAAGAAACACTTCTGAAAAATTCCAGGGACCATCACCTGGAGTCAAAATAGTTTAAAACAATAACTTTTAAGCCTATACATGTGACATAACTTTGTACTTTCTAGTTTCTATACTGCAATTAAGAAATATGTAACATTTCAAAGTTACTGTTTACATATATTTGCAATTTACTTATAGATGTAGGGAATGACCCACTGAACTCAAGGGAGGAGTCAAACATGTCATCAGTCTGGAGTCCCTTCATTCCCACAAGAGATCTAAGTCCCACCCACCTTGAATTCCATTGGCTCTTATCTGCTGCCAATTTGCTTTGACCGTTAGTAGATCAGATTCTTGTAGAGGCCATTAGCTTACAATAAACCTATACTCATTTGAACTGCCTGGACTCCTGATTTCCTGCTCTTGACGTTATACTCATGGCTCACACATTTGTACTTGGTTTGGGCACAAGCCATTTTTTTCCCCTGCACGCTTCTCATCCAAGAAGCTTCTAAATGACCAGCTGACTGCAAGGAATATAAATCCTCCTCCATTCCCCACTATCCTGTCAGAGTTGAAGAAGCTTCTTGGATGAGAAGCGAAATGTTTTCAAAAGAAAAAATAAAGTCCAGTTGCCTCCTGAAAAAGCACCTTTGGGACAACCATGACCTGAATGGCTGAGAATCTCTACAGACTTTTAGTTTAAACATTTGTTTTCGGTAAGCTATTTTTTAAAGGATAGAACAGGATAGAAAGATGTTAATATTAAGACTAACTAAGTACTGAGAATTAAAGCTGAATCTAAGCACTGAATAAGTGCCCCTTTTTCCTTTGATGCCCTAAACATGGGCTTATTTTGCTCAGTGGCTAATGCAGAGCTGTTGTGACCATGAAAGAAACAGAAATGGAAAATGGTGAAAACCTCAGCATTGATTTGTGGATGGATAACCCAAACTCCTTCAGATATAGATAATCAGAGTTGGAAGGGACCTTGTAGGTCATCTAGTCCAACCCCCCGCCTAAGCAGGAGACCCTACACCATTTCTGACAAATGGCAGTCCAATCTCTTCTTGAAAGCCTCCAGTGACGAAGCTCCCACAACTTCCGAGGGCAAGCTGTTCCATTGGTCGATTGTTTTCCCTGTGAGAAAGTTTCTTCATTTCAAACAACAGAAATTAAACCTCTGAGCTTGAAGAAAGATTAAGTTCAGAACTGGATTCTGATTTTGGTTTGCAAAGTGACCCGATAATAAAGATTAAAAGCTACCAGGCAAAAGAAGAAGACCAAGAGGGAATTTGCAAAGTTGAAATTAAAAATTGTTACTGTTAGGTCCCTTTACTTCCTAGGTGGGGGAAACAGCTGCAATCATACCAGTACTCAGTGGTTTGTAGCAGGTGGGATCCAGACTGAGGCTTTATCAAGTTCAGAATGTCTCCTGGCACTCAAAAATCAATTGGATTGAAACGGGCCGCCCTAGAGATTCAATGAATGAATAAATAAATACATCAAAACTCCTCATTCATTTACAAGGATCAGTACTGAAGCTTTGAAAGTTTGTGTCAACTAATCAATGCAGATAATTTTTTTTTCATCTTTGAAGAACACTAGTTCCTTTTATTAGATATTGTGACCCTCAAAACACACTGACCAAAAGCCTCTCTCCCTTTCTGTGTGTGTGCAATATTTGTATGTGAGGAAAAGATAAAGCACTTTGAAATGCAAAGAGCTGTACACCCCATTGTAGATACTACATTACAGATACTAAGTGACCTTTAAAGTAAATGTTTGAATAAAAAGAAACTTGCTACCTTCTCCAGAACCACCTATATATTGAAGACTCTTTATATGGCAGCAATGGTCTTTACGTTTCATCAGCCTAGCTCAAACTACAGAATAACCAATTTGAAGATAGGACATTGGGGATTCCATGCACAGCCATTGAACACCTGGGATAACTACACCTGTCCCTCTCTGTGCAACAGGGCTGTAGTGCAACTGTGATGAACTACAGTACAGGTGGCTTACAACAGTTCATTTAGTGACTGTTCAAAATTACAATGGCACTGAAAAAAGAGACTTATGACCATTTTTCACAGTTACAGCCTTTGTAGCATCCCCATGATGCAATTCAAAGTGCTGGTTGTCACCTTTAAAGCCCTGCATGCAGTGGTGGGATTCAATTTATTTTTTTTTACTACCAGTTCTCTGGGCGTGGCTTGGTAGGCGTGGCAGGGGAAGGATACTGTAAAATCTCCAGTCAGAGGTGGCATTTGCCGGTTCTCCGAACTACTCAAAATTTCTGCTACCGGTTCTCCAGAACTGGTCAGAACCTGCTGAATACCACCTCTGCCTTCATAGCTGGAGATCAGGTTATCCGAAGGACTGTCTCTTGCCAGTAACATCTACCCGATCCACCAGAGTGGGGAGGCAAGGAATGTTGTGGGTCCCTTTCCTGAGGGAGATACACCTGGTGGGACCCAGAAGAAGGGCCTTCTCTGTGGTGGCTTCCTCTCTCTCTCTGGAACATCATCCCAGAGATTAGAATGGCCCCCACTCTGACACTCTTCTGGAAGGCACTGAAGACCTGGTTCTGCCAGTGTGCCTGGGGAATCCAGAGCGGGATGGAGCCCATTAAATGGCTCATGTGATGGTGATGTGGGGGGTGGGGGGGTTATCATATTATTTTATTAATTTATTATGTGATAATAGAATAGAGTAGAGTAGAGTAGAGTAGAGTAGAGTAGAGTAGAGTAGAGTAGAGTAGAGTTCTTTATTGGCCAAGTGTGATTGGACACACAAGGAATTTGTCTTGGTGCAAATACTCTCAGTATACATAAAAGAAAAGATAAATTCTTCAAGAGTCAAGAATCATAAGGTACAACACTTAATGATAGTCATAGGGTACAATAAGCAATCAAATCATACTAGGAAACAGTCTATAAATCGTAGGAATACAAGCAACAAAGTTACAGTCATACAGTCACAAGTGGGAGGGGATAGGTGATAAGGAGTGATGAGAAGGTGAATAGTAATAGTAGTGCAGACTTTGTAAATAGTTGGACAATGTTGAGGGAATTATTTGTTTAGCAGAGTGAATGGCTTTTGGCAAAAAAACTGTTCTTGTGTCTAGTTGTTCTGATGGTGCAGTGCTCTATAGCGTCGTTTTGATGGAAGGAGTTGAAACAGTTTATGTTCGGGATGTGAGGGGTCTGTAAATATTTTCACAGCCCTCTTTTTGACTCGTGCAGTATACAGGTCCTCGACTGAAGGCAGGTGGGTACTAATTGTTTTTTCTGCAGTCCTAATTATCCTCTGAAGTCTGTGTCTGTCTTGTTGGGTTGCAGAACCAAACCAGACAGTTATAGAGGTACAGATAATAGACTCAATAATTCCTCTGTAGAACTGGATCAGCAGCTCCTTGGGCAGCCTGAGCTTTCTGAGTTGGCCCAGGAAGAACATTCTTTGTTGTGCTTTTTTGATGATGCTTTTTATGTTAGTTGTCCATTATTCTCTTTTATTAGTTTAATTGTTTTATATATGAGGTTTTTATATTCCTCTAAGCCGCCTTGAGTTGCCATATGCGAATAGGTGGCAATATAATTTTCCTAAAACAAATAAATAAAATAAATAAATGATCATGTGATCAAAATTCAAATGTTTGGCTACCGGTTCATACTTATGACCTCGGTTGTGTCCCAAGGTCATGGGGTCTCCTTTTGCAACCTTTTGGCAAACAAAGTCAATGGGGAAGCCAGCTTCACTTAACAACTTACCAACTTCAGTGGTTCACTTAACAACTGTGTCATGAAAAGTCATAAAATGGGGGCAAAACTCACTTAACAAATGTCTCACTTAACAACAGAAAATTGGTGGGTCAATTGTGGTTTTAAGTGAAGCACTACCTGTATTCCATTGTAATCAGGAGGTCTTTTAGAAAAAGAGTGTGCCAAATACATGTTTTTCTAACCAATTAAACAGGACAAAGAGCAACAATTTCTCCAGTGAGCAGAAAATCATGTTTATAAAACTATCTGATATGGTTTAGGCACCTGAATGTACAAGGATCAAACAAAGCAACTTTCTGTTTGCTTTTCAAGGTTCTTCTCTTGCTCTGCCTCTGAGTGGTTGTGTGTGTGTGTCTGTGTGTGTGTTTGCAATGCACGAGGAGGGGCATAGGCTGTGGTTAGCCCCTCCTGGACTCTTGATAACACAGGCATGCTATGAATGCCCCTCCAACAGGCTAATCTTGAGCTTAGACTGGTATTTCTCCTGTAGAGCTGTCTTCCACTCGCAATCAAAGGTAAGTGGAGCCAGAAAGAACTTGGGAAGTGGGAAATATTGAGTGTCATGATGGACTTCATTGTGCCTGGAGATATGGGCCATGTTGGGTCTTTGAAATTGTTGCTTCTTTAATAAGAAAGCAACTTCCTTTCCCCCATTTAATTAGCAGTAACCTCATGCTCATATCTGCACCAGCTTGCTGGAATTTTAAGAAAGGCAGCAGGTTTCAGAGATTTCTTTGCAGTTAGGGAATGCAGGAAAGAAGAGTGGGAATTGCGGAAGAGATGTCTAATGTGCAGGATCTTTGTTAAAAGTAGGAACTAGGAAGAATCGGCAAGGAAGGAGAATTGTGTCAAGAAGACAAGATTGAAAAGAACATCATGAAACTTTTCCTTTCTTCACGGGAGTTTCAGAAAGGCTTTCGCTGTAAAATCAAGCTATCACATTTGGGCTTGTTTAAAAAAGGGGGGGATTTAGAGCATTTAATATTAGATGAAAGCAAGGACAAATTTCATGCTGTAGAAGGCAGTGTTTCTATTCAGGCAGACTATTCTCTTTAAGAAGACCAAGAATGTTTATCTTGGTGAAATATGCAGAGACTTACTGGCTGTGGGTTGAGCTAAAATGCCACTAATATACATGAGAACCCCCAATGAAATGTCCTTATGAATCTAAAGCAATCAGTCAACCTCGCTGCTGGCTGATCCGATAACCATCGAAAGTATCTGCTTTTGTAAGAGCAACCATCCCCATCCGGTGTGGATCTTAGCCACATCTGATGGGGTGTGTGTGGAGGGGTTGCAGTTTATTGTTTTTTAGGGAAAGCAGAATTGTTCTCTGCTGAAAAATTGGGGAGGAAGAATGTGCTTGGTCCAGTAGAAGGCATTGTTTGCAATTAGCTGTGGCTGCTCATCCTTATTGATGGTGCCTGTTCCAGATGGCTCATTGTATTTCTGTCTCCATAGGACCCGAAAGGCAATAAGGAGCCCTCGGCCAACCTTTTCCCACAAATGCTCTTGGATGAGGGGTGCCAGCACCTCCCTTGACTTCAGGAAATGAAGCTGCCCCAAACATTCCCCCTTACTCTTCTCTTCCTCAGTTGCCTAGAATGCAACCCTCCCAAGAAGGGTAGGGATAACAGTGAAAAAACAAAAGCTTCTTTCCCTTGGGCTCAGTCTGGACAGTTCTCTACCCGTGACAAGCATCTGTGCAGCTGGCAACTCATCCCTGGAGAAAGGGATACGGAGCTCCAGATCACTTGTCGTCCAGCGGAAGGAGAGCCACAGAGGTGTATCTACCGGGGCCAGCCAGAGTTATGTGCTGCCTACAGTGCCAAAGGCCGTCAGTTCTGGAAGCAGATCCTGGGAAAACTCCGCCGGAAACACCACCCCTGCCAGGACACCAGCCCTCTCAAATCCCGGCTTTGTAGCAGCAAGAAGGAGACACCTGAAGCCCAACTACACCTGGTACAAACCACACCGAGCACAGACGTCCCAGTGGCCACTGCAAGTGTCACTCAAGGAAGTCCCAAGGGGAAAAACCATGACAAAAACCTACTAGCCTCCCAGGGATCACCACAAGCGCACCAAGATAGGATCATCGCCAAGCCAGCAAAGAACGGTGCCTTGAAGAAGGAAAAGAAAGCGGGGAAGAGAAAAGGAAACCCCAATTCTCCAGCAGCCCCAACCCGTCCAGCCCATAGGGAGCCTACAACAGCAGTGGTGGAAGGCACTGTACGGCCCACAGAGCTCAATGCCGATGTGGCCGATGCTTATTGTGAAGAGAAATGGCATTCCTTGTGTAACTTTTTTGTGAATTTCTGGAATGGCTGAACTTGCAGGGTAAGAGGAAGGTGGGGAGGATGGAACTGTACAGAAGAAGACTTGCTTAGTGATAAATACGGAAGGGATGGTTTGATATAAGGGCAGAAACAAACAAGATCAGATGAAATGTAAAGATTGTGGGGCAATGATGAAAGATTCGTTATTTTGTGCAGTTCTGGGGCTTTATGTGATTCATAATTTACTACTAATCTTGATAATAAAGACACTAAAGGTGTGTGGAAGCTACATTTGCATAGGATTTGTGCATTAATATACATCTCCTTCCTCATCCTATACTAGAGGGGATCCATTTGTAGTACACAGCTCTGCTGCTTCAGATAATTTCTTTCTTTACAATCACTGAGGTGCTAATCTTTAACTATAACAAATTTTATGGGATTATCAGTCGCTTATGGAGCTTTATTTTGTATTTTGGAAATGTCTAACAACTGTATAATAAATGCTAATGTACTATTGTGCTATTGGGTGTTAACTATGTTAATGGCAATAATAAATGAAGTTCTATTATACAATCCTGCTATCACAATGCTATTGTGTAATTATAATCTTTATGTTTGTGTTGGGACGATATCATCAAGGATACCGAATTTTTTAAGTCGATGGCATTATGCTATTTATTTGGTAAACTTGTATACCACACAGGCAGAATGCCATACAAAGTGTTCCCAGATTGTTATCTATATCTAAACTTTTTTGCTTCATCAAAATAGTTTACCCTATATCCTCCGCCTGGATAGCTCAAGAGCTGGGTATAATAAGGCAGGTAAATGTATTTATATTGACTTTTCCAGTTCTGAGTGATTGCGAAAGTCATCCTAGACATGGCTGAATTAATTTTTAAACCCTTTTGTCCTAGTGAATCCAATTATTTTATTTGTTTATTTACTTGTTTACTTATTTGTTTATCAAATGTGCATGATGCCACCCTATTCCCAACAACTCTGAGCACTGATATACACATGCTTGAGGTAGTTTGTGCAATAGCTTTGGTCAAATGCTTGAAAACTAATAGTCAGTGTTTATGAGATGAGAAAAGAAGCTATTGTTTTCTTGGTTTCACATCACTTGCCTTGTAGAGCCTTAAAAAGTTCTGTATGCTTTTTTTCCTGTTCTCTGTTCTCTGACAAATTAGTTGCTTGATGCTTAATGCTTTGGAAGTGGAAATACTGAACTTGGATTTGAAGTCATGATTACATGGTCTTCTACATTCTCTTCTAATTTTCATTTGGGTTTGTACCAAGCACTATCACAGTCTTTCACAAGGACTCTGGTAAACACACCTTCTAACCAAAATAGGTAGGATCTAATAATCCCTCCACTTGTGCCATTTTCATTTAATTATTACATTGAATTATGTTGCCTTTCAAGTATCCAACCCCCTGTTCCAAGAACCTGGTCTCATTTGCTCTTGAGAATTATTTTTCAGTGCAAATGTTCATTGATCTATGGATGCAAATCATTCAAACTGCATAGAATATTTAAAATTGTATAAAAATGCTGGGCCGCTATTGTTTCACCACCCTACAAGTGAAGAGCACACTTCAGATAAGGGGTTCCTTATCCTTTTGAAAGGCATTTTTTCTTTATCCTCATTATAAAGTTTTTTTTCCCCAATAAGAAACAAAGAGGTTGCAAGGGGGGGAAAATAAAGGGAAGATTCCAAATGAAAGATTTTGTCTGGAATGGACTCCCACACACACACAAGTGCACACAAAGAGCGTGAAATTCCACGAATGAAGCCAGCCACCAATTGCAGTATAAATTAAAAGCCTTGTTAGGCAGCTTTAGAGAGAGTTTGGGGGAAAAAAATCCCCTAAAGTTTGCACGAAGGAGCACAATGCTGAGCAAACAATTTGGTGAAATGAAGCAACCATCTGTAATGCAGAGTTAGGAGGATGTGAAGTGGACCCTGTACCACTGCTTCTCTAGGGTGGCTGTACCAGGCTGACCACCAAAGGAAAGCTAATAAGAATAATAATAATACAAATATAAAACTCTGAAGCTTTCACAAGGAAACTACAGTGGCAGTGAAAAGTATTGAACAAAGTAAAGGACTGCTGGAAGCTGTTGCTAGGTTACCCAGACCTCCACATGAATAGAGAAGGAGCTTTGGAAAGCACTGTTTGATGGTTGCAAGCTCCAGAGATAGTCGGTCACATGACCCAGTTTAGACAGCAACCTTTGACCCCTTGGCTCTTTTGTTCTGGTGTACAAGGAACTCAATGGAAGTGATTGGTCCAGGCGCCACACTAGGTTCTTAGAGCTCAAAATTGGATAAATCGAAAAAGGGGCTACAGGACAGCTAGTTTGGAAATTGAGAGAGCCATTGCTTCTTCTAAATGAAAGGCATTCAGCAAGCAGAAACTATTTCCTTGGTCTAAAGCCATGGAATTCTTTTTAAGGTTGTGAGAACTTTTTACATTTCTTCTTGGTCTTCTTTTGAGGAAGGTTTTTTTTTAAAAAATTCCTGGATCCCAAGTGGTATTTTATCTTCTCATTTTCCTGTCTGCTTCCCCTTTTCATTGGTTGTTGGGCTTATAGTTTGCTTTTCCTTCAAACACACGTAATGGCGTGGGAAGCTCCCACTCCTAGAAGAATGAAATATTTTTAGGAATATGAAAATGGCAGAATATTTTCCCCAAAGGGAGAAATGGAGAAACATGTTCTTTAGAGGCAGAAAGGAGCCCCACTTTTTCTTAATAGCCCACAGCAGATGTTAGCACTTAAGAGATAAAGAGCATATTAAAAGAAACCAACTGTCTAGATGGCTCTATTCATAAGCAAAACAAATACTGCAGGCAGAAATCCATTCAAAACAGGATATTTTGAAACTGCTTCTGAAACTGAAGGAATGCTGGCAGTTGAAATCCACAAGTCTTAAAGTTGCAAGATTTGGGGACCCCTGAATTAAGGTTTGTTAAGGGTTAAAGTACTGTGAGAAATTAAGATTGTGAACACTTTTGACACTGCCTTACTCAGAAGAGTTCAACACTAGAAGTATAGGGTACATTATGATTAGCTACTATTAAGTGTAGCCATCATCATACATTTTTGTCTTTATTTATGGTGAAAACATTTGCAGGTGAGACCATATGTGGCTGTCCTCCCTTTCTAGATGTTTGATTATGTAAGTCAAATCTTGCTGAAAAAATGTCAGTGTGTATCTACAAAACTAGGAATAACTCCTTAGCCTTTTTTATTTTTAAATCTTCAGTTCTACCTGCAGAAATATGCTTGCCCTTGCTAGATGTTTTTAAAAAGCAACAACCTAAAACAAACAACACAGCTGCTCACTTCCTCCACAAATGTAGCAATGGCAATATGAAATTATGTGTTATATCCAAACGTTTTGATTTCTTTGTAAACACAATCATTACTGTAGTCATGTTAATTGCTCTGGGACCAGAGAATATAAATGAACGATTTGTAGGCCATGCGTGGTTCTCTCTGAAACCACCTTTTGTGCAATCAATTCTTCTGGACTTGTAGAATTCAGAGCTGCAGAAGTCAATGGCAAAATGGCAAAGACTAAGCAACACAATTTCCCAGCAATTTCTGGCAAGATTTGGATAAAGTGTGATAGGCTTTTGTGTAGGGCTAGTAGTCCTGAAGCTTTACTGCTACTAGCACCACATAATATTTGCCACAAAAGTTGCCACTACTTGTTTATTGGTGATCATCATTCCGCAGCAACCCCTAACTATGGAAAAGGATGGAAAGAAAGTTTGTTTGTTTTAATCCACATTTGCTTTAAAACAATTGGTTGGAAAATACAACTGCAATATGAATGCTTTGGAATGGAAGGATCTCTCATTTAGATGCTACTTGTATAGATACAGGGTGTGGGAAGCCCCCCCCCCCCGAAGAATGAAATATTTTTAGGAATATTAAAAAGGCAGAATATTATCTTTCCCCAAAGGGAGAAATGGAAAACATTTTTTAGAGGCAGAAAGCAGTCCCCACTTTTTCTTAATAGCTCACAGTGGATGTCAGCACTTAAGAGATAAAAAGCTTATTGAAAGAAACCAACTATCTAAATTAGGGGTTGCCAACCTTTTGGACCTCAGGGACCACCAAACTCATAATTTTAGATTCCAGGGACCACTAACCAGTTCTGTGGGCATGGCCTAATTTGTGGGTGTGGCTTGGTGGTCATGTGACTGGTTAGGCTGGCTTGTATGTAAATATTGTAAATATTTATATAAATATTGATTTTTTTTAATAAAAAAGAGCAACTTTTACCGAAAATCAGACAAAGCAGGAAGGCAGATTGAGTTGCTCAGAATCACAGATGTATTCAGATATCTATCTATCTACCATCGGCTAGCTCAGTCTGTCACATAAAATTTGCTTGCCATGAGTCTGCACTGAACAATAGAACCTTCAGTTCTAAAGGAAGTTTGGCTGTACTTAAAAGCAGAGCCGAAGATCTAAAGACTAGCTAGAAGCAAGAATCATCCAGTGACCATTTCCTGCTTCCTAGGTCTAACTAAATCTCTAGCCATGATGGTCGAACAATGAAAAAAGTTAGCACCTTAAAGCCAAACCACCCACAATTAAGCAAATTAGCAGGCAAGTTTGCTGGGTAAGGAGTGAGTGGGCGGGAAGGGTTCCCGTGGGCCATGTGGGCGGCGCAGCCTTGTTTTTGTGCAGCCTGGATTAATTGCTTTGGGGGTTGCTCTGGGGGTAAGATTTCTCTGCGACCCACCAAAATTTTCTCACAGCCCACCAGTGGGCTGTGGCCCACGAGTTGGCAACCGTCAATCTAGATGGCACAGGATTCCAGCAATCACTCTAATTAAATCATGATTCTTGAGCCAAACTTCAAAAAACTTCAAAGGATTCATTAGAGATGACATACTGGCACTGCCCTGTATGAAGCCAACTCTGGCATGCGTAATTTACAGTCACCTGTGATCCTCTTTCCTCCTTCTATCCTGGGTATCTCATAAACCAGATTCTCCAATTGAGCATGTTCACGAGCTGGGTGTCATCATTCACGTTAAATATATCAGTGGGCAAAAGCTCTGGTATTTTGTTTACAATCTTATAAAGGTAAGAGTTGGAATGTACTTTCACTTTCAAACTGCTGCACTACTTTTCCAGATTTCCTTCCTCCCCCCCCCCTTTTTTATGGCAACTACTAAAACAGGCATAGGAATGTTTTATGAGTTGACACACTATTCATAAGCAAAGCAAATACTGCAGGCAGAAATCCATTCAAGACAGGATATTTTGAAACTGCTTGCAGCAAAGTTTGACAGCTAACAAAAGCAAATAGGATTAGAAGCAGCTTCTCATCCAAGATCCAACACAGGACGAAAGCCATTAGCCACAATAGGAATTGCCCAACATCCTTTCAGACCCCTTCGTTGCACCCCCAGAGGAGTAAACCTGGAAGCTCAGATAAACAATATGTGAGAGGTTGACCTGATTAGCTCAAACAAGCACCTAAGATTTGCATTTCCTCTTTTGTCTATAGAGCCAGCTATGATCCCTACATAACCCCTACATGACCCCCATAGGAATCTGACAAGAGCCAATATAATATCAAAGGCCATGTTCCGGCACAGGAACAGGAAGGTCAAATACAAAGCCCAGAGAAGGTATAATAAAAACCCACACACTCTCAACTCCACTTTGTCAGCTACCCAGAATCACATGTGGTTCTGCTTCATCATTAAACCATCTTTCCAGTCAGCCTCCATGTTTCCAGTGTCCTTCTCCCAGCTTGGAACTGAACCAGATGGATATTTCTTCCAACAAGGGTAAGCACAATGCACCATTCACAGTCATCTAATTGTGGCCTTATCTGGGGAAAGAAGACCTGGCTACATGGCCATTCTTCGTGGTAGTCCAGAAAAGAAACCAAGACCATGAATATTAATACTGTAACTTTATTGTACAATTATAGTAGCAGAATCTTACCAGTCTCTCCTCTCTCTACCTTTACTCTCCAGAGAATCAAGGAGGGTCAATTCTAAGATGGCTTCTCCACTCCCATTTCTCTTTGGGCTCAATTCATTTATCAGACTGTTGTCTAGGCTGCAGTTCATTCGTCTTCTAAGGTTATTCTCCTTACTCATTACAGTATAGCAACTTCTGCCTTCCCCCGACTACTACAATGAGCTTTACATGGGGCTGCCTTTAAAGACTACTTGAAGATTGCAATTAGTCCAGAATATATTTTGTGTTTCCTGGTATTTGTACCTGGAAGTACGTAGCAACGATTTTTCTAGTTCTGTGCTGGTTGCCAATTTCAGAGTACAATCTAGGGCAGTAGTATTGACTTGTAAAATCCTTTAAATGCTTCACAAATAGAAACTGCCAAGATTGTCTGCTTTAGTATCAGTATCCTGACTGAGATCAGACTAGTCACCTTGTTCGTTTTCCTGAAATTAAAAAAAAAAACTGAATAGCTTTGGAGGGCCTTTCCTTGAGTTTATACTGGATGCCATTTTATTTTCCATTTCTTGTATTATACTTGGTTTCTTGTCAATTTTTGTATTCTATGGGGAACTGATGTGGCTATTGTGATCACTGTTAAGATTGATTTGATTAGTTTTTAGCCTCAATGTGGATGTTTTAACTTTAATTTCTCTCACCTGGAAGCCACCAAGCGTTATCTAGGTGGAGTAAAAGCACAATAAATCAATAAAAAGGAAATGGATGTGTAAGCAATAATGCAGTTAATAAAGATAGTAAAACAAAAACTGCAGTTCAGTTCTGTATTTAAGCATGTTTTTACTGGCATTTGCTATCTGTAAGCACATAAATGTTGAATTATTTATCAATTGTTCCTTAACATTTGATAAAAGAACACTCTTCGTGCTCAACAATGTTTTGAGGGAAGCTGTTGTAAAAAGTGCACCTATTCCTTCTCTCTGATTTTTGTCACTTTACCTATTCTCCATTCAATTTCACAATTCAATCCAGAGGTGGTACTCAGTCAGTTCTGACAGTGGAAATTTTGAGCAATTCAGAGAACCTTCCCTGCCACGTCCACCAAGCCACACCACACCCACCAAGCCACACCATGCCCAATCAAGCCCACAGAACCGGTGGTAAAAAAAATGGAATACCACTGATTTAATCTCAAGAAAAGCCAGTAGAGTCAGTTTCATTACAGGCAGTCCTCGACTTACGACCAAGATTGAGCCTGAATTTATGTTGCTAAGTGAAACATTTGTTAAGTGAGTTTTGTCCCATTTTGTGACCTTTCTTGCCGCCGTTGTTAAGTGAATCATTCCAGTTGTGAAGTTAGCAACACAATTGTTAGGTGAATCTGGCTTCCCCATTGACTTTGCTTGTCAGAAGATCACAAAAGATCACATCATTCTGGGATACTGCAACCATCATAAATATGAACCAATTACCAAGCATGCAAATTTTTATCACATGACCACGGGGATGCTGCAACGGTTGTAGGTGTGAAAACGGTCATAAGTCACTTTTTTCAGTGCCATTGTAACTTTGAATGGTCACTAAATAAAACTGTTGTAAATCAAGGACTACCTTTACTCCATCATCTGAAGGGGAACCTGATGACTTCAACTCCTGCCCTCATCAACCCCGGGACAGACTACTGCATTGTGTTCTACATGGGGCTACGTTTGAAGACTATTTGGAAACTGCACCTGGAGTTAATGAATTAATCCTTCTGTGTCAGTCATGAAAATTTGAGTTTGAAACTCCTGGTTCCAGTGAATTTTATTTTGGATCAGAATGTAGCAGGATGCAGCTCAATCAATTTGATTCAAATTTGATTCTGCCTTTGTCCAGATTTGATTGAACTGGTCAGATAACGGATAATTAGAACTGCAGGAAAAAAACAATTGCTACCAATCTGCCTTCCATTTGAGGACCTGTATACTGCACGAGTCAAAAAGGGAGGCTGTGAAAATATCTACAGACCCCTCACATCCTGGATATAAATTGTTTCAACTCCTACCCTCCAAACAACATTACAGAGCATTGCACACCAGAACAACTAGACACTAAAGACAGTTGTTTCCCTCATGCCATCACTCTCTGCTAAACAACTAATTCCCACAACACTGTCAAACTATTTACTAAGACTACATTACTATCCTTCTTCTCATTTTTCCTATTAACTATTTCCTTTTCTACTTATGCCTATAACTTTGTTGCTTGTATCTTACGATTTATATTGTTTTATTCCTAGTATGATTTTGATTGCTTATTTAGTATCCTATGACTATCACTAAGTGTTGTATCTTATGAAGCTGAATGTTGCATAAATGTGGATGAACATTAAATATATTACATCTGGGCCAAAGCAAAATTCAATTGTTCTAAAAGTTTCTCCAGGCAAGAATAGAATAGAATAGAATAGAATAGAATAGAATAGAATAGAATAGAATAGAATAGAATAGAATTCTTTATTGGCCAAGTGTGATTGGACACACAAGGAATTTGTCTTGGGTGCATAAGCTCGGAATTTGATTCAAAGGAATTTCTCATAGAATTCTGCTCTGGGACCACTTTCCACAAAACATTGAACGGGGTAATGATGAAAGTGGGAGGAATGAAATAAACAGACATTTCTTTTAACAAGGGTTTCCAACATTCTCTTCTGCATAAACCATGTTACTTTATTTATGACATTTTCTCAGGGGTTTAGAGTTTAAGCACCCTCAGAAATACCGAAAGAAGAATGTTGGAAATGCTGCAGATTCAGGCTAACGTTCTTGTTCCCATAAATGTTTCATTATGAAAAGGAGGAAAAAAAAAAAGAATCTTTACAGTGAGATCTCGTATAAAATATTAAAGGGCTTTGAAACTAATCTGGCATTTTAGAACTGGGCTGTTCCTTGTCTGCCTTACGTGCTTTCCTCGGGAAAAATGCGGAGCTGTACAATTGTTCAGGGCCAAATTTTCTTTTTCGAGCTCTCAAGTTTTCAAAAGGCTAATTAATTGTGTGTGTACCTTTGGTGAGGGGGAAGACAAGAAAGGACAGGCTGGGGCCATCTTTAACTCAGCCCTCTTTCGCCTTGAATGGAAGAAGTGGTGTGATGTCTCTGTGGGGTGATTTTACTCATGGACAACTGGCCATGAGAAAAAAACACCCTCCCCTCTGGGACACATCCGGCCTTTCTTGTAAGTCACATTGCATTCCACTGGAATCATACACACAGTTTTTAGTGTGATGAGGCCATGAGAATTTCCAGGGCTGGTGGGGGAGAACACAATGCTACGTCAACAATGAAAGCTACACCATATATCAAAATGGATGCTTTTCTTGTCAGTGCCCTGTTCAGGGACATTTTTATTGTATATTCATTCCTTTGGTTCCTAGCGTCAGTTGGAAAGTTAACACACTTCTATAAGTGGTGACTGAGTCAGCAAAGGAAGGAAGGAAGGAATCAGCAAGGAATCAGCAAACGGGACAAAAGAACTGGATGATTCGAATCTAGCGTCAAATACAATATACATAATATGATTGCTGACAACAGCTCCAGAACAGGTGATCCTCGACTTACGACCACAATTGAGCCCAAAGTCTCAGTTGCTAAGTGAAACATTAAGTGAATTTTGCCCCATTTTATGGCATTTCTTGCCACAGTTGTTAAGTGAATATAACATGGTTGTTAAGTGAATCTGGCTTCCCCACTGACTTTGTTTATCAGAAGGTTGCAAAGGGTGATTTACATGACCCCACGACACTGCACCCGTCATAAATATGAGTCAGTTGCCAAGTGTCTGAATTTTGATCAGGTGACCATTGGGATGCAGCAATGGTTGTAAGTGTAAAAATGGTCATAAGTCATTCTTTTCAGTGACATTGTAACCTGGAACAGTCACTAAATGAATTGATGTAAGTCAAAGATTATCTGTACAGAATTGCCTCACTCACATGGGCATCCTTATTGATTTCTAATGAAATTAATATAGTGTACAAACAGTGCATACCAACATGATACAATGGCTTTAGAAATCTTATTCTGCCACTGCTAAAAATGAAAATATTATATATTTGGTAATGCTGCTCCCAAATCACTCAGTGGGAGGACCATATATGGATTTTAATTTGGGCTTCCTGAATCCTAAATCAATGCCTAACCACTATATCACACTTCTTTCCATAGGCATAGAAGCTCCTTAAATGTTCATATAACAGAGCCTGATTTGAGTATAAAACTATTCCAGAAGGAATAGTTTATAAACTAACTGTTGCAGTGTTAAGATGCAAACTTGAAAATGTAAGCTTAGAAATCACAATTTTGCCATGTTTCATGATGTCATACAGGGGTGAAATTCAGGGGTGAAATCCACTCTGTGGGCGTGGCTTGGTGGGTGTGGCAGGGGAAGGATACTGTAAAATCTCCAGTCAGAGGTGGGATTTGCCGGTTCTTCGAATTATTCAAAATTTACGCGACTGGTTCTCCAGAACTGGTCAGAACCTGCTGAATACCCACCTCTGGTCCCTACAGGTGGTGCGAGGTGGTTGAATTTCACCCCTGATGTCATATAGCTTTAAGGTAACGTGCCCCAAAAGTCTTGCACATTTTCCGAGATCCAGCAAAGTGATTTCAATATATGAATCAGGAGCTCACGTTTCTGATTTTGTCTGCCAATCCTGGTAGATGGTCTTTTTAGCTGCATATGGTATCTTTTGAAGAGCTAGGGGCTTCGTTGCTGCTTCTCTATGGAAATACATTCATGTGAAAGCAAAGGTAAGCACATATGTATGAATGCACACACATATGCAGAGGCATATCTTTGCTCTCTGAATAAAATCTTATGACCACCACGGATGGGAATCTAAAACCGCTTCTGCCCCAGCCCCAGCAATTTTAATCCAAGCTGAAAATATTGGGACAAGAACTTACTATTATCAGCTCCTTCCCCAGACTTCTGCTGTTTTGATGCAAAAATTGTTGGTGCAAAAAATTGTTGAAGGAGCCCACCTATTATTCATAAAATGATATTGTCCCATTAAAAAAGGCCCCCCGCTGGGCAATGTACAGAGGCCATCCCCAAATATGGAATTGGTACTGCCATTGGAAAAAAGAAAAACATTGGAAAGGATCAAATTTTCCATCTCTCCTTCCATCCCACCCTTATGCAGAAAAGAAACTTGCATTTTGATTTCACATCACACCTTTTAAAATAATATTGACTGAATATAACTTGATCATAACTTTAAAATAACATTGGCTGGAGATAAGCTGCATCTAAAGAGGGCCAGTAAATGAGAATGGGAAATTGAAAAACATCTTGTTGGCTGCAAAGTTTAATTTAGATTGGCAGTGTGATCCAAGACGTCACCCAGAGCTGAGCTCAGTTTGAGAGATTATTTCTTTCTTGACCAAATGTCCAAGAATGCTATTGAACTGTTTTCCCCCCAAGATTTTATGAGAATTTTGTGTTCCTGTGATAGTATGGGGGAGGGAGAAGGAGGAGCAGGAGGAGAAGGAGGAAAGGGGTGCTGTCACAACTGGCCTTCAGTGAGGCACGATTTTTAAAAAGAAAAAAAAAAGGGAATGGTGAATATAGTTGCTATTGACATGCTGCTGATAGGAAAGAGATAACAAAAAGGCCCCACGTGGGACTATTGCTACATGTTTGTAGATGTCAAGGATTTCGAAGTGAGCCATTATCTCAGTTCAGGGCCAAACTATTTAAAAATTATGGACATGTTTCTGCTGTCAGAGCAAAGGCCTTTCAGATGCCTGTGATGGAGGGTTAACAGCTCTTTAAAATTCCTCTCTGAATATTCTTGGGCATGGCTTTACAATTCCTCTTTTCTTTTAATAGTAACCGCAAGCAGATTTGGTAGGGGTGTGGAGGGAGGAGTGTGTGTGTGTGTGTGTGTGTGTGTGTGGTCTCCATTATCTCAATGCAGGTTGCCCTTTCTTTGGGTCTGAGACCACATAGTGGGAGCGTTCTACCTCCCCCTTGGGCTCTTTTCTTTGGCAGCCACGAACAACCTATTGAAGACAAGTCATGATGTCATGCCACCCAGAGAGAGACCAATAAGGACCTGGCTCTGGAACGAACGCACAACCCGTGATGTATACACTTCAGCAGGCCCCCAGGAATATTTAAATCTGCTACTTAAGATTCTTCCTGGGGAAAGGAATGTCTCTGGGGGAAAAAAACGCAGTTGCATTCCCTTTTGCAACGTGGTGGCTTCTGCTTATCAAAGAGGTATCAGATCTGCTTGGCTAGGAAAACCTGAAGGGAGATTTTACCAAATTTTAAATGCCTTTATCTCCTACTGCTAAGCTACAAGCATTAAAAGTTATGAGAACAACCTCTGAACCTTCCACTGCTGGATTAGATTATAAACCCTACCACTCACATCAATCCTGTAAATTTGGGAAGACTAGAAAGGAAGACTTAAGGTTAAAGGATTACATTCATTTATTAAATTTATATGCCGTCCATCTTTCTATCCTTTATTGGCCAGTCTTCTGAATTACTTGTTTGGAAAACCAAAGAGTTGATTTTGGTTTCATTCTAAATTTAAGTAAAGTTTCTTAGTAAATTCTTCTACTAAGTAGCATATCCTGAACACGTCAGGCTAATGACTGGCTTTTTTGGTTCTGCCAGGTTGCATCTCCATGTTTGATTTCCATCTGAAACTGAATTTCCACCCACTGGTGTGCGCACCAGTGTGATTTGGTATGTGAAACAGAGGTAATCCCTAAACCTGGTGAGTCTTGCTTATCTTTCCTACCACTTTCCTTTGATCTTTTTTCTTCTCCATCTCTGCTCTGTGTGGAAGACATTGGTGAAAGCTGAAGCCATTGACAATCTTGGCTAAAATTCCCAGCAGAACAAGAGGTCTAAATTCGGGAAGACTGCATTAGTGTTGGGCACTCTTGTTCAAGCACCCAATTTCTGAAGAATGGCTTCCTTCAAAGTAATGGTAATCATGTTGCTTAATAAGAGGAAGAACTTCCAAGATATTTCTTATTTTACGGCTGGCAATACCACTGTTGTTTCTTAATTGAGAGACACAAGAGATGAGGAGTGATACAATTATGCCACCTGAGGATGTAAAGCTTGAATTTTCAGCCCTCCCGTTTACATTTCTTCTGGTGTGTTTTTTTAAATTAAAGGGAAAACTACACTGCTGTGACTTGAAGGCGTTTCTGAATTTTGGAAGAACTGTTTTGGGGGGATTTTAAGGTTTGCAAAGGACTGGATAGGCATGTGGATTGCTAATTATTGTCTACAGAACTGGTTCAAGTGACTGGCTCAAGTGACTGTTAATTAATCTTTTGCAATCATGATATTCATAGCTGCTAATGTGAAAACTACAATTGTACAGTAATGATTGGATTTGGTGATATGTACAGTAGAACCTCTGGTCACAAATGCTTCTGACCATGACCAAATCGTGTTCTGACCCAAAAATTCACAATTTTTTTGAATCTGGTCAGGAACACATACTCAGGTGGTGATCAAACACGGCCGTGGCTGATTTCCCCTTCCGCGCCCTTTTTGGGGGGTAAGCGCATGCTCAGTCTCGCTTCCAGTCACGATCAAATCGGGTTGCGACCGAAGTTATGGAACGAATTACAGTCGTGACCAGAGGTTCTACTGTATCTATGCCTTGATTCTATCTTGTGTTAACTATACATTCTGAATGGGATTACAATTGAAAAATGTCTGGGTGCTTCATTTAATGGAAGGAACAGCTACTTGGGCTGCTACAGGGAATTCTGAGAGTTAAATTCTGAGAGTTAAACAGATATTAAAATTACCAAGATTGAGAAACACTGGGCTACTAACTGGTGTATATTGCTGGGAATCACATGATGATACTTGTTAATAGACCTGCATCAGTTGCCAATTGTTTTCAGAGCAAAAGATAAAGTCCTGCGCTAAATCCTTGTCCTTTTATCATTGTAAGCAAACCAGTCAGAGAGGGAGATGGGTGGCCATATAGATTTTCTTAAATAAATAAAATGGCCAAGAGAAAGACCACCTATACTGCTATCAAGATGTTAGTATCTGCAGGCGATGGCCCCTTTTTAGAGTCAATCATTGCACATATAGGCAACAAGCTATAGGTTGCATTTCTTCAGAAATTTCACCTGACCTCGATTCTCTTCTTTTAAAGGAGTAGCCAAGGCATAGCTCTGTCTTCTTGTCTTTTGTGTTTAGTAATTTTAATATTGGTTTATAACTTGGGTATTATTTTTTCTTTTGATTGTTGCAAGCCACCTTGAATGTTTGACTGGATAGGAAAGCAGAATATATAAATGTCATAATTTTGCAACCATAATCAGTCAGATTGTCATCCACCTAGTGTAACTGTATAAAGTTATCACTAGGTTGTTAATATGAAATGTGGCTTTGGAAGTAGATTACTTCTGTAACTATGTATACTTTTCATTTGGTGTACATTTAATTCAAAACATCAGACCACTGGCCTCAAATGCCTTCTGGCTGGACTCATAAAACGGCTCCCTATTTATTTACTACCTTGGTAGACAACAAAAGGCTGTTAAGAGAAATCAATGGGAGCGGGTGAATGGGGTGGCCAGGGAATGAGGGTGGGAAACGAATTAAAATGAATTAAGGAAACAATACTAATGTGGTAAGCCAAGGCTATATGCAAATAATTGCCTGCCCTAAAAAGTCTAATCCTATCAAGAATGGCCAGGATGTTAATTGGCCCATCTTTCAAAAAACCCCAAGCCAAACTGCCAAATTCCAGCAACTTCAGCAGAACCGCCTGGGTCACGCCTGAGTAAAGACTCATAAAGAACTGGAAAGTAACTTCTCACATTCAGCATCAATAGAACAACAAAACTGTGGGAAACGTGAATGCCTAATTGTCAGAACTGGTGGTCTCTCTTAGGCTAGTTTTGATCCTCTGAGCTATGGGTTTCTCATTTAATTCTGCCATAAAAGCGGTTAGTCTGGTCAACTGTGAAGCCTATGTAAGTTTACTACGGCTATTGGGTTCACACATACATGACTACTTGTGAGTATGGATGGTTTTTGAAAATCTCATGGATCCAATTCTTTTGCTTTGATTCAAACAACAAGCAGGCACTGCATGCTGTTTTCAAACTAAAGAGGTTTTTAAGTATAATATCCCTGGGATATTTTCTGGGATAAAAGGAATCTACTTCATGTATATTTTTGTTATATAGCCAGTTTACAAGAAGTAGCTGCTGTATTAACTGGAAGGAAAAGTTGCACATCCAAATCAATGTCAAAGTATTTTTATCAAGCAAATGTCCAGTGAGTAATGCATATTTAGTTATTTCATCGGATTTGTATTCCACCTTTCAAAAACTCAAGATTATATACATAGCACTCTATTCCATTTGAAACTCACGGCAGCTTTATATATGACATAAGAAGTTGAAAGAATGGCGGATTTGCATTTGGTTTTCCCAATATCTTAGTTCTCTACATTAGAGTGGTGTGGTGGCCTAGAGGTGAAGTTGCTTGCCTCCCACTTGGAAGGTTGAGAGTTCAATCCTAGGCAGTGCAGGGAGAAAGTTATCTGCTGCGAACTGCACTTAGGCGCCAGGAAGGGCATCTGGCTAGTAAACGCTCACCTCCATTCAGTCCCCCCAACTCTACCCTGATACAAAGGATTACAGGGTCGTTTAAAAAACCACCCTTTCTTACATTTAATTGGTGTGTGTTTGTGAATGAAATTATAGAGTTCAGTGCCCAGGCTTAATGATTTCTCCCCTTTCATTGATATCACTCTGCTTGCTTTGGATTTTACTTTTCCAATATTTTTTGTATATTTAGTGAGAGGTCCGAAGGGGAGCAGTAACATGATCTAGCAGTGTCCCTTTTCTTCTGCAATGATCTGTTTCAAGGTATAATTATTTTTTTATTTTATTTTATTTTTATAATTATTTTTTTTTTTTTTTTTTTTTTTTTTTTTTTTTTTTATTTATAATTTTGCCAAATTTTGTGGGGAAAAATACTTTGGTCAACATGAAGCCAAGATGAGCGCACAAATGGCAGAAGCTGGCGCGTGGCGGCCCGCCGGGCCGCGCCCACCCCCGCCCCCCCGGCAACAGACAGGAGGGAAATAAGGTGTTTACTCTCACTCTATACTATGCTTCTCAAGCCTTCATAAGTTCTGTCGGGTACCCGGCAATAGGCCATATTGGGACCAACTAAGTTACAAGCAAACAATGAATGATTCTTTATTGTGAAAGTTTGAAGTCCAGCTCTTAACGTGAAGCTGTTTTCCATTCTTTTGACCAAATGTGGAGGTTTTTTGATACATGAGAAAAAGAACCGAGTAGAAACAATTGTTTATTAATAAAACTAGACTTTGGAAGCTTGCAATCTATGGTGACCTTGAGTTGGCTTAATCAAAGTATACTTCAATAGGGATCTGAAACATTAGTGAAAGAGAGTGAATTGCCACAAATATTATCATACACAGCTTGCTTAGTAACATAAGGAAAAATCTTAAATATAAACATGTGGCCAATTTAATCTGGTTTTACGTTATTTCAAAGTAAGATAGTCACCATTCTCCACACATTAAGGGTCACACGATTAACATCAAAACATGTATTAAACATTGCCTTCTATTTTTTTAAAACTGCTATTAGAAGTTGCAATCCGTACTTGAACAAGGCGAGTGGGAAGGAAATGCTAAAGCTGAAGGAAAATGCTACAGTCTGAGAGTAGCCAACATTTGTTAGAAATGGCCATCTCTACTAGGACAATTTAATATTTATTTTTTTAATAAATGGCTTCATGTATTCAGTAAATGCTGACATGACCAAGGGCAGTCTTTGCATGAGAAGATCTGTTCTGCTCTATGAACAGGATCCCTGCAAATGAATCCTGGGTCATGGAATAGGACAAGAAAGCATATTCATGTGGAAGATTCATGCTAGTTAGAATATGGAATGGGAATCTAACATGGCACACATCTCTCTTCCCCATAGCATTTCTAAAAGGGTCTATGTAACAATTCCCAAAGCTGACTTTGTACATTCTGTGGAACACTTTTGAGAACAGATTTTATCATGCATGCACTCTGTTTAATGTTTTTGTCCATAATTCATCACTATCCCTTTGCAAGCTTACCATACTTCCTAATATTTCATCTCAATTGTCACTTCCCAGTAACAAAACAAACCATGCCATTAAGTAGAATATTTTTTTTTTAAAAAAAAAATGCATTTAACCATTTTCCTTACCAAGTGACTTTTTAAAAAAATTATTTGGTACATACACAAAAACTTTGCAAAATCCCATATATTTTCCTTTGAAGGAAAGTTTCCACCATAATTTGATCTCTATGTTTTTTCACTGAAACATGGAATACTTTCCTTGTAGATTTTAGCAACTGCTAAAATTTTAGCAACTGCTGATCAAGTTTAAAAATGCTTTTCACTGGCATCAGGAATAAAAAGGTGTAACATGAATTTTCACATCTAATACTTTAGCCTTGTTTGATATACTGTAAGCCTTCAA
Organism: Notechis scutatus; assembly: GCF_049901735.1. Classification (NCBI taxonomy): domain Eukaryota; kingdom Metazoa; phylum Chordata; class Lepidosauria; order Squamata; family Elapidae; genus Notechis; species Notechis scutatus. The sequence continues at coordinate 98,854,182 of NC_142012.1, read as the reverse complement.
AGAATAAAGCAAATACGAGGTGTTTTTTTCTCCAGCTTTTCCTGCAGAAAAATCCTAAAACAATATTTATTTCATTTCTCAGACAAGGTTAGTTTGAAAAAACAAATCAGAAAAACAGCACATAATACAATGACAAACCAGTTTGTAGCTTATCACTAAAAATCTCAAATCTGTTTTGTGATTTCCACTTTTTCAAAATGAAGGTTATTTAACTTGAGAAATTCATTTGCAAGAATATAGCATATTAGGAACAACCAACCTATACAACTAATGACTTTGGCATTTGGTGCCCCCTGGTGCAGATGAGGTGCTACATTACTTTGTACCAAGTTATTTTTTTCCAAATTGCTTTATTATTACAGCTTTTAGTACACAAAACCATTTTCTCATGAAGTATAATTCTCCAAAATCATAATTATTTTATTGCTTTTAATGTTAGCTAGTTGTTCAAGCCACATTTTAAATATTTGCCAACAAAAAGCTTTGATATAACATCCATCATTTTAGGCATCAAATATAGTCTCAAACACACCTTAACTAGGTACATTTTAAACAGCATTAGAAAGCAGACCAGGGCCATCAAGTAAAATGGAAACATGCATATAATTATAAAATGCAATCATTCCATTCCAAGTAAACTAAAACCTAATGTTTTCTTGGGAATTTTCAACATCTGTTCAGTATCCAAGATGAAGATATGAAAAAAAATAAAAGATTCCTGTACCAACTCATGTAGATTTCTTTGAAATTTTGTCTACAGTGACCCCTCTTTGAAAAACTGACTGTTCAGAAACAAAAAACAAAACTTTCTTTGCTCCCACCAATGATTCCTTCTGTGATGTTGGCTTCACAATTTTAAAGTATCAGGCATTGCGTGAAGTCTTCATTTGAGGCTATTTCATTTTGAAATGAAATCATGGCAAGGTTTCCTTTGTGGTCCCACTAATGATAAAGTTAATTCAACTATATGTGCAGTATGATCAGATGCCATGCATTAATGAAATCAAGAATCTTGAACTTTAATCTATGCACTCATTCTGAGAAAATGCTAGGGTGCCAAAGACAGGAAAAACTAAAGTTCACATGGACCATGTTAAAAGGTTTAAGAGCTAGTGCTTTACTCATACAGCTGTGCAAGAAAATGCTTTAAATACAAATTTTACAAGTATTCAGTTATGCACTTGAACACTGAAAACCAACCTCCTACCAATTCCATTATCAATCAAGATACAGCATATCATTAAGAACTTTTAAAAGCTGCAAACTTCTTCCAATACATCACTTCTAAGTTTAAACAAGAGGATGTTGAAGAATACTTCAAAATTGTTCTGAAATACATCCCACTCACCACCACAAAGCAATGTTTCTCTTAGAACAGAACTTTTCCCCCCAAAATGTTTGAAAGTGGACTAGAGTCTGATAGTGGGAATATTAGAAACCTGCAAATCCAGGGACGAGAATCTTCCTTTGCTCGCTGATTCCACAAAAACTGTGACAGAAGCATCTAATCCTTTTTCCTTGCAGCATTCACCAGGGAGGGACAAGGAGTGCTGCAGAATTTCATCGTGAATGGCAGGACAGATCCTTACAAGAGCTTGAGTATTGAGAGGAATGTGGTATAGAGTAACTGTCAAATTTTGCTGGCTGAGATAATCTCCCACTAATCTTTTTCTTTTCTTCCCTGTCAAGCTATTTTACCTTACCTCATTTCTATCCTAAACATATAGCTGTACAAGTGATTTGAGGTTTATGGGCAACTTATTTTAATCTTTAGATATTAACTGAACTATAGTAGTTGTTATGTATATGTAAATAACGTAGTTGGGTTGGCAATGTATAAACTACAAATATATATGTTTATAGCTTTAAGGAAAAATACTGTAATGTATTATGCTGTGTTCTGGTTGGTTAATTATGCTACAAGTTGCCATAAGAGGGAGCTATAGATCATGGTTTAATTCTCTTTCTCTTTTTCACTGATGATCTCTATTGATACTTACTATGGACTGATACTGACTAACCCTGTTTATTTTAATATTCTGTTGATATCGAAGGTTATCTGTTGTATTATGGTTTGATATGTGTCTGCTGTATAAGACATGAAACCAGTAAGAAGACTATAACTGGATATTTTTGGACTGTTAAAAACGTGTATGACATGGACTGTTTATTGGACTGTTGCTATATCTTCAGGTAAACATTAATACAACTTGTTCAACTCTGTGTGGCTGTATATTTATTCATAACTGTTCTCATAAACCATTTTCCGTGTGCATATCCTTTTTATACAAGGGTTACTCTGCACATATCCTAACAGTAATAACTGGATACTTTCCCCCCTGCTCGTTTTAGAACATGGTCTCTGTGGATTTAAAATAAAACAAAGACTTTATCCTAAAACTCCAAGCCACCTTGACATTTGCATTGTTCTGATACATAGATCAATACTACTTAAAACTTACAATATATAAATACTCTGAAATATGCCAGAATACAGAAGAAAAATATTATGAAGACATGAGAAAGAGTATATTATGTGCTGCATGAGAGAAATAGATATTGGAATTGAAACTCTCCCAAAATCAGGGTGATTTTAGACATACAGCCAGTCAAAAACATCCATATCACAGGAAACAAATATAATAACTGCATTTAAATAATACCTCAGTTGTACTAATTTTAATAACTTGCAATCATAATACACACTACCAAAAAGCTTGTGAATGAAGTTTATTTGGGTTGAATGGTGAAGAATGCAATACAATACAGGTAAGACACTTTCAAGATGAATAAACCTCTAATTGCACAGGAGGCTTGAACCTCAACACAATCAAAATCATGATACAATCTGCCTTCTGAAAAATTGTTTTGCCATGCAAAATTAAAAACATTTTAACCAATCCTATGGTACCATTTAAAATGCTACCATTACCACAATAATTTACATCACATTAAATAATCATTCACAAAGAATGAAATATTTTCAATAATGAAAAAGGGTTTTTAATGCTTAAATCATAGTTAGCATAGTTTGCATGAATACTTGTTCAGGTATTTGGCTAAACTAGTGAATAGAAAACATGCAGTGCAAAGACCTCTTTTATTTAACTGAACTGTCCTTTATCCAGCAGTGACCATCATGAAGTAATGTTTACTATATTTTTCACACGATTTTATAAACCATCCATGCACTGACTTCACGTGCACAGCAATTATTTAAGACTCAAATCTAAGATACCATATGAACCAGACAATTTAAGCACTCTTGGCAATTTTTTTTAAAAAACCGTAATGTAATAATGATCTATAATTAAAAGTACATCATAGGACATTGTCTTAAAGGTTGAAAAACTGCAATTAATTGCTCATTTAAAATTGGATCAATGGAAAAAAATTGGAATTATATATACATATATATTACAGGCGAACCTGTAAGACGAAAAATACCTTGATTGAACTAAAGGAATAAGGAAACTACATTTTAGAAGAGGGTGTGTGGAAAAGTTTTCGGTGTTTTGAAAGGCATGGGTACCCCTTTTCCACCTTTGTCCCACATGCAAAAGATTCATTTTGATTTTATAGTGCCATTACATCTAAACAGAAATCAGGAACATATGCTTGTTCATTCTTAAATACCCTGTTTTAATGTTAATCAAAAGTTTTTCTACATTAGACAAATCATTAGCTAACTTATCCCTGTCCAAAAGATATCTTAAGTAATGATCAATGTGATGAGCAAGTGGAATGTTTACTAAATTCCTCAGGAATATGCACAATTTAGGAACAATCTACTGGAATACATTTTCCTCCATTAAACTCAACTAACTGAAGAAAAGCCAAATGAATGCTGCTGCTTAATTTGCAAGACTCAAAGGTGGTCTTTTCACAGTTGTTTGTGATGAAATGCAGATGGGGATGTGAAGTTTATATGTTTTCCATGTACTACAGTTTTGAAACACTTATTTTACAAATACAATGCAAATAAATATCAGGCTAGTAGAAAATATCTTATTTACAGTTTTACAAATGCAATCGTTCTCTGTGTAAATGTAGTGTTTTAAAGAACACAGTTTTAATAAAATGAGTTCCTGTATAGCAACAATTTGTTAGATTGCACTGAAATGGCAAATAGAAAACAAAGTTCAAGTTAATATCTGTTTTATAATTTAGTACAGACAAACTAGCATCACCTGGAATGAGATCTGTTAAAGTGCTGAAAAAGTTTCTGAATTTTTAGAAAACGTACTTTACAGTTATTAAAGCTTCATCTGTCAAAAATGTTAGATTTTATTCACATTTTCTACCACCAAGATGGGGAAGAGGGGAAGGAAGGATATATACGTGTATATATTAGCAATTAAGATTACTGCTAAATTTGACCTTTGTAAAATAGCTGGAGTTTCAAGCTTCTGTGGCAATTTCAGGCTTTACAATCTGGTAGGTAATCAAATATTCTGGATAGGCCTGAAAGATAAAAATGGGATTATCATTTCCTCACATTTTAAAAATGTAGTTACAGATGGTGGCAAAAACTATTTATAGCAAGTAAAAATTGTGTACACACACACACACACACACACACACACACACACACAGGCTGCCAAGAAAGGGAGCTGCCCATGGTCAAAATGACTACCATCAGGAATATCTACAAATAATTAAAGTATTTCCCCAATTTTTTTCCAATGCCCGCTGTTTATTGTATTTATTACAAAGATTTCTATGCTATTTTCTATACCAGGGGTGTCAAACGGCATCATCACATGACGTATCGTGTCTTTTTTCCCTTTCGCAAAACCAGGTGTGGGCGTGGCCAGTGCGTGATGCATCCAGCCCGCGAGTTTGACAGCCCTGTTCTTTGCTATAGCAAGATTTCTATACTCTAGGTAGGGTCTCAGTAGTTTATAAGAAAAGGCAATGCATTAAAACCCCAACTTATCTTTTATGGTAACATTTATAAATGAACTACTGGCCATAATTTTTATTTTCTAAAAACACCCGTGGGACCCAGAGAAATTCTAAAAATATCTGTACTTTGTTTTATAACATGTACACACTCCCGTTTCATTTTTTAAAAGGCATGTTAACTGCTAACAGACAAAATCCTGGACACCCCAAAAAAATATGCTATACTTTTTTTTTGCTGAACTAAGCAAAATAAAAGAGTTATGAATAGATTTTCATACATTTAAGGAAAACGTGCTTATTAGATATGTGAAATTTGTTGACTCATTAATACAACATCCAGGATCCAGACTAAAGACATTTGACATTTGTTTCAAAGGGAGGCTGCTTCATAATATTCTGTTTCCATGTCATGAATATTTTACATTCTAATATTTACAAAATAAACCATAAATACACTACCTGTTCTCCTCTGTAGATGACATATTCTGCTAAAGCTAGCCCATTCACGCTAGGTCGTCCAGTAACTGAATGGTGTCCTGGTGGAGAATGAGCCATTTTCATGGCACTAAACTGTAGGAATGATTTGCCCAAAGTTACTCGGCAAAAAAGCAACTGCCTATATTAAATAAGAGAAGCATTTCATTAGTAAATGTGTAAAAAACAAATCTAGTGAGGAAAGTAACCCTGAGTACAGGATTATGTAATAAAGATCCTGAGTACAATCTAAACATTATTTTAATCTATTAAAATGTTGCCTTTCTTTTTCCATTCAACTAACCCTATAGCAGAGACATTGTTCTTGGAAACCTCCAGGGAAGGGGAACACACAACTTCTGGAGGCAACTTGTGTCATCCGTTAATTGTTCTGACTGTCAGGAAAATTCCCCTTAATTCTAAGTTGGGTCTCTCTTTATTAATCTTCCATTTGTTTGTCTTGCTTGCCCCAAGGTACTTTGGAGAATAGTTGACTCCTCTTCTCTCTGACAGCCCCGCAAATGTTGGAAGACTGCTATCATGTCGCCCCTAGTCCTTTTTTTTGTTTGTTAGAATACAGTCTCAGTATCTTTTTTGTATCATGGTGATACAAAACTGATGCAGTATTCCAAGTGTAGTCATACCAGTGCAGTATAAAGAACACTTCATGTAATCTTGATACTATCCTTGATCCCAGGTTGATGGAACCTGGGGCTGCATTGGCTTTTTTGGCAGCCATAGCACGTTGCTACCTCATTAAGTGGTTGTTCACTAACCCCTAGATCCCTCATACAATAACTACTGTTGAGCCAGGCATCGCCTATTCTATATTGTGTGTTTGGCTTCTCATAAAATAACAGGAGAAACCAAACACACAGGTATAGAATTGGTGGTGCCTGGCTATAAAATAAAATAAAATTTGTTTAGACCCACTGAAATCTGTGTGCCAATAAGGAGCATGTAGCTATAAAAATAAACATAACTTACCTATGGCAGATGTAACAAGACCTGTCTTTGTGAATGGGGCAACCTGTGCCTCCACCAATACCATAGACATACTGGTTGCTTTTGGAAGAATTTTCAGCAAAATAAATTCCTGCTCCAAACATTCCTCCAATGTACGCATGCCTTTCATCAAAGCCTTTGTGAATAATTGCATTCACAAAAGGAGAGCCTGAAAATAAAACAGAAAGTGGTTTTTATATTCTTCGAATGGAAGTATTTTCCCATATTTATACATACAGTTTCTGCCACTTATGCAGAAAAACATACTAGAACATCTACCCCAGAAAAGAATTGTGACTGAATTAAATATTGGGAGGGTGGGGTGGGGTAGAATCTGATGAGGATTCTGGTATGGAATAAGACATCTAATTGGGCTACAACCAATTCTGATATGAAGCCTAATCTACATATTCCTTAACCAGTGCTGATTTAGTGCATCAGAGACAAGTTTGGTTTGAGATCTGTAAATCTATCACTGTACTACAGAACCTGACTCTAAATTAGGCATACCCAATCACTAAACATTCAGTTTTATGTAGGGCAGTTGCAGACACTGGAAATGCCCATCATAATCTAATTGCTTTGAGGTAAAATATATATTATTATATTGTTGGAGAGTAATTGTCCAAGTCGGATAGAAGGGTTAATCAGGGAAAGAGCCTGGATTTGTTATGTAAACACAATAAGGCAAGGTCTGACCACAACTTTCCCCACATACATCCCACAATGCCTGTGCCTTATCTGAGGCAGGGAACAATAAAATAGCTAGTTTGAAGGTGTGGGTCTGATTGTGCCTTTTTTGAATCAATAGCAATAGCATTTAGACTTATATACCGCTTTATAGTGCTTTACAGCCCTCTGTAAGCAGTTTACAAACTCAGCATATTGTTCCTGACAATTTGGGTCCTCATTTTACCCACCTCAGAAGGATGGAAGGCTGAGTCAACCTTGAGCCTGGTGAAATTTGAACTGGCAAATTGCAATCACAAGTAGCCTGCAGTACTGCACTCTAACTACTGTACCACCATGGCTCATGTATGTGACATGCATTTATCAATTACATACTCTGGAAATTCACTAATAGGATTTTGATTGAATTGCACAGGAATTCTTTTACTATACCAATTAATCAATTATTAGTTAAAAGTCAATAGAGAACTTATATACAGTATATAGTGATCAGAATTTCTAACAATGAACTGAACTGAAATCATCTGAAGAAATGCAATATAACTTTTAGACAAAATGAAATACCATGGAACAACATCCTTTCATTAGCATGATTATGATTCTCTTCAGAAACCTCTTTCCTCCTATGAGTGTATCTTTCCCAGAGTTTTTTGTTACATACTTTTTGTATCTAGAGGGGAAAAAATCCACAATTTCAGACAATGTTCTTCCATACTTTCTGATAGCAATTGCACTATACAATTAACATGGAATAAACAGATAATAATTCTTCCTAAAATAAATCCACACTGGTAAGATAAAGTTTATTTTTATAGAATTCTTGATAATCTAAAACCTTATATATATAACACTTTATTTGCGGTCACAGACCAAAACACAACAAAAGAAGAACATGGGAAAATTAATCATGAACAATTGGTCACCAAAAACTTGACTAAGGGGAATTACAGCGTTCTCCTCTGATGGTTACAACTCTTAAAAAAATTTGGAAACTAAAGAAGTGATATATGAGGAGCCATCCCCTAGACAATATAAGAACAAATTACTAACATTGGGTCTGGAAGGGTCTGTTTCAAGGAGAGACAGTAACTTAAATCTGCCTGCGTTATACATAGGGCAATATAAAAGGACATGCTAGATAGTCTTCAACTTATGACTGGTTGCCCAAACTGCAGTCTTGTGACCTTGGGGGCACGTTGTAATTTCAGAACAAAGCTGTAAGTAGCTTTTGGGGGCCAGTCATAATGTAAAATGGACACTAAGTGACTGGTCCTAAGTTGAGGACAACCTATTTTGAAGTACCTATTATTTGCATTTGAACTGATGTTTATATTTTTCAGGAATTATAGTGATCGAATGAGGGCATACATAAAGTTAAAACCACAAATTCAAATATAATTATAATAAGTAAATAATGTTAAGGAAAAAAACCATCAATACAGCAGAATAGCTTCAACTAGAATGCCAATCACTGTTATCTATTAGCTGAAGACAAAGATTCCAAATCCCAAATTTCTTTTAAAATAATGCATTATTATTTAGAAGTCACTACTAACCCCTGCATTATTATTTAGAAGTCACTACTAACCCCTTTCAGCTTTTAAAATTAATTATTCACTTAAGAGAAGAGTACCAGAGTTACCTACACATTACCTTTAAGATATTGTATCTGTTGAAAATTCCACCAGCATGGCCACCATCTCTGTGTTCTCGTACTGTGCTTTGCATCTTAATATTAAAATGTACACAGATAAACATATAAATAAAATCTAAATCAAAACACTTTAATTTAAATCAGCCGAATAAACCTTTGTCTGGAAATAATTTGCTCATAATTGATCAGAGATCTCTATCAGAGTTATGTAAATTGGCATTGGCTTATTTGGTAGAATCTCAAACACAGATTCATATAACCTCATCTGAAGCAGGTAGTTGGTAGATGAAATTTACATTAGTCCTCATTTCAATTAATTCTTTGGAGAGTCACAAGTACCGCTTATTATAATCTATTTCAAAAGATTATTTTTTTTCTGTTCAATCTTGTTTTATTCTTAAGTCTTCTGGTTTCTAGCTGGGTAACTTAGCCACTATACCAAACTGGCTCTCTCAAAAGATAATTTACTATTGCCACAATTATGATTATAGTACATTGTAAATGGCCCTTGGGTTTGAAGAGTAGAAAACAACAATACGAAATTATGATTAGTTGTTCCCAAAGAAGTCAGTGTTAATTGCTGAATCTGTCATGCCAGGAAAATTAGAGTTACATTTATTGTATTTCATAGCAATAGTTTTAACTAATGCTACCGTGTTTCTCCAATAACACGGCCTCCACCAATAGGAAGGCCCAGCATGGTTTCTAGGCATGAGGTGAAATTAAGTCCCACTCCAAAAATCTAGGCCTATTTAATACATGCGTTTCCCCGCCATTTCTCACATCGTTCATTAGAACTGCATGAGGTCAAGAGAAATGGGGGGAAGGGCAGGGGGATGGGGAGAAAACTTGCCTTTAGGAGTGCCCTGCAGGTAGCCTAGGCTAGAATACCCCGATCTACTGATAGAACATCAGCCGATTGAAGCTCCCCAAAGGCAGAGTCCCCAACTGCTTTGGGGCGAGGCATGGCTGCCCGTGTCCCCTCGCCATTAGGCAGTGTCTTTCGGGCGATGGAAGCTCCCCAAGGGCAGTCACCAGCCACTTCAATCAGCCGGTAGAAGCAGCCTCGGGGCGAGCGCACACACACACTCCCCTCGCTGCGAGACCGCTTCTCTCGGCCGACGAAAGCTCCCCAAAGGCAGAGTCCCCAGCCACTTCGGGATGAGGCGTGGCTGCCCTTGTCCCCTCGCCATTAGGCAGTGTCTTTCGGGCGATGGAAGGTCCCCAAGGGCAGTCACCAGCCACTTCAATCGGCCGGTAGAAGCAGCCTCGGGGTGAGCATGCACACACACACTCCCCTCGCCGCGAGGCCGCTTCTACCGGCCGATTGAAGTGGCTGGTGACTGCCCTTGGGGACCTTCCATCGCCCGAAAGACACTTGGCCTCGTGGAGAGGTACGTGCATATGGGCCGCTCTAGGTGGGGGAGGAAATTAAGTTACCCCCAAAAAGACGGCCTAGCCGTTTTTTCGGAGGTCAAAAAAAAAAAAAAAAAGGCCTGGCCTTATTTTGTGAGAAACACAGTAGATGTAATGTTTAAATAGTTAAGGATATACATCAATAATATACCTCATCCTCCACCGACTGAAACTCTTTATCATCAGGAGAGAGATCTATAAGGATTGTCCCACTACCCGAAGTATTCAATGTTAGATATGAATTAAGACCTAAGAGAAATGACAACATTAGTAATGCATCTTGAGTACATTTTAGACATACTGACTGATTCACGTTTTTTGGTGACTAAAATATATGAAAACTGCAACGTTACAATTTTGAACTACACAAATGCATAAAATGTAGCTTAAATATTTTAATTATAACATACCTTGCTGTCCAGAGATCAGCCTCTCAACTCCTTTTATTATTTTATGTCTATGACCATAAGCATTAATTCCAATTTCCTTTAATTCTCTGTGCCCCATTTCAACAAGTACATCCAATGTTATCTGCAAAGAAAAGGAATTATTAAATATTAAAATTATTAGTTTTCTTCATAAGAATTCAATAGATTGCCAAAAAGGTATGGTCAGGTTTTTGCATTTCAACTGATAGTGATTATGTTTTCTTAGAAGCCATATTGATACTTAATGCTTAGAAACAAGAGTGAAATAGTTATGCCATGCTAATAACAAAAACCTCCGTCTGATTCAACTTTAAGAAAACCTAGATTATCCAAAAGAATGATCAGATCACAATTTCTTAAAGTTTTTCTTAACCATTGAAATATATTGTACATTTGAAAATAAATCTTAACACTTTTTTCTTTAAAATGTAATTAAGAAAATATGTGAAAGCTCACTGCTTGAAGAGATACTTCTCTTATTATTTTACTATTGTTATCACTAATTTTTTAATACTTCTGTTTAAAATACAAGTAAATTTAATTAAAATCAAATAATTCAAGATGTTAGGAAATGAAGTATTACTACACATTTCAAATATTTCATACAAAGGCTTTGTTAAGATGCAACAAAACATACAAGGTTTGTAGCTACACAACCAAAACTCAGATATGTATGCTTTGTTAAAAATGCTTTCATGTTTAGTACAACTGTAACACTGAATTATTGGTGTAATTATTAATTAATATAGGTAAATCAGTGTTCATATCATATTTCCTGAAGTCTAGAAAAAATAATCTGCAGACAAAATCAATTCTCTAAAATGTATCTTACATTAGTTTAAGAAATATTTTAGAGAACTATAGAAATGAAAGAGGGAAAGCTGGTTTGTGTTCATTAGTATTTTAACTTAGCTGTTTGAAACTCAAGATATAATCAATCTCCAAATCTAAATCTTGGTTATGAACATTCTCCCAAGCTAAAATTTAAATCAATGATTTTGCAACTGTTTCCATTGAAATTTATTGTTTACTTGGTTTTCAAACCAAGACGGTTACTTACCTGCTCTCTTTCAAGTATGTCAATCAAATGTTCAAGTCCAAGATTTCTCACAAATTGATTGATGCTAAAATCTACATTGAGAACTAAATATGAAAAATTATTAGCTACATATAAATTGAACTGAAATTATTCTATCAGGCTACAGGCATGTGTTCACATCATTCTCTTCAAGAATATCCAGTGCAATATTTTCATAAAACTACCACATTGAAATATATAGTTTTAAAGTACAAATTGACCTTATCTTCCACTTAAAATTCTATTTAGTCAAATTAAATAATGTTAGGATCTTCTTAAATCTTGACTAATACATACATTGAACAAGTTTAAAAAACATTTTTGGTAGAATGTAGGATTCCATAGGAAATCCTACCGTAAATATAACATGTTGAAGTCCACAATTAGTTACTTTTGTGATGCTATTTTTTTCCCAAGAAAAACTCCCCAAATCTTAAAATATTAGAAATTGTATAAATCAGTTTCATGGCTGTCCACTTGTGTAAGCTTCAAGTAGATACATTTAACCCACAGATGGTTATTTAAGTGATCACTTAAATATGCTTTAATTTGGATTCTTGCACAGAGCAAGTGGTTGGACTAACAGTCCCTTTCCAATTCTATGATTCTGTATTAAAATTATGCCAAATATGAAGCTGTGATGGAAAAACATAGCTTTAGTCATATCATCATTAGATGTAAGCCTTAATGCATAAGTAAACTGCCTTTTGTTTAGCAACTTAAAGCTGACCCAGTAGAAAATTCCAGGCTCACCTTCTTTCTTTTCCAAACTAGAAGCTCCTTCAGCACCGCTTGTATTAACAACTGAGATTTCAGAAAAGCTACCAGACAAGCTGTCCAGACTACTGGCAGCTGACAAATTAGATGGACTGGATGGAATGGAAGAAAGTGCATCAGCTGATGTTCCTGGATTCTGAGACACATTTATAACCTGAGGCTTATAACAAGATGGCAAGGCAGAAAGCGGCATGGCAGCTGCCAAGAGTGCGCTAACATCATCTGCCTGGAAATTTTTAAAAAAATTAACATTCTGTTAAAATAGACACAACTACATACAAGTAAATTATAAGGTTAGATAAACAGTGCTTTACTTCAATTACTCTAATTTTCTTTTTGTTACTTACACTGTCATTTCAGATTCTCTGCCCAGAGGTTCCTTGAGTATGATAACTACGATGCCAAGACTGTATCATACTTAAATTTTAGTTCTAATTGTTTAAGGGTATGATTAAAATCTATTTCCTGTTACCAACTTGAACACAATCACTCTCTTGCTTTCTAACCTACCTCTCACAGGCTTAAAGATTAAAATGCTGCACTTATAACCTACAATCCTATACTCACTTACCTGGGAGAGTGCCTTGCTGAATTCAGAGGAACATATTTCTGAGTACTCAGTTGTAGGATAGCAATTTAAAAATCACTAAATGCTTATAGGATACAGCTAAATGCACAAAAGTGCCAATTGAGGCATAACAATGAATTTTGGACTTAACTTAATGTATTTACATTATTCATGGTATATTCATGGCATATATAGTTTACAGATATAAGACATTACATCTTGAAACAAAAATTCATTTCACAGTTAAAATACTTCCTAAAAATAACCTGTTACACTTATTTATGGGCCTTAAGATACTTAATTCCTAAAATTTAATGCAAAAACAATTTAAACTATAAAGCCACATTATTCATACAACATATGGTTTTAGTAATGCAGGAATGGTGTTTCAAACTAGAACACCATGGCTGGAATACCTCAAATTGCTTCTGGTTTTATTGGATTTACTTCCAGAAACTGCTGAAATCCCCAGGAGCAGCATGGTCCAAAGGGGACTGAATATTCTGAAGTTCTCTTGGAAATACAGTTCGTGGATCAATGGATTGTGCACATCTTTAATGATTCCCAAGTCGCATATAGCCCAGGAAACATGAATCTTGGACAAAGAGCACATATAGATGGCTCAAATTCCAACAAACCAAGCATGGCTGGTATTTTAAATGTGGTTTCTGGAGTCACGGATTAGGTTTAAACGTTGAAAACACCTAACTGCTTTTGTAATCCCGCACTTGCAAAAGCTACAGTTACATTCCTTGTGCCCATCTTCAATGAGATTTGTGGAGTTGCTGTCCTTGCTTGAGCTTGTAGTCCACAAACGGTAGCTACATGTTTTAAAACCCTCAAATCTGGTCAGCAGATGCCCTGGTCAGCAGCCAGCAACTGAAGCTCAATACAAACTTCTCAAAAAATTCCCATCACTTACGGTGACTAGGTCTAATGACGTTTGTCCTTCCTGGTTTTTCAGAGTAGGATCAGCTCCATGGGCCAATAATAAGGCACAAAGCTGTGTCCTTCCTTTCTGGGCTGCTTCATGCAAAGGTGTGAAAGCCCATTTGTCTGTAGCATTTACACACGCATTATATTTTATAAGCAAAGCTGCTACATCTACATGCTGGAAAATAAAATACATTTATATAGTGCAATCTTCAGGAAAAAAAACCCTTTTTTTCCTATAATTTGGTTCAGGACATTAATGTGCAATATACAAATCTTTAATTAATGCCACTTTTCACCACAAATGACCTTGGCTGGAAAGTGGATCTTTGAGATGGTGAAGTTTCAGATTGTCAAATTAAACTGGTGGTGTTGTTCTTTCTATATATTCTTACACCCTCCATTTCTTACTAGAATTATTTTGCTAGATTCATGGACATTTAAAAAAAAAAAGCTATAGTGTTTTTATTGTCATCCTTCCCGCAAGTAGAAAAAGTGAACTCTTGGTGAAAGAGTTGTCCTTAAAGATAAGTTAAGACCACCTTTCATTTTCTAAAACAACCACATTAGTTGCAAACAGACCTTTTAAACATACAACACATAATGAGTATGTCTTGTCTTGACTGCTGAAGTCATACTCCCAACTTTTGAATATACAAAGGGATACACTACAGCCTGGGCAAGAACTTTTGGTTAAAAACAAACAAACAAACCCTGATAGAGAAAAGCAATACTGAAGCAAACACAAAAGCAAATCCTTGCCACTGGCAGAGCTTTGCAGTATTCTAAAGAGGTGAAGAAAAACTGAATTGTAGACTTACTTAAGTCTATTATGCTTTAGACCTCTCTTTCAAATTACTTTGAAATTGGAAAAAACAAAAACAAATTAGTAATTACAAATTTAGTTCTGACTGATTATACCGTAGCAAACTGAAGTGCACAGCTAAATTATCTTTCCGCAGTCTACTGAGATCAACGTTAGGGAAGTGAGGACAGTTCTAGATGACCTAACTACATCAAAACTTCAACATCTTACTGAATGAAGCTTACAATCCTGAAAAATACCTTTTTCCATCAGAAAAATCTAAATACATAATCGCAAAGAGCCTATGTGTAACATACTACTAGCAATGCTTTTCTTTTTCAACTGGTTTTCATCAGGTCCGCTACAGTCTGGTCACTTTAATCTCAGAATGTCAGGGATGGGAGTAGAGGAGAACTGAGACAGCTAACCTCAGATCTAATTTTTTGGACTTTCACCTGTAATTTTTTTGCCTATAGATATATCAGAAAGTTTAAAACACACCACACTTAACACAATGTTTGTTTCATATTATTATGAGGAACATTTCATATTATGATTGGTCACAACCAGTTGGATTATACTGAATTTGGCATTTTTATTCACCTACTGAGTCCATCCCTAGGAACTAAGATTGATCTGTGCTGTTTGATAGTTTTTATTTTATTTACCATATTTTTCACACTCTGCCTGATTATAAGAATCACCTGACCATAGATGCACCTAGATTTAGAGGAGGAAAACAAGAAAAAAAATCAGGCAGAGCCTGAGAGGACCAGAGATAGGTGTCCTCTCATGTGCCAGCTCTGCCTATTAATTCCTGCACTGAGGAAAAGAGTCAGAAGAGGTGGACAATGACAAAGACAGAAGAGGTGGGGTTCAAGCACCGAAAAAGGACCCCACCGCTGCACCCTGGCTGCTATTCACCAAAGGACCAGCACAGACGCACAGACATTGCCACTCATTTTGGGGGGGGGGGGAGTGCATCCTATGGAGCGAAAAATGCGGTATTTGCATCCCCCCTTTATTATTTTTACAAACACATCTAACACATCTTCCTATTTTCCCCACAACAACCCTGTGAGGTGGGTTAGGCTGAAGAGAGTAACTGGTCCAAAATCATCCAACTGGCTTTCATTCAGGTACTCTCAGTCTCCCACTTTCTAGCCTGTTAGAGGCATCATCAAAATATATAAGCTGTTCCAAGTAAAGCTGCCTTTTGGAATTGACTGATGGTAATTTTGTCAATGCCGATGGTGTTCAAGTGATGTTACAGATGTTTTGGGATTGCACCCAAGGCACTTGTCACCATTGGTAATATCTTTGCATTATTTTACCACAGTTGTTCTACATCCATTTACAGGTCTTTTTGTCTTGTCTGCTGTCTCCATGTATTACCACATCCAGTATCCAGACTTTTTTTGTCATTCTTACCAACAATTGTTAAGTCTGGAGTGATTAGTGGCAAGTGATTGTCTATTTGAATTCTAAAATCCTAGAGCACTTTAGCTTCTTCCTTTTCTATTATTTTGTCTATTTGTTGTCCCACAAATTTATGATTAATTCCATATTACTATGGAAATGACTGAATATGAATCCATTGGGACATATAACATTCCTTCAGGTAGAAAAGCCCAATTCTGCCATTTCTTTAATGATACCAAGGCTATGTATGTGATTATCTTGGTCATTTTTGCATTCATTATAATTCTATAAGGAGATGAAGCTTACAAATACTGACTTGCTTAAAGTCATCCGGTGACCAACAAAGATGATGGGTATCTCTGAATGGGTCTTTGTACTTCAATTCTGTCAGTCCTAGTTCACCACTTGGATCTCAACATTACACTAATGTCCATAAATATGTTCTGCTCTTTATACTGAAATAATCATAGATTTCATTGCACATAAAATCTCAATGTATCGGTGAAATAATACAATGCAAAAAGAACGGAATTGCTGCAATTTTGACTAGGGATCATCCCGCTGAAAACAAACAGAACAAAATTTGTGCTCATAGGTGAGATTTCACTAGAATATTTCCTTCATTCTATTAAGCAAACTCATAGTTTGATTCCCAGAGTCGCAAAATGGAAACAAAACAGTTACTCTATATTTTCACGCTAAATCATTAGTTTAAGTAGAGACTTCCCATAGTATAAACTATTCTAAACTGAAGGAGAAAAAGAATAACGATAATTAAAACATGAAGAGATTTTTTGAATCTTTCAGAAATTTACTGATGGGACACATTGTTATATTGCTTTGTTTTTGTAGCAATCATGGTGGAAGCAATTTCTATCCATATATGCAAATAGGAAAAAGCCTTGAAACTGCAGTGCCAGAAAGGTTTAAGAGACCCACGCTGGATCCTTTAAAACCGATGTATAATTTTAAAAGGTTTGCAATGAACAATCAAACTACTTACCCCATAGGATGCTGCATTATGTAAAGGAATTAAACCTCCTTTGTCCTGTGCATTTACATCAGCGCCGTGCTGTAATAAGTACTCAGCAACTTCCAAATTGTTGTAACCAGCTAGGAGGTAGTGAGAACAAATACTTTTAATAAATTATTCTGTATCTGACTAAACAATTACGATAAAGAGCATCACCTACTTCTTTTCCTGTTTTCTGAACATTAATCCACAGGTACTTTTTTTTTTCAACACAGGCAGCCATATATAAGCAGAAGTCACGTGGAGCAAAGCACAATGGCAGACTTGCTTGTCTTTTT
Organism: Notechis scutatus; assembly: GCF_049901735.1. Classification (NCBI taxonomy): domain Eukaryota; kingdom Metazoa; phylum Chordata; class Lepidosauria; order Squamata; family Elapidae; genus Notechis; species Notechis scutatus. The sequence continues at coordinate 98,836,713 of NC_142012.1, read as the reverse complement.
GCATTAAAAATTCCAGGTTCAACTCTTTACGTCACCAGTAAAAACAGGTAGGAAGAACCAAGATCTAAGATCCTGGAAACTTTCAGCTTTTCAGAATAGACAGATGATGGAATACATTATATTATCCAAATATCTGATACTGTAAGATAGGTTTCATATATCTCTCATGGGGCATTTTTCAAAATTAAAACCCAAATATATCTGAAGTAGGGCTTTGACAACCATTAACAATTATTGCTATTAATATACTTATTTTGTTCAGTCCTTTATAATGATTTAACCAATACACTTTGATGTTCTACTCCAGAATCCTACTCAAGTGTTTTTCCATATTAGGATTGTGATACAGCAACATCACTATATTTTTAAAGAGAACTCACCTGCTAAATGGAGTGGAGTAGAATGCCGGCCTTGTGTATCACGGCAGTTGACGTTATCAGGGGAACACAATTTTTTCACCCTAGCCAAACAGCCCTTCTTTGCAGCATCAAGCAAAGCTGCATCTCCTCTAAGGAGATCTTGAATATCTGTATCACCATCTTTAACAAGGTCTAATGGGGTATTTCCATCTCTGTTTTTCTTTGTGGGGTCAGCACCATGCTAATTTGGTAACAAATTGAAAAAAAAATACATATTAATTCCATTATAATGTACAACAATCCACTCTATTCCTTCTAGTATTTGTGCCACAACTTGCCTAACTTAGATCATTTCCTCCATTCATGTGAAACATTATGAATTTGAATTTTACACATACACACACTCTAGATGTCATGGAATAAACCTTTCATAATGCGTGTATTTCAAGCGACTTACTTGTAACAGTAGTTTACAAATTTCATATTTTCCTTTTGCTGCAGCTTCATGCAGAGGAGTGAATTTCCATAAATCAGCCACGTTCACAACTGCACCATGTTTAACAAGAAGTTCTGCCACTTCATAGTGTCCATAAGAACAAGCATTGTGCAAAGGAACCAGCCCACTGAAATTTTTGAAGGAAAGCAGAAATTTTCAATTCAAACTAATATTTTCAATATTCTAAAAAGATAGCATAGTCATCGTGAAAAAGAATGTCTCAGAAACCTTCAGGGAAAAATTATTAATCTGAAGTTTTAAATAATAGCATACTGATGGACTAAGTGCTTTCATAATTCAGAAATTACTTATTACAATGTTAGTCACATTAGAAATACAGCATATGTGTCAACTTATCAAGCAGTTATCATAACATACTATATTTTATATAATCAGTGAAGTGGGCATTAGCCAGTTAAAGAGTATTATGATAAAAGGGCAACATCATAGATACCATGTGTCATGCCAGAACCCAAATAAGTGGAGTAATAAAGGTGATTCTCCATTCCTCTTTGGGCCTATACCCAACACCTGCATTACAATGGATTTGTGTCATTTTATCAATTTCCCATCAACAATGTGCTTCACAAGGAGCCTCTCTGAGTCATTGAATATGAGATGGGCCACAAATAAATTTTACAAATAAATAAATGATTAACCTTCCCATAACATTTTTGTCATATACGTGGATTAAAAAGTTGCATGTAGAGATGAAGCCTTAATTACACAAAACTTTATGCATAAATTTTGTATTACAAGTATCTAGGAATATAGACCTTCAAGGCTTATCATCCCTGAAAACAAACAAACGAACAGAAGAAAAACAAGCATTTGCAAATCAAACACCACAGAATGGAATATTTACCCTTTGTCTTTTGCATGGACATCAGCCCCATGCTGCAAAAGATATTCAACTACAGATACTCTATTGTATCCTGCTGCAAAGTGAAGTGGTGTGGACTGGCGCCCTTCAATATCCCGGCAATTCACACTGTGTGTTGTGCATAACTTCTGTGGAATGCAACAATTGAGACAAACATTAATGGCAGAATCTCCCCACCCGATATGCACAAGCAGGAAGGACATTCTGAAAATTCCCTCATATCAGGAAATCAGCAGGGGATTTGAACATGGGTGTCCATGTGTGAGCTCCCCTCTTGTGGAATAACCGGCCCTCAGAAGAAGGATTAGCTCCTTCCATAAATGAGACTTACAATGTCTGGGCAAGAGGTAAACACTGTAGATATATTCTACTAATCATACGTTCCTTATTTAAAAAGTAAAATGTTGATTCTTTTGCTTGTGTTGGATTTTTTTAAAGTCACACTGAATTGCTTAGATTGAAGCAGCATAGAAATTACAGCACCAAATCTTCAATCCTCCTGCTTTATATTTCTGATACCATCAATATTATCTTAAAAGTCCAATCTGGAACACTGAATGATTTAATCCTTATACTTTTTTTGACATCCTTCTGGTCCAAATGATATTGATATCACATTCCAAGAACACAGACGAGCACAAAAGCTATTCTGGTACACTAGACAGAAACAAAAAAAAACTAGGTAAAATCCTGGGGTCACACTAAATAATTGATGGAACTTATTTTTATTATTTACCTTCTATCCAGTTCCAAAAGTTCCCTTCCCTACTACTCAAGAAAACCTCCCAAATCTCCTGGACATTTTTTCAAGAGCATGAAGGGACTATGTAGAGCAGAGAAAACAAATGGGAAGCAGCCTCTCAGTTCAACCTTTTATTGTGAGAATATACTGGGAAAGAACTGGTCAGTTAGCTTAGGTATTTAGTGATTCATTGTAACAGTGTACTGCACACTCTTTGAATATGAACTCCTCTGAACAGGAAATACCATTTTTGAGACTGAAACTGAGCATTCAATCATTCTGGGAGGATTTCAAGTTTAAAGCATTTCATAATGAAACACTTTCAGAAGGTTAAAAAATATTTGGGGGTCTAAAACCTGTTTCAAATTTTGAGTACACATCCACATTAAACTTTAACCAATAGGAGAATGAAGGTTGACTAAAAAAAATCACTATTTCAAATACCTGTTGGGGTCTATTGTCATTATCATCGATGTACAAGGTTTATCATATATCTTTTATCACACTGACTATTCTCATTAGCATGGTTACATACATTGGCGACCTTTTCTGACATCCACTCCATATTTGAATAAGGAAAGCCCTAACTGGAAAATTACAACTGTCCTAATATAATGCAAATATGACTTCTCAGGTCACATTGTGTACTTTTTTTAAAAAAATGCATTTTTCCAAAGCAGCTGAAAAGGCCAACTGTTTCATTACTGAGGGAGCAATGAAGACAAAAATCTTTGGTTTGCCTATAAATTAGTTGTTTTAAATCTGAGATAGTTCAAGCCAGTTAAGGTGCAGTGGAATTTGATTTTCAATTTTTCTATCTCCAAAGATTTAAGGACAACCCAAATTGATCTGCTTTTCTTGTTAGATGTTAACTTTTTTTCTGCAACAATCAAATTGTCTTACCTTTACTGTATCTACATCTCCTGCCTTTGCTGCTTCCAATAACTGTCGATCGGCTTCTGAATTGCCCAAAGGAACACCTTCTGTAGAAGAAGAACTTAATACTTACCAAGTATTACATATATCAAAGTACCAAATCATTTAGTGTAAGAAATGCCAATTTAAACGCAATCTGAGGCAAGTGGCTCTGTTTTCAAAAAGACTACACACTTTTACCAGTAATAATTATAAATGCCAAAGTCAGACAGATTCAAATTTATCAGTCCAAAATAGCTATAAAAAGACCAGCTGGAACAAATGAAACTGAATGAGTATTTTGGTCTTCCATCACATACATAACAGGAACATGATCAACCAGGCATGGTCATTCTGTTATCTGTGAGGCCATCATGCATTAATTTTTTGTTTGCTTGTTTGTCTGAAGCCTCTTCAGATCGTTTTTCAGGAACTACTAATTCAAGGGGTTCAGCAAGGATTCCTAATTGCCTTTGTTAAAGTGTTAAAAGTAAAAAACTTAACACAAACAAAAATTATACACTATTACCTTGTAGCAACTGCTGAACGTTTTCATTTCCCATCTGAGAGGCTGTGAAACCCTGCAGTGATATAATGGAGGGATCACAGCCAAAACTCAGCAACAACCGGCATGTCTGTAAGTGGCCACAGTGCGCTGCTCTATGCAAAGATGTCTGGCCAAGATTATCCAAAGCATTGACCTAAAAATTATCAGAGAATCTTAACAATGCAGGAAGCACAGAATATGCTATCAATTCATAATGGAACAATAGAGATCAGTCTACTTTGAGAAAACAAGAGTACTAAGAGGTTGAAAATATTTTAAGGCTGAACAGTCTCTCCAAAGTCATAGTATCTACTCTGACCTCAAAACAGTACTTTCCACATGTACTGCAAGTAATACAACCTTGAAATGGTCTATTAAATTTCTGTCTCAAAATTTGGAACAGACATTCTGAGGATATTCAATGAAATGTTTTGCACATCTCCACTGGCTATATTAATATTCAAAATTGTTGTTCCTTCCATCATCTGCTGATTCCTACAGAAATGACAGGCTATCAAATCACCCAAATATCATTTAAATATTGTTAGGTACCTTTCCTTTGGCCTCTATACAGAGTTGGAAGAAAACAAAAAACATAAATGATGCTTTTATCAAAGATTAGTTATAAACATTTATAAATGTACATGTAATTTTTTCATTTTGCCCAAAAATATGATTTATGCTAAAAATAATTCATACCTTTGCTTCATGCTTCACAACTACTTCAACAACATCATTATGAGCTTTTTCTGATGCCACATGAAGCGGTGTCAGGAAGCTTTATAAAAACAAAATAAGTCATAATTTATTTCCATTTTGTTCTTGCTGAATGAGTTTTCAGAATGCTGAAAATTAGTACAGATGTGATGGGAGTTAAAGTAAACAAAACAATGCCTGTTGGCATTTCTTGACACTCCTTTGTCAACCAATACTTCCCTGCACATCTCAATTATTTTTGGCAACTCAATAGCAAACTAAGTTTAAGTTTCAAAATCTTGCTCTGTCTCTCTAAGGCTCTCCAAACTTATATAAAGAAACCATGTCTCTATACGCCTGTATATACCAAAGGGAAAAGAACATTCACAGACATTAATCTGAGGGACAGGTAAATGTGTATAAGGGTAAGTAATTGGAGAATTCTAAATTTTAAAATTAAAATTAGTTCTAAAAAGTTATTTACAGGGAATAAAGATACACGTATTTGCTTTTCTTTGAAATAAACATCCATAGAGAGTGTAGTAAATTGTGAATTCAACATGCACTTTTCAAGAAATAGTATTTCATTGCAATAAGAAATTTAGCGGTGGCCTGCAACCTATAATCTGTCTTTTACAACCTCCCAAGAGTACTCATGTTGAGACATTTTCCAAAATTCAAATTCATCCACTAATCCCAAAAAAGCTGGAAAGGGCCCTGAGAGAAAACTAGATCAGAAGAATTGGTGTCAAAGTCACTGATTTTCTTTGGTGGGCTTGAATAAGTCACACAGGATAGTTGTGAGGATAAAATGAAAGGGAGAAAAACTGTGTGGCATGTATTGTTCTGAGCATATCCACGGATGAATAAGATAAAAAGGCAAAATAGGAACCAGCTCACTCTTTTGTCTTTTCGTTGATGTTGGCTCCTTTTCTTAGAAGTAGCTCGCAGACTTGCTTTCGCTTAGGATATGGAGACGCAGCAGCACAGTGCTATTAAAGAATGAGATTGTGATATTATTTGCTAGCCAATATTAATAACACCAGTAAAACTGGAGCCGAGCATATTTTTAACATTATCCGGAGGTAGGTGAGCACAGGAGCTCTTCCCTAATCAAAAGCAGGCTCTCTTTTTTCAGCATTCAAGTAAGTCTGAAAAAAAAGCTGCATCTGCTTCAAGACATATACAACTTTACTGAATCAACTCATTTAGGAACCTGCATCTTTTTTTAAAAAAAATGGTGTGGAAGCCTGAAAAAAATACAAGCTCCTTTTAAGGAAGAACACTGCACTCCAAAGCCTTACTTCCAAATCATTTTAAAATGGCAATTACTCTAGATAATTATATTGCTAAAAACTGGTGACTGTAATAAAAGGTACAGGAAAATAATCTATATAAAGCAGAAATTAGAAAAAGTCTAATTAAACAAAAATGCATTATGCCAGCAATGGCTAATCTTTTCGTCGTGTGCTGAAAGTACGCGTGCACACGTCTGCACCCATAATGCAATGCACGCACAACTTGGCTGAGCTCCCCTGCGCCCTCCTGCGCATGTGCATGCAACCCCATAATGCAATGCATGTGCAACCCCCCCATGCTCCCCCGCACATGTGCATGTAACCCCCAATAATGCAATGCACGTGCAACCCCCTGCATCCCCTGCGCATGCACGTGACCCCCGCGTGACCCCTGCCCCCTGCGTATGCATTTCCTGCAGAAACCCCGCCCCCTGCACGTGTGGCAGATACCCAAAAATCAGCTGGCTGGCAGGAGGCGTGCATGCATGCGCAGTGGAACTGAGCTGGGGCAATGGCTTACGTGCCGGCAGAGATGGCTCTGCATGCCACTTGCAGCATGCGTGCCATAGGTTCGCCATCACGGCACTATGCTGAGAATGTAAAACTAAATTCTCATAATTCTTTCCAGTAGAGAAAGAAATCGTGTTTTGATTCTTCATCTGCTCAATTAGCCAGAAAGGTAGTCCTCAACTTATGACCACAATTGGGATCTAAGAGATGCAGTTAAATCAATCATCACATGACCAAATCTGGTATTATGACCATTTTTAGCACTGTCATTAAACAAATTCACCATGACATCATTAAGCAAATCATGTGGTTATTAAGTGATTCTGGCTTCCCCTGTTGACTTTGAGGGCTGCAAAGGTCACAAATCATGATTATGTGGCCACAAGACACTGCAACTAGCTGTAAATGGGAGTCAATTGCCAAGCATCCAAACTGCAATCATGTGACTTTAAGGGGGTAATGTAAAGTTGTAACTTTGAAGACAAGTCATGAGTCATGTTTTTCAGTGCCATCATAACTTTGAACCATTGTTACATGAATGGTCGTAAATCAAGGACTACCAGTAACAGACTTCATTGAAAAGGTATGAACAACAAATTACCAAAGGAGTTTCGTGAGTCTGAGGATGTTTGAAATTAACAATTTCAAGAGAGAGATGCTTTTTTACACGATTCACATCTGATTCCCTTGCAGCCTGTAGTAATGAATGGCCTTTGAATTCATCTAGAGGAAAAAGAAAATTGTATGGCATTTAAGACTCAAATATCACACGAGTTCAGAATCATAGAAATAGCAATCAATTACAATGGATGATTATCAAGATCAGCCATTGAATGGATCCATATAAAAAACTGAAAAAAAAGTAATCACCTCTATTCGGTTTATTTTCTCTGTACTCACATGCCAATCGTTCTTTTAATTGAGGTGTAGGGGCCAAATCAATTGTACTTTTATTATGGCAGTTTAACAGTGTAGGGTCAGCACCGTAACTCAGCAAGAGGGAGCATACTTCTACTCTGTTCTTAGAAGCTGCTTCATGAAGAGGAGTGAACTGCCATAAATCCATTGCATTTACACAGGCTCCATGCTAGGAGAGGAAAGAGAATCATATATAATTTTCTCCTGGAAAAATGTTAAGGAAGGGCTCTAATGTACATGAAAGGCTGTTCTATCTAACAATTGTCCAGGAATGCTTAATGAGGTAGGGGTTAAAAATCACACTTTGCATTAGTATTTTGTCCTTAGTGAAGTTCAAAATGGCACAATAGTTTACATGTGAGACACTCACTTAACATCACAGACTGGAATTCTACCTAGTTCTAGAATTATCTAGTTAATGCTGTCAACTTTAGAAACAGTATCTCAGCGTACTAGGCAGGGAAATCTGGACATATGATGAAATAATAAAAGAGCTTTAAAAGTGATTTTGAAAGTGAGAATCGTCAGCCTTTGAGTCTGAATGGGTCACCCCCGAGGGCCAGTATGCCAATAGACATCTTTCTTAGCCCCCTGCCCGCTGCTATGACTATCAGGAAACATTTTCAGGCATGATATTCCGCTCTGAAAAAAAAAAAAATCGGGGCCGGCCAAAGAGACCCCCGCCGCGCGCCCGGGAGCGCCGCTGCTTTCCTCGCCAGGGCGGCGGTGGCGTGTTGCACGGAGGCTGGCCCAGCTCCCTTTTCCTGCCGCTCAGCGGCCTCCGCTCGCACCCGCCGGGCTCCGCTCAGGTATCCGGCTGGGGCTGTCAGAGTGCTACCGCCCGGCGCAGCTCACGCGGCTCCAGTCCCGCGTTGCCTCGGGAAGGAAAGGCAAAACCAGGAGCCGCTGCTGCCGTTGCAGCGCCGCCGTGGCTCTTCCTTTTGCCTTTCCTTCCTGAGGCAACGCGGACTGGAAGCAGCAGCGGCGCCAGCAACTCCTGACTCGGGGCCTCAAGGGGAGGAAGGAGGAGAAGAAGGGGTGGGGAAAGGGGCGATTCCCCAAAAATCGAATTCGATTTTAATCGGAAGAATATCATGCCTGCATTTTTTTTGACAAAAATACTTAAAAGATTGCTTTTTATAAAGTTTTATAAGCCATTTTTATAAAAAGCAAAGAACGATTAGTTGATCTAAGGCAGAAATCAATAAACAAGAAATGCACCACACATTTTTACAAAAACTTGTTTTACCAGCTCAAGTTCAACATTTTTCTCAATACATATATGTAGATTTGTGTTGGAGGACAAATTTTAGCTGATCTGAATGTTTTTAATTTTTTTTTTATCAGACTAAGAAGAATAGGTTTGTGAAAATCATTGGACAAGCAAAGAACTCCTTTAGATATTCTTGAAGACACAATATAATTGTTTTTGTACTTTTATAGATATGCCGAGAAAACAATTCCACTGGAAAGCTGATGAAGTGAAAAAAAAAAAAAAGAGTTTGCTAGCTATCATGTTGGACATTTCTTCTATGAAGCTTCTGAAACATGCCTGCTGAGTCTGAGCATTTGTTTTGTGCCTTCAATAAGCACATTGTTGTTAGCTACTAATGTAGTGCAGTGATAAGACACTGCATGACACAAGCAAGTCTAGTCTTGCACATGGACGTTTACAGGATAACTCTGGGCCAACTAATCTCAAATTAAACTACCTGTTAGAATAATGGGTGGAGATAAGGCTAGGTATGCTGGTCTGACCTCTAGAACAAAAGACAGGATATCAATGTAATGAACAAATGAACAAACGCTGACAGTACTTTTCCATTTATCAAATTATTCGCATAGCTGTAAAACATAATAAGGAAATCTGTCTATAGAAGTTGCACATTACATAACTAACCTTTACTAGAAGTTCTGTTACTTCATAATGCCCATAAGAACAGGCATTGTGAAGAGGCACTAAATCTCTGAAAAGTGAAGACAAACCATTGTTAAAAAAATCATTTATCATTATCATTTATCATTAGTAACAATGAGAAAATCCAAATGTCTATCTGACAAAGTAGGAAACCAGATTAAATTTCAGAAGACAATAGTGTTAAATGGCACATAATATAGCTCAATATGTCATATTTAGGATAAAAAAAAAACTACTGACATAGTGTTTAACTGGAGGAATAATTGAGGAAAATGCTATTGATACAAAGGCAATAGACCAGAAATGCACAATAAACCCAATAGTGGTTGCACTTTGGATTTGGTTATTAGCTTGGGGCAGTTGTGATGCGATTTAGTTTTAGAGGACTTTATCATCCACCCATTGCTGTGGACAAATCACGCCCCAATTGCTTCCCAATTCAGTTGTCACCTTGCCTCACAGAGACATAAGGGCCTTCAAGATCATCACCCTGCCTCCAACGACTTAAAGACTGTATAGGGTTCCAGAGGAAACTTGGTTTGTTTGTTTTTTATTTTCCTGAGGATCTGAGGGAATAGAGAAGTAGATCATAGAGACCTTGGCCACATCGTCTTCATGGTCTACTTGTGTGCTGATCTCACACAAACCAAGCATGCATCTTGGTTTACAAAGGAGCTCCAGGAAATGAAGTGGCAGAAGAGACACCCAGAATATTGATGAAGGAGGGTGAAGAGCAAGTTTGGCCAAACATAACTAAGTGTTGGCGATAAGGGTGGGGAAATTATGTCATTTCTCCACTCGTACTGTGATTGCTGAAAGTTATTTGATTTTAATAGTTTGCAGGGTCTTTGTATGGATCCATCTGTGACTTTGCAGATGTTCCTAGAATGGGAGACCATTCAGTAACTCATTTATGTGCTAGTCACCTAATAGTTAAATGGTAATGCATCATTGCACATGGAGCTGCTCTCCAAGATCATCCAGATGATACAAAAAACAATAGAAATAGCACTTATATACTGCTTCATAGTGCTTTACAGCCCTCTCTTAAGCAGTTGACAGAGTCAGCATATTGCCCCCCAAAACCTGGGCCCTCATTTTACTGACCTCAGAAGGATGGAAGGCTGAGTCAACCTTGAACCAGTCAGAATCGAACTGATAGTGAGCAAGGAGATAGTTTGCAATACTGCATTCTAATCACTGTGCCTCCTACAAATGGGCAAATTAGACCTATCTCTAGCAGAGAAATCTGTGAATTGCTTTCTCTAGGTATAGTGACAATTATCCTGCTTTATACACATTAATTTTAAATAGGTATTAATCCTATTAACATAGTTGGAATGTAGCCTCTGGCCACTGCATATCCGTATATAGAAGTACATACAATCATCTGTCACAAATACCTATTTCTTGGAGAAAATAAGCTCCAGTATGATTGGATTTAAAAGGAATTGGTAATAATTGTTGATTAGGTAGGAAAACTAGATAGTGTACATGGTTAACATGTTTGATAAGGCAGTTGATAAATGAAGGGGAATGGATAATGCAACTTTTTTTGTCTTTTGTCTGAAATGTGGAAGTATTTTCTTTTCAAGTAATACATAGGAAAATATAAGCTGTACATTAATAAAAATCTCTAATGCATCATCTTCTTAGACACTCACCCTTTATCCTTTGCATGAACATCTGCTCCATGTTGTAATAATAGCTGCACTATTTTAACACGGTTATAGCCAGCAGCTAAGTGTAGTGGAGTTGACTAGGAAAACAAGATTGAATATAACAAACTTAGATATAAAACAAATATAACTTAGAAAACAGCTTTTAATTAAAAAAAAAAAGAATAAATCTGTTAAACTTGTTTACATTCTCCTTTCCTCAAGTCCTGGTCTTCTGGTTCATCTTGGTGGGTGAAGGGAATTCCTGGGAGGGATAAGCAAACAACACCTGGAGTGTTGTCAATACTATACATCCCCAGCAGGATCACTCCAAGGCGTGAAGGTCACCCTAATTACTAGCTAAAGCAAACAGGCAACAATGATAAACATCTTGAGGCAGATGTTCATTTTATGGACAATGGCAAAGGCATTAATTCATACTGGCAGAAGGCAATGATAACTATTCCTGGGTTTTTAACCAGAAAACTACATGCACAGAAAAGTATAAAATGATGGATGATACAGTGCTGAATGGTGGGTCCCCGGTTGAATGGCATTCAACATGCCACTGAGGACGAGCTCAGGATCTTTCAGAGAACTAATGGTGTTTATAATGTGGCTCGACTATCTAGGCCCAGGATATCTAGCTGTTAATGTTGCCGTACAGAAAAAAGAACTCTAAAGCTGCAAAGACAGAATTACAGTGGGAACATGGAATGTAAGAAGTATGAGCAAACTCAACACAATGAAAAAACTGCAAATTGATATCTTAGGCATCTTGAAGTAGACTGGGATTGGCTACTTTCATTCAAAGGATCATATTGTTCAGGACATGAAAAACATAAAAGAAACTGCATTGCTTTTATAGTTAGGAAAAGTATAGCAAGAATAGTACTTGGCTACAATGTAATTAGATTTTGTGGACAACTTTTTACTATGATCATCATCCAAATTTATGCTACTACTGATGTAGAAGAGGTGTCTGCTGTGTTCATGATCAACTTGAAATCAATGAAGTATACAAACAAGATTTACTACTACTAGAATTTGAAGTTGGAAATATTAAATAGGATAATGTACCTGAGTTATATCACTTAGGACTGGAGTCCCCTAAAGGGAGGTAGAAAAACTTGGTGATAACATCAAAAATATGACCAGGTGCTAACTACTGAATAGAATATGAACTAAAGAAGAAAGACAACCAATTTTCCACAATATGATGTTCAGAATGTAGCCACCCTTTTCAAGGAAAATACCAAGAAGCCTTGAATCTCATTGTTAAGAGGACCAGAGGAACTGTGGAATGGCCTTAAAGAATTTGTTCAGGATGAATGTAAAAAAAACCCTGGATGTAAGGAAATCCTTTAGCCCTCAAAGACACCACCAACATGAACATAGAAGGCAACCAATTTACATTTATTCTTCCTGCAAGCACAAACATAATTAATGCTTAGCTTGGTAGAATCTTATGATATGGTAATTACAGTACTTGAACAAACTCAGTTTTCTTAGTGATATTGCTACCTGAGTTTTGAAAATTTCTATTAAACTTTCATTTCTTATAAACATTATAAAGTAAAAATATAAGTAAAAGCTAAAGATTACATTACATGAAATATTATCAAATATCTTTAATGTCATTTTCTTAATTTGCTAATTCAAAAAAGATGTACATGTTTAAAAATACCTTTCTGCCATCACTTGCATGGCAATTGACATTTAATGGTGTTAGAAGAGCCATTAATTTTTCCTCATTTCCACTCCTAAAAAGAAAACGAATATTCATGAACATTTTTGCAAATTGCAAACTTTCATTTTACTCAACTTGAATTGATTAGTAATAAAGGAATTTATTTATTATATAACTCTGCAAGGCAAACTATTACTATATTAAGTTTAATTATTAAATATATACTTTAGACTTGATTTTACAAGTATAATTAGTTTTCTACCTATTATGCTTTGTATGTTTTATTATGCTTAAACTTAATTTGCCAAGATTTAATTATTCTTTTTAAATAACACATGGTACAGTGCTTAAAGCATCAGGCTATGAACTGGGAGATTTTCGAGTCCTGCCTTGGGCATAAAACCAGTTGGGTGACCATGAGCCAGTCATTCTCTCTCAGACTTAGGAAGAAGGCCTTGCAAACTACTTCTGAAAAATCTTGCCATGACTACCATAGAGACTTGTCTAGGCAGTTGCCAGGAATCAATATTGACTCAAAGGCACAAATGAAAAAGTATTGTGAAATACATATATGTCTTGTATACATATTAACCTGCACACGAATGTAGCTGAATTGGTATTGCTTCCAAATGGACTGTAAGGGGTGAAAGATCAGATCCACCTATGAAGCGGATTGCTAACAGCCCAGCACGGAACCCACTCAACTAAGTCAGCACCTGATGAGAGTTAGGTAAGGGTCAGTGGGACTCAAGGAGAGTTGGGACATAGCTTGCTTGTAGCTACATAGAGATTCTAGGCTGATCCCTCTTTTCATTCTGTCCCCAGGCTCTCTCATTCATTCTCTTACGTGGACAAAAATAATTGTACTATAAATGTATAATATTTTAAAGCATCTTCTTTCCTGCTATTTTTGATAGCATACCTTTTATTATTATTCCTTACATTAAACAATTAGAAAGTATAAACTTAAAGTATTTTTACGCCACAATTATAATAGAAGACTTAGTATGTACAACAATACAATTGGACTGAAGAAAAAAACCTTACTCAAGTTAAGGTTTTCAGGTCAGATTTACTTACAAGAGACCATTACATATGAAACAAATTGAAATTTAAGAAATACCCTGAAGGAACTAAAGATCTACTCAGTTGTTCTGTTGTTGGAAGAGGAAAGGGAATTGTACTGCTAATCCTGCCTTGATGTGATATGTGCATTAATACCCTTAATTTGCAACTCCATCTCCCCACCCACCAAAATAATGGGACAAATATCTGTATACAGGTAGTCCTTGCTTAATGACCCCAAATGGGATGGGTAACTCATCACAAAATGAAACATCACATGATTGTTGGAGAGTTACGACATCATTTCTACTGCAATTGTTAGTGAATCACCTGTGGTCATTAAGGAAATTATTATCTGCAAATAATTTTATTGTTACTTTAAAAAAAAATAATGTTTGTTGGAAGATAGATATGAAGTCGCCAAATAGTGATCATATGGGAACACTGCAACAGTTGTAAATGCAAGGAATGGACGTAATGTTATTTTTCCAGCAAAACTAAAAAATAACTTTTGTTTTCTTAACATCACCTACCTGGCACTTTCCAATAGTTCATCTTTCTTGTATTCACCTGAAAATTAACACAGCAATCTTAGGATTTTCTAATTCATGCACATATTTTTTAAAGAATTATTTTCCTTTCTAATAGGAATGGACCCAATATTCCAACTTCAAAACAGTACCAGAGGGGTGTTTCATTCCATGCATATTGGAACGGTGTAACATACTGAAAATAGATTTGTTATTTTTTAAAACCTCCTGTGATGGAGACTCAGACTGTGCACAGCTAATAAAACAGCAGGCATGGCTTCCATTCCTGCAGTCACTGGTTGGAGGTAAGAAAGGTTGAAAAGACAGCCAACCAAGCACATGCTCCAAGTAGAGTCACCTTATCAAGGAGATGAACAATATATTTAATAAATATATATAATACATAAATTATTATATATAATACATAAATTTAATAATACATAAAATAAATGAAGATTAATACCTGCCTGATATCATTTTATCAAGTATTTTACTTTTCAGAAAACAATGTGTGACTGTTAGTATACAGGCTGTGTCTGTGTGGAGACCATGTGTTTATCTCACTGTGAATAACTGTTTTGTTATGATTGTTTACTATAATTTTTAAAGTGTGTGAAAAATTTAAAAATCATGTTCACAGCCAATTTTTCTGGAAGCCGAATTTCAGCTAAGTCAAAATTATTTAGTATCTAACTTATTTTTCATTACTAGGAACTCTCCCACAAGAGGTTGTTCCAAATTTCTAAACAAACGAAACAAAAATAGGATTCCAAAATATTATATAAGTTTTTGTTCCTTTCAAATATGGAACAGTGAAGGCATCTTAAGTCTCATTTCAGCTTCAGCATAGAACTGAAATAGTCTAATGAAGCAACCGACTCGTTTAACGCAATTTCATGCAGGTCCACATGATTACATGATTCTGACACTGCAACCATGATGAGTCAGTTGCCAAGCATCTGAATTTTGATCATGTGACCATGGGGATGCCACAATGGTTGTAAGTGTGAAAAATGGTCATAAGTCATTTTTTTCAGTGCTGTTGTAACTTCGAACGGTCACTACATGAACTGTTCAAGGACTACCTAAAATAAGGCAAATTAAGTTTAAGCATAATGAAACTGTCAGTCACACCTTAGTCATGAAAGCCAACTGGTGACTTTTGACTAGTAACACTCTCTCAGTCCAACCCAACTCACAGGATTCTTGTGGAGAAAATAGGAGAAGGAAGATGTGCTAGATAAAGGCAGGACATAAATAAACACATCCTCTTCATTTTCATTTGGAATTTAACAAATTCTAAATTTTTAAATAACGCTCTATTCCAAAAGCCACATATTTTCTTTTGATTTCATGCTCCTTTGGCTTTGTTGACTAACATAGATGCATAGAACTCTTACATTAATCAGACCTGATACCCAGGAAACAATATTTTATGAAAAAATGTATCCCCTTCTGGTATGTGGCCTGTCTATTTGAGGGGTTGCCCACCCTCCATAATTTCTGTCTATTCTGTGTGATCTGGCATGCTCTAGGTCTTATCAATTAAATAGTATCATCCCATTGGACACAGGAAGCAGACCTGCCTTGTGGAACGATATTCCCCAATAAATTCATATGTTCTTCCCAGGACTTTATTCAAACAAACCTTTAAAAATTTTGCTCTTTCCTCAGGCTGAGGACTAGTATGGATGACAGACCCCTTTGGAAAAAGACTAGTTTGTAAAAATTCTGTATTACTTTTCCAGACATGCAATATATGTTTGGTTTTATTTTGAACTGGATATTGGTATTTGTTCAGAATCATGATGGAAGCAGGCAGCACACAAATTTAATAAATAATATTAGTAATTATATATGGTCATCGAATTCCA
Organism: Notechis scutatus; assembly: GCF_049901735.1. Lineage (NCBI taxonomy): Eukaryota > Metazoa > Chordata > Lepidosauria > Squamata > Elapidae > Notechis > Notechis scutatus. Next base: position 98,820,614 of record NC_142012.1, on the reverse strand, counting down.
TCAAGCTAAGAAAACAGATAATTACCAGAAGAAATGGATTATGGAAGATTCCACCCACCTGTAAGGACTGCTTTTGCTGATGGATCTGCTAAGTCAAGTGCTGTTCTTCCATCAGTATTACGGATACTTGGATCGGCACCATGCTGCAACAATACTAAGAGGAAGACATTTAAAATCCTATGGTGGAATGTTTAGCCTTCCAGCAAGCATGCAATATCTTAAAACCAACTATGACTCTTCCTTATACTTTTTGAGATATATCTATCGGAGCTAATGCAGTGCAGTAGCTAAGGTAGACTAGGAACAGGGATACTCAGATTCACATTTACCTTCACCCACAATGCTCCCTGGAGGACCAAGCCAGCCCCTATTTCTCAGTCCAATCAATAGCCTATTGTGATTAATTAATCTAATGGGATACATCTGAACACAAACATAGCAAATACAACCAGGCTAAAATCTTCAGGCTAAAATCTAATATCGCAAGCCACTTCTTTAATTCATATTTATGCTAAACAGCTTCTCCTCAAAGATTCAAATCATCTGCATCTACATTTGTTTGGCCAAGCTGAACAACCGTCTTTACTTTGTTTTCAAAAAGAAAAGGATGATGAAATTCAGAAAATCTCTATTAAGCCACATTAGTAAAATTTCCTTAAATATTCAAGCTCCTGATCTTCAAATTCCAGATAGCGATGTTTCACCTTGCTTTAAAAAACAGCTGGCCAATTAGGATGCTACTCTGCTAAATTTTCAAGGAAATGCAGAGAACTGGAAATTAATTTATTTCTTGTGACTAATTTAAGTACAGTTACTCATGTTCCAGATAATAGGCATTCAAATAAACAAAAACTGTAGCAAACTATTCCTTCTACAAGGCTTCATTAAATTGTAAGATTAATCTCTTATGTTGAGATTGACCTTTATATTAATAAATTGTAGTATCGTGTATTTGAAATACATCTACTTTACAGAAATGAAGATATAAATTCCATATATTTCTATTAAATTTTGATGCTACTTTTCTACCTAAAAGCACTCAAAAAAGTAATATGAAAATAATTTAATCCATAGTACTTAAATATTTTAAAGCCATAAAATTGAGTACTCAATTCAATCCAGCAACTAATTATATTCATTTTAAGAATCTAGTGACAAAAGTTAACATTTGCTTTGAAAGTCTAAGAATATTTTCGTATTCCTATGTAGCAGGATTAAGCAAGAACCAAGGAAAAACATAATAAAGGAGCAGAACAAGCCTGGGAAAAATATTTCAAGAATAAGTATCTTAAATACCACATTTTCAGTGCTATCTAGAATGGAAACATTTCTTTTCCTATGCTGCTATCTGTATCTCTCTATTTCTGTATCTCTTCCCCCCCCCCTCCTTCCCCACACACCAGCTGGAACAGAAAATGTTTATCTTGCATCTATCAGTCTCTTCCCTCTGGCAAAAAAATTATGGAAACTGCAACTCTTGAGCCTAAGACTGCAAAATCAAAATTACATCAGGACAAATTCCAATTAATATATTAGTTTGCTGCAAAATACTTATGGATCAAGGAATAAGGTTATATTGGGCTGTTAATTATATTTCCAGGCACACACTAAAGGATAACCTCCTAAACCATTTTTAATGCTGATCATATTACTATTTCCTCAGCCAACTTCCCACAAACATTAAGTAAAATAGGATTTTTTTGACAACACTCATAAAATCCAACATTTATAATAAATGAAGACTTTCAAAAATACATGATTACATTTAAAAACTGTCAGTTTGGCTTGGATAGTTTGGAAGTTTGGTTCATGTTAAGATAGATTCTTGAATGTTTTATATAAAAATGACTGAAAAAGAATATCAAAGTGTTACCTATGCAGACATCAATTTTGCCTTTGATGGCAGCTTCATGAAGAGGAGTATAGTTCCAATTATCTCTTGCATTAGGATCTGCACCATGGCGCAGGAGAAGATTGACAACTTCAGCATGACCAAATGAGCAAGCATTATGAAGTGGAATGAGTCCTCCATCATCTCGTGCATGTACATTAGCACCACTCTGAAGCAAGTAGTCTACTACATCCCGCCGACCAAATCCTGAAATAAAAAGTTTTTGACCTAGTATGGAAGCACTAAACAAACTAAAGGCTGAAGGGTACATTCTTCAAATAAGAACCATAACATTTCCAACAAAACTATCAAATGATGGAGGGGGAAATCCATCTTTACCTTTAGAAATGAACAAATGGGAAAAAATCAAGGATAATTACCAGCCATAAACAATTGTCCCTTCAGGTTACATTTTTAGAGGGGGAAATAGCTCTTGGATACCCCTGAATATTGACCTATTAGTCCTTCAAAATCTACATGCAACTTTTGGTGCCACACCACAAATCATGGTACCCTTCAGGGTTGCTAGTATCTCACAATCTCTCAATAGTTTCAGGTCTCTCTAGATAGCTGAGAAAAAAAGTTTCCACAGAAGCCTTCTAATCCTATCTTTTTCTCCTTTGCTTTTAGTACCAGTTTGAAACAGTTTGAAACAGTGGGAGCTGTTTTAGAGGGTTGATCTGTGACATCAACCAGATGACCTGAATCTCTGCCTCAGTTTTCCACTGACTGTGAAATGCAAACAGGTATTTGGAGGTGGTATAGACATGCCATGAAACTGAAACAGGTCCATCCTTATCTTAGGCTATGTATGTGTGTGCATCATTATTTATCCACGCACGTCCTTCTCCCTTCTGGCAGGAGGAAGAAGCCTCATAAGTGAAGTCCTCAAACCTTTTTTCCACTCCAGGTGCATGGCGATGAGAGAATGATAGATAGATATGGAAGATGTCATAGTAGCCATGCCACTTTCCTGACTGTCCTCTTGTTTCAAGGGTCATCCTCAATCTCATACACCTTTTAGCACCATTTTATTTTTGAAGGTACAGGTAGTCCTCGATTTAAGCCCACAATTGAGTCCAAAATTTCTGTTGCTAAGTGAAAGAGTTGTTAAATGAGTTTTACCCCATTTTACGACCCCTGTTGCCAGAGCTGTTAAGTGAATCACTGCAGCTGTTAAGCCGGTTGTTAAATGAATCTGGCTTCCCCACTTTGCCTTTAAAGAAGGTCGCGAAAGGGGATCACAAGACCCCGGGACGCTGCAAACATCGTAAGTATGAGTCAATTGCCAAGTGTCTGAATTTTAATTTAAGTCACCTTTTTCATTGCCTTTATAACTTTGCACAGTCACTAAATGAACGGCTGTAACTGGAGGACTACCTGTATTCAGAAATACCTTTTAATAACCTGTTAATTCCAGTTCTCTATTACCAAGAGAAACCTCCCCCCCCACTTTAATTTTGTTTCCTTTTTTAATTTAGTCCGTTCCTTCCCAAATCAATTCTGAGCCTCCAAATGCAGTTCAGCATTCATTTCAATGAAGATTAATCACCTTAATGGCCAGTTTCCGCTCCCATTGTGTTCCTTGGCTCTCTCTTTATTAACGATACGCCCAGACATGCCATACGCCAAATAAATAAATAAAGCAAAACACCCAGCCGGCCGTCCACCCCCAAGTGGCTCTTCTCCAGCTCCGTCGAGCCGGGAGTATCTGCCCCAATATCAACCCCGAAGATAGAAGGGGAGACGTACAACCACAAATACCTGCTTTGGAGGGGGGGGAGGGAGAGAGGTTACCACAGTGTCAACCAGGCGCCCCCGAAGGGGAAAGAGCCCGAGGCGGGCGGGGGGCGCGGGCGCCAGGGCTGGTTACCTGCGGCGAAATGGAGGGGGCTGGACTTCCTGCCGGCGGTGTCTCTGCCGTTGACGTTCTCGGTCCTCACCAGCCGCTTCACGCGCTCCACGTCGCCATTCCGGCAAGCCTCGAAGAGCTCGCGGGCGGGCTCCGACGCGGCTCCCCCAACGCAGCACGACGGCGACTGCTGCAGCATTTCCCCCAAGGGACCCACTGCCAACGCCCCGCCGCCGCCGCCGCCGCCGCCGCCTCCCCCCGCGCCCCGCCGCCCGGCCATGCCTAATGCCCTCCGTGCTCACAGCCGAGCGCCCACCATTGGCCGGTGGCGGAGTCTTCCCGGTGAGGCGGCAGGGAGCGTCGAAGCGCTGGCGGCGGGGGAGAGGAGTGGGGGAGGGGCAAAAGAGAGCAAGGAAGACGCTACGTCAGCGACGGCCAAACCAGCAACAGGCGGGGAGGCGGAACAGCTCGAGTGCGCGCGCATCCAGGGGGCGGGAGGGTTGCTTGAGTGGGACGCCTGCGCAGTGAGATGCGGGAAGGAGGAAGGCCTGCTATGGGTTGATGCATCCTGTACTGAATTGCCAGCGAAAGGAGACAAGGGGAGGGGAACCCAACAAGGGGACTCTTCTTACGAAACGATAGGAAGATACAACTGTAGTTTAAGGCTGCAGTTAAGCTAAGGCGTCACTGAGTTGGACAGAGTTGTAGCAACGAGAGTCATAAGAATCGTATAAAAAATAGTGGCTGCTGTCTTTTTTTGGTATAGAGAAAAACAGATTCATATTGGGAAAATTTAGGAAGCCAGTTGGAAACGTAAAACTTTCCTTGACTTAACTCAAACCCAGGCTGAGAGTTTATATGTAAATCTTATATCAACCTAATACGCGGCTGTTTTTTCAACATGACTTTTAAATTATAAATTTTGTCTTGACGATATGGTAATAGTATATTTGTTTCCACTGTCACAGATTAACACATCTAGGCCTATAATTGCATATCTGGTTAAGACACACCCAGCTATGCCCATTAAGTACACAGTCCCTGGTTGTCTTAAGGCAGAGTTGGTTGAATATATGAGCATCTGCAAAGGGACCAAATGACTAATAAAGATTTGCAGCTTCACCTTGCAAGTTTCACCCCTTTTGTACATGTGACGCAACATGCAAGCTGGGGGAACTTTCATTGCAACACCCATGTATGGAACTCGTGTGTTTTCTCACCCCATGAAACAATTGGATACTGTGGGTGTCTCCTCAAAACTGGCAAATGATTACAGAGAATAAGTATTAGCTATATTCAAAATCTGTTTCCTTGACTACAAATAATTGCTTTATGCAGAATCCACTAGTGATTACATACTTTGGACTCTGGTGCAGCAAGGACACCTTTGTGGGCAGCCTGATTAAAGGCATTATGGTTTACTGCCAGCGTCCGCATGGATGAGAGTAGAGGTTTTAAAGAGGGGTAATAGAGGTCATTCGTGTTAACACTGAGTAGCCCTCTCTCGAGAGGAGGAGGGATAAGAGTAGTAAGACATCACCTATCCCCAATTTGCAATTCAGTTATTTTGGCTGTTCCAAGAAGATTCCATACCACTGATTCAGGTGACCCTGCAGTCACAGACAAAACCCTGAAGTCACAAAGTCACAGGCTCCCTGTGTTGATTGCATACCAGTTGATTGCATACAAAACACAAATCTTTCCATTTTCCCACCACCACCATCCTGTTAGAACCTATCATTCCCCACCCCAACTAATCTCAACTGTCAATAACTGTCCTTCCATTTTCCAATGCAACTGATGAAGCTTACAGGATAGGAAGTGAAATGTCTTCCTCCTCAAAAAATTCAGTCCAGTTGCCTTTTCAAAAATAAAACCCTCTTTTGTGGTTTACAGATGGTAATGAATATTGTTTCATTTAACTAAGCCAGTCTGCCTCCATTTGGACACCTTACTGATTCCAAGTGAAATCTCTGCTCCAATATCCAGTTTTAATGCGGTTCTCTGTGCAAGTGTTTGTTCTGCTTCATTTAATTATTTCCATCCAAATATTTATGTTACCCCTCTTGGTCAGCATTCTGTTCATCTGTTTATTATATTCATTCATGTAAGTTTAGAATCCTAAACACAGTGTTAAGGCTGGACTATCTGGAGAGAAGGGGGAAGGGATGGAAAGTGATTTCTTTCAAGTAGAATATTGGGAAACTCACCCATGTTTTTCAGCCTTGAGTTTATTGTTTCTTTTCTCTTTTGCATAAAGCATGCAATGTTGGCTCCAGGAGCATTGCTCGTGTTATGTTCATTGGCAGAATAAATGTCAATGAGAGGCATATGATAAGCCCATCTACAGAATAATCTACTGATCACAGCTCAGTGGTGATGGCAGTGGCATCAAGGGAGAAATTTGGGGCAGGAGAACCCTAAACATTCACATTGGACTTTGTCCGATGGTAGAATGGTACCCGTTGCACCTGGAATCCTTCCAAGGTTGAAGAAATCAAGATAAAGATGATTCCGAGATGAAACTTCCAAGATGAATAAACAAGTAATGGTTCATCCCTCACTGTTGATAATAAAAAAGTCCAGTAGCTACTTGGAATTCATGTAAATCTTTACATAAATTATTCAGATTGTTTGGTAGGAGGAAAGCCACAATAATACCAATAATAATTTTCAAAACCCACAATTACTATTTATGCAAGCTCTATTATTTGAACAGCATAGTCTACATATCCTGTCATCTTTTTAAAAATTATCTTCCCTGATTAGATTACAAATATGTTGAAAGATTGTTGTTTATGACCTAAAATTTGCCTGATCAAGGTAGTGCCCTAATATGAATTGTAAATGAGTTAATGTTTAATTATTTTGCAAATAGCATGAATACAGAATGAGAATTATCCCATGATGTCACATAAGCTATGAATAACTGTATACTTGTACAGTAGTCCTTCTAGGTCAAAGACTATGTGTACAGCAAAATATAGTACAAGTTGGGAATGGAAGAAATTATAGAGGGAACGACAAACCACAACCAGGGAGAGAAGAACCAATCTCACAACAACAGCAAGAAGAAAACCGAATCACCACTAGACAAAAAACTAAACAGACCTAGATAAATGGAGATAGGAAAGAAACTCCTCTCCATTAATATAAATGGTTTAAATTCAACATCTAAAAGGAAAAGGATATTAACTAAATTAATTAGACAAAACGCCGACATAATATGCCTACAAGAAACACACATTAGGAAAAAGGATGAAAGATATTTAATTTGCCCGAAACTTGGAAAACTTTTTACAGCACCAGCAGACAAACATAAAAAGAAAGGAATTGCAATATTTGTGAAAGATGATGTAAAAGCAGAACTAACCTGGTCAGATCCGGAAGGAAGAACTCTGGTTATACAAATTTGGATTAATCATATTACATTTTTATTGGTAGCAATCTACGTGCCAAATGAAGAACAAGGGAAATTTTTTAAAGATCTTCATCAGAAAATAATAGGTTTCGAAAAAAGGAATATCTGCATGATAGGCGACTTCAACTCCATTGCTGATCATCAAAAAGACCATAGTAATGTGAATAAGAACAAAAAAGGGAAAAGAGAATTTTCTATGCCCTGTAATGACATGATGAAAGAATTAAACTTAATAGACTTATGGAGAAAACTAAACCCAGAAGAGAAACAGTTCACATATTATTCAAATCCACACAAAATCTGGACCAGAATAGATATGGCCTGGATGGATGGGGAATTGGCCAATGAAATAAAAGAAATTAAAATCCTACCAAATGAATGGGCCGATCACAACCCAATACAACTAATTTGGAGAGATAGGAGAAAAACAAAGAAAAGATGGACACTAAATACTCAGTTAATAAATGAAGAAGAGTACATTAAGAAGCTGAAAGAGGAATTAAATTATTTTCTAAAAGAAAATAATAATGAAGCAACCACGAAACAAAATATTTGGGATACAATGAAGGCAATTATAAGAGGAACAACAATCTCCTATAATGCCATGAGAAATAAAAGAATACATGCCCAACAAAATAAATTCCAACAACAAATTAAAGAATTAGAAATACAACTTCAAAAATCCCCTAAAAACCAGAGAACACAAAATCAGTTAATAACAATTAAACATAAATTGAACTTACTTGAACAAGATAAAATAGAAATTAACTTGAAAAGGTCCAAACAAAATTATTTTGAGCATGCAAATAAACCAGGAAGATGGCTATCCCATAAACTTAAAAAGTGAAAGAAAAGAGATTGATACACCAACTAATGGATGAGAAAGACGTCTTATAACATGAGATAGAGAAGAAAAAAAGATATCATTTACAACTATTTTCAAAGATTATATAAAAAGGAGGAAGTTAATGAAGATAAAATAAGAACTTATTTAGAGGAGACGAATGACAAGGTAATTGGAGAGGAATGGATAGAGTTATTGAATAAAGATATTACATGGTCTGAATTGAAGTCAGCAATGGAGAATCAAAGTAATAACAAATCTCCAGGACCAGATGGGATTCCGGCAGAACTATATAAAGCAATATTGGAACTAGTAGGACCACTGATGCTGGAAGTGTTTAATGAGGTACTTCTGGCAGCCAAGATGCCGGACTCGTGGAGGGGGGCGCTGATTTCGCTAATCCCGAAGGAGGATGCAGATCATAGATACATCAGCAACTATAGACCGATTTCACTTTTAAATGCCGATTATAAATTGTTTACTTCTATCATAGCTAATAGAGTAAAACAAGCTTTAAATCCACATATACACGAAGATCAAAATGGATTTCTTCCCGTCCCGACAAATAAAGAACAATTTAAGAACCGTTATCGATGTCCTAGAATATTATGAAGCCCACCTGGAGAAACAATCCGCACTCATGTTTTTAGATGCTGAGAAAGCATTTGATAACTTAAATTGGCACTTTTTAATTCAAAAAATTTACAATATGAGTCTTGGCACCAAATTTGAAAACATTATAACAACTATTTACAACACACAACAGGCTAATATACTAATCAATGGCGAACAAACAGATCCAATAAATATAGAAAAAGGTGTCAGACAGGGCTGCCCTCTCTCACCTCTTCTTTTCATTTTTGCCCTAGAATCACTCTTAACACGGGTTAGACAAAATTCTGAAATTAGAGGAGTGAGGGTCAAATCAGAAGAATATAAACTATACAAGCGTTTGCTGACGATATGGTTTTCTTTTGGAGGAACCCATGGAAAAAGGATATAATCTAATAAAAGAATTAGAACAATTTGGCACAGTGGCAGGATTAAAAATTAATAGAAAAAGACGAAATTAATGACCAAAAATTTAACAGAAAACCAGAAGGAAGAATTAGAAACAATGATGGGGATACAAGTAACAAAAAGGGTCAAATATTTAGGAATATGGTTAACACCACAAGGTAAATCACTCAAAGAGAACAATTATGATAAACTACTTCAACAAACAAAGAAAGAAATAGAATCCTGGAATAAGTTGCAGCTTTCCTTATTGGGCAGGATTGCCTCGATTAAAATGAATATATTACCAAAATTTCTTTATTTATTCCAGACAATCCCAATTAAGTTACCAAAAAATTTTTTTGAAGAATTAAATAAGATCACACTTAAATTTATTTGGCAGGGGAAAAAACCCAGGATCAATGTAAAGGCCTTACAAGATGCGAAAAGTAGAGGGGGTCTAGCCCTTCCAAATTGGGAATTATATTATGCGGCAGCTATCTTATTATGGATAAAAGACTGGGTGAACTTACTTAACAAAAGAATTTTAGCATTAGAAGGGCATGACCTCCAGAGAGGGTGGCATGCCTTATGGGAAGTGGGGAAACCCAAGCAGTCTTACTTTCATAGACACCTCATTAGGGACTCATTATTAATTAATTGGGAAAAAAATATGCAAAAAACACTATCTAAAAATTCCGATCTGGCTATCAACAATGGAGGCAATGGTACACCCCAATAATTTGGACATAACAAAAATGATTAAATATAAAGATTTATTAGATCCACAAGGAAAATTAAAAACTCGACAAGAACTACAGGAACAGGAATTTAAAATTGATCAGTGGTTATATATACAAATCCATAGCAGATACAAACAAGATATAAAAGATTTTGGAATTTATAACAAACTGCAGTATTTAGATAAAATTTTACTAGGATCAAACAAAAAGAACATATCCAAATTCTATAAATACTTAGTGGAAGTAGAATTAGAACAAGAGATAGTCAAAGGGAACATGATAGCCTGGAGCAGGAATGTCGGAAGAAGTATTACATTATCAGAATGGGAAAAGATTTGGAACAGAAATATTAAGATTACAAAATCGGCAGCATATAAAGAAAATACATACAAAATGTTTTATAGATGGCACTTGCCCCCTTCGAGGTTGGCGAAAATGAACCCAAACACAAGTCCAAAATGCTGGAAATGTAAAAGCATAGAAGGAACCTACTTTCATATGTGGTGGTCTTGCAAAGAAACCCAGAAATATTGGCAAAAAATCAGAAAATGGTTGGAGGAGATAACCAAAGAACAAATCGAATACAAACCAGAGTTCTTCCTACTAGGGATCTCCGATAAACATTTACCCAAAAAGATGAAATATGTAACAATTCATATCCTAACTGCGGCCAGATTAGCGTTCGCCCAGTGTTGGAAATCACCCTATACACCTACAGAACAAATGGTCATCCAGAAAATATGTGATTGTGCAGAAATGGATAAATTAACTATAGCACTTCAAAACAAAGAGCCTTCAACATTTTACGATAATTGGAACTCTTGGTATAATTGGTTAGTACAGAGATAAACTGCTTAATGGACAATGGGTAATTTAAGCATAGATATCGATAAGATGTGTGTACTCAAATTAAGGTAGGAGAATTGGATCTTGCAGACTGTCAAAAAGGATATTGTCTGTTTTTAAACGCATCCTTTTTTCTTCTTTTTTCTCTTTCTCTTTCTTTGTTTCTTTCTTTCTTTTACATCTCTTCTTCTCTTTTCTTTCCGGTTTGTAAGACCGAGTGTTCTTTTTTTGTTTTTTTCCCTTTTGTGTATGTAATGTCGATATGTTTTTAATTGTAAATTTAATAAAATTTATTTATGAGAAATTATAGTCCATCTCATCTTGGAATCTGCCAGTCTGTGGAAAACTTTTTGTATATTGCTTTTTAAAATAATTTAGCATAAACAGACTGCAAATATTATAGACAGTTCAGCTTTATAGGGGCGGTGTCAGGAAAGAGAAAGATGAGAATGGGTCAAGATTAGTGAAGTAGGCTAAAAATAACAGAAAATGTGGAGTCCTTGGTGTTTTCTCAGCTTGGTTATTTAACATCATCTGTGTTAGTGAGCGTGGGGTTTGCTCTGTGTTTAATATATAGTAGCTTGCCCCGACAATATTGGCAATCAAGGGTGTCTATATATACTTTTCTCCTTGATACTGTAGTTCTTGATTAGGGTTAGGATTGATTAGGCTTCTGTTATATTGTGTGGTGTAATCCCTGGTTAATCTGTTCTTATTGCTGGAGAGGATGTGTTTTCATCTTTTTGTTTCCTTCTTTGCTTTTTAATTGTCTCTTTTGAATGGTATGTAGATATGAACTATGTGCGTATGGATGGATGATTTGTCTGAATGCCGACTTCCAGGAATCCCCTAATGTTTTATTTAGCTTGGTCCAAGATAGTCAGTTTCCCCATTAAAACTATGGTTGAGTGTATCCATGTGTTGTGAGATTAAGAGTTTTCATTGTATTTTCTGACTACTACTTGGTGTTCATGGATTTGCTCTGCTATCTTCTGCCTGCCTGTCCTGCAGAAGAAGACTGGGAAAGCTTGTCTGTCCTATGGAAGACTAGCAGACCCTAATAAAGAAACTTTCAAAGAGACATTCACAACCCACTAACACTGGTAGGGCAAGGTACTATATATAAACAGGGAACAAACTCTACACTCTAGTACTGATGTTGTTACCTAGTCTGGTAATGAAACGTCTGAAAGCAAACAACTAAACCCCAGAGAGCATGAAGGACTCCACAGTTCAACTCTGAACTGCATATATTCTCTTCTCTTAGAAGAACAAAAAGGTCTAGATACGTTAAATATATTCAAAAGAAAGAAAAAAGAAAGAAAAATATTTGTAATAGCCTCCATCATATAAAATATTCCCCCCCTCCAATACGTACACACAACCTCCTCCTTGCTGCAATTGTGGTTAAAAGTGCAATTTCAATGCATGCTGTATCCAAACTGACTATGAATGTCTTGTTATCTTGGCTTTTTGTGATTATATGCTGCCCAGAGTCCACTGGAATTGGCAGGTAATATCTGTATGTTTAAAAAAGAAAGAAATCTTAATTTGCTGTTATTTTTGTTTTGATTTTCTTATTTATGTTATCATATGTTGCTTTGGGGGTCCTTTAGGATTGGGTTATAAGTACCATAGCAAACCAACCAGACAAGTATTATTAGCTGTTCAGTGAGGACACCAAAGTGCTAACAGGTAAAAAAAACAACTCCAAAAGATTCTAGAGGAAACCATAAAGAGATGCATCTTGAAACCATAAACTGTGTATCTTGAAAATAAGGAATTACGAATCCTGCTGGTCTAAGCCCCAAAGATTTTTAGATGTGCAAAGCACATTAAAGCATGTAAAGAGTGGGAGTTCAACCACACCTTGACATTATCCCTCCCCATTGACACCATTTATTTGTAATAAATAGATAAATTGGCTTTCTGCATTGAGCAGATAAATCCTGATGCTCAAATGGTTTTTCAAACTGTCATTCTTTATGTTTATGTTTACATTTATATAGTAGTCTTATTCTGAATGCAATAAGAAGACTGGCATAAACATTTATTTATTTAATCCAATTTCTATACTTCTCATTACACTTACATACGCTGGGCATTTGACAAATAAATAATATAATTGCAGGTCATCCTCCACTTACAACTACAACTGAGCCCAAAATTTCTGTTAAGTGAGTTTTGCCCTATTTTACAACCTTTATTGCCATAGTTGTTAAGTGAACCTCTGTAGTTGTTAAAATAGTAACAAGATCGTTAAATGAATCTAGTTTTCCAATTGACTTTGCTTGTCAGAAGGATACAAAAGATCACATATCCCTGCCACACTGCAACCTCATAAATATGAACCACTTGCCAAGCATACGAAGTATGATCATATGACCATGACTGAAGTCGCAAGTGTGCAAAACAACAGTAAGTCACTTGTTTCAGTTCCCTTGTAACTTCGAATGGTCGTGAAATGAATGGTTGTAAGTCAAGGACTACCTGTATGGGGACTGCATTTTCCTACACAACACAACACATGTAACGGACACTTCCATGCAGTATATTTACAAGTGAAGCAAACTCTAATAAATATGTATCCAATGAGTATTTATTAGGCTATAACATTGCTCAAAGTAATACTTAATAAAAATATTAAAAATATTAATAAGAAATAATTCTTCATAAGGTAACTTTATCCTTTATTCTTCTATTATATACTATATATACTGTGCTAGCTAATATTGAATATTTGATGATCGTTTTAAGATTTAACGTTTTTAAGTATTCTTTGCCACAAGGGGGCAGAAAAACATAAGATAAAAACATTTAGCTGGCAATCATTACAAAGATTAGGCCATTGCAGTTTAACTGAATTTCAGTATATTTCAAGAATTTCAAGAAAAATTTCAAGTGAAATTTTGAAGCATGATTAACTGGGGATATGCAAAACTGTCTGCACTATATTTTAAGTGAAGTGCTGGCAATTCATCATATCCAAAGGCAGAATGAGACTTATCTGGCTTCACAATTTTAATCCAAGGCAATTAAATTTTACCTTGTAGGTTTTTTTTTAATACTTCCTACTTTAAAAAAAAATCTGCAAGTTCTGGTCACCATCTTGTTTAACCTTCTGTTTCCTGGCAGGTGTTTCTAGGAAACCCACAAATGGGGCATGAAGGAAACATGTTTTCTATCCTTGAGAATGTGGCATTTTAGTGGCATAGTCCTTCTAATATCTGAGTGTTCCACATGGCCATCATAGCCAATAGACATTAAGGATTCTGTATTCCTGATGTCAGTTATACTGAACCTAATCTGTTGCCATACGTAATGGATAAGACACTTGGGCTTCACAGGGTTAGAGGTGTCCACAGAGTATGGTCAGAAAAAAAACTGGACCACAATGGTGCTACTGCAACTTCATCCGTTTTTATAAATATTATAAATATTCCACCTACGGAATTTGGATGAAGGTTTCATTGCACCTTTATGGCTGCCATCATGACTTTTTTTACCATATACGGCAGGGATGTCAAACTGGCGGCCCGCCAGCCGGATGTGTCATGCGCAGGCCACGTCCATCTCATTGCCCCAAATGAGAAAAATGTCATGAAACATCACATGACAGCAATGTGACACTGCAATTTTGACACCTGTGATATACAGCATACACCCCGCGCAGGAATATAAGCATCTGCCAACGGTGTCTGCTCTTTGGAACACCTTGCCCTTTAAAGTGAGGTTGGCTCCAACCTTCCAGACCTTCCGCAATAGCAATAACACTTAGACTTATATACCGTTTCACAGAGCTTTACAGCCCTCTCTAAGAGTTTTACAGAGTCAGCATATTGCTCCCAACAATCTCGGTCCTCATATTATCGACCTTGGAAGGACGGAAGACTAAGTTAACCTTGAGCCAGTGAGACTTGAACTGCCAGACTGCAACCGGCAGTCAGCAGAAGTAGCCTGCAGTACTGCATTCTAACCATCGCACCACCATGGCTCTTAAATAGCTTAAAAGACCTGGCTCTGCCAGTTGGCTTGGGGCTCCAAAGGGAAGAGGGCTCCACATTGGGGGTGGTTGACAGATTAATAGCAGATCCCACCTTCTACTCCCATCTTTTAGCTACAATTGTGTATTATATTTTAGCTATGGTAAGATGGAGAGCCAATATCTATCTATCTATCTATCTATCTATCTATCTATCTATCTATCTATCTATCTATCTATCTATCTATCTATCTATCTATCTAATCTGATCTAAATCAGAAGGCCCACCAGATCTGAATTCCTTGGTCTGAAGGCTACCTTCCCAGGTGACTCTGCTATGGTACAAGTAGACTCCATGGCTACCCGGCCGATAATTCTTCAGAGAATGAAGCATTGAAAAGGCGTAATAATTGCATGCACTTTTGTTTGTTGTGCAGAAAGGGAAGGGCAGGCAGTGAAACATTCTTTCCACGGAGGCTTTGTGACAATTTATACCATTTCTTTTTACCCATACAATTTTGAATTAGGTCTTACCCTTCGGCAGTGTGAAAGAGTAATGAGCACTTGTGGAATCTTGTGCCTCAGATGCAGACTTATAATCAGCTTTCAGTATTACTGTGACTTAGAGGGGTGTGATTTCATTTGTTGCTTTGCCTAAGGCAATCAAGCATATTGGCTTGTTTTCTTTCCTTGCTGTTAGGATGCTACAATCAATTTTGATTCTAAGCAGCTCGTAGCAGTATCATCATATAAGCATAATGCAGGTAAGTCTTTGACTTAGAACACAATGGGATCCAAAATTTCTGTTGCTAAGTAACATGGTTGCTAAGTGAATTTTGCCCCAATTTTATGACTTTTCTTGCCACAATTGTGAACAGAATCACTGCAAATTAGTACAGGTACCTCTTGACTTACAACAGTTCATTTGCATCTGGTGGGGGGCTCCTGCAATGAAGGCTCGTCTCTCACTGCTTTTCTGCAAGCTCTTTCTTCGGGCATTCCTTGCACAGGCAGATTCTGTTTGGAGTAGTTAGCCTCATAAGTCAGCGGTCCCCAACCTTTGCAGCTTGGGGGGGGGGGGCAGAGGAGGACCGGGGCTATGTGAGAGGCAGGCCGGCACGGGCGTCCATTTCATCTCATGAGTGGCAGGCTGGCGCGCATGTGCATTAATGGTGGGATTCAAATATTTTTACTATTGGTTCTGTGGTAGTGGCTTGGTGGGCATGGCAAGGGAACGATACTATAAAATCTCCAGTCAGAGGTGGTATTTGCCAGTTCTCCAAACTACTCAAAATTTACGCTACTGGTTCTCCAGAACTGATCAGAACCTGCTGAATACCACCTCTGATGTGCATGCATACACAGCTTGACTCTTGCGTGGCCCGGTTCCGAATAGGCCACAGCCTGGTAGTGGGCTGCAGCCCTGGGGGGTTGGGGACCCCTGTCATAAGTGACCAAATCACATAGATCTTCAAACATTATAGCCAGTACCTTGAATTGCACCCAGAAACATACATCAGCAACAGAGGTGGTATTCAGCAGGTTCTGACCAGTTCTGGAGAACTGGTAGTGGAAAATTTGAGTAGTTCGGAGAACCGGCGGTAACCTTCCCCCAGGAGTAGAGATTTTTGTAGTATCCTTCCCCTGCCATGCCCACCAAGCCATGTCACACCCACCAAGCCACGCCCACAGAACTGGTAGTAAAAAAAAATGAATCCCACCACTGATCAGCAGGCAGTACATCTTCTGTGGTGTGGTACTGATGTTACAGGAAGTGGTGGGATTCAATTTTTTTACTGTTGATTCTGTGGGCGTGGCTTGGTGGGTGTGGCAGGTGAAGGATACAGTAAAATCTTCAGTCAGAGGAGGTATTTGCCGGTTCTCCGAACTACTCAAAATTCCTGCTACCGGTTCTTCACAACTGGTCAGAACCTGCTGAATACCACCTCTGGTTACAGGGCAAAATGAGAGGACTCTCATTAACATGTGGGCATTTTTAACTAATTGTGACTTTCAAGAGGAGCTCTAGTTGAGCAGATTATAGCAAGACCATATCAGAGGTATTGAGAATATCAGCGATATTGCCTGGACCTTCTCTATTAGGAATGGTTGCGGAACTGGATAAAGACCCTTCTAGCTTGGCTTCATCCTGCTTTCCAGAAGGAGTTGATAATCCAGTAGCACTAGACTAAGGAACTTTGCTAAGGCCCCATATGGAATTAAATGTGATATTGTCTCAGATTCAGTTGGTTTCTAGATCCACAAACACTTTGTGTGATTCTCAGCCTCTTTCTCTCCATACAGAACTTCTCAGTCTTCAGGCACCAGATCCAGGCTTCCATCGTATTTTCTGGATGGCCTGGGTTTGATGCAGAGCTAGGTATCATCTTTACAGGTAGTCCTCAATGTATGACCACAAATGAGCCCAAAGTGTGTTAACTGAGTTTTGCCCCATTTTATGACTTTTCTTGCCGCATTTGTTAAGTGAATCACTGCAGTTCTTAAATTAATAACACGGTTGTTAAGTGGATCTGGTTTTCCCATGGACTTTGCTTGTCAAAAGATCACAAAAGAGGATCACATGATCCCGGGACACTGCAACCGTCATAAATGTGAGTCAGCTGTCAAACATCCAAATGTAAATCATGTGCCAATGGGGATGCGGCAACCGTCATAAGTGTGAAAAATGGTCCTAAGTCACTTTTTTCAATGCCATTATAACTTGGAATGGTCACTAAATGAACTGCTCTAAGTGAAGGACTACCTGTATTTGATGATGTTGAATTCCAAACTGTTGGATTACTTCACTCAATGCTTCCATTAGGCCAGGGGTGTCAAACTCGCAGCCTGCGGGCCAGATGCATCACACCCATGTTCAGTTTAGCGAAGGGGGAAAAAGTCACGATATGTCACGTGACGATGCCGAGATAACACAAGTTTGACACCCCTGCATTAGGCTTTGAAGAAAATAGGCAACAGAGTTACGCCTTATGATACACCAGACAGAAATGCCATAAGGTTCAACCTCTTTTCCCCAACACACACACTGTCTGTTCAGGAAGGAGCAGAGACACCATAGAACTGCATTAATTCCAAACTGTTATGGATGGTCCAGAAGGATGCCATACACTCACATTAAACATAATATTTGCAAATGTAAATACAATTGTAAAGCAAGTTGTGAGTTCACCGATATAGCTCCCTCTGTCAGGGTGCTGAACAGGTGCTAGAGAGAAAACAGAGTTTACCTCAGCACCGTCACTGCACTGACCAAACATATTCCTTCACATGAGATAAACTTCTGTCTTCTTGTGACAGAAGAGCCTCCTCAAAATTCTTACTGTAGTTATGGATTCAAGCTGTTCAATCAAGGTGAGAAGAAGAGATATAGTCCTTGACTTGGTTTCTTTAACAATGATTACAAGTAACAATGATTTCAGAAAAAGAGGTATGGTCGGTACTTGATATATGAATATAAGCATTTAATAATAAAACCAGAGGCATTTCCATTGTCAGATTTCTAACTAGGAAGAGTTTTGAAGGGGAGCAAGGCAACAACTAAAATTTTAATGCAGTTGACCATTTAAAAATAGGGCTATGTGTCAATTCATGTCAAAACTGAGATGGGCAGTTACCCAACAATAGGGAACAGTTTTAAAGCACAGAAAAACCAAGCTGTTCCTTACTGCATCCCTGGAATTAATTTAGTTCGCATAATATGTCAGTCTAATTTTGGATATTGGCAAACACACAATGCAGTGGTAAAATCCTAATATAATAGCATGCAATGTCATTGTTGTTGATTAGCTTTGCGTACAGAAAGAAGGAACTGTGAATGCTTTGAGATGAAGAATGAAGGTTGCCAGTCCATAAAAGTTTAAGGAGGTAAGATGGTATGCTTCCCAAATAAATGAACTTAAATAAACCTTTCAGTTTTCAAACTATGTATTTTTTGGAACTCTTTCCATAAGGACTTGTCTGATGAGGAAGCAGAGAATCAATGGGCAATGTTACTTGGAGATGATACACTTTCAAACATCTAAATGGTGAAGGTTAAGTCTATACGCAAATCTTGTCTGCAGTAGGGCATCCCTCTGGAACAGACTATAGACATCTAAAAGGACTCCCATTACACTACACTGGATGGAGATTAGCTGTGATGCACAATCTATTATGGATTCTATTCTTAATCGTTCCTAGGATTAGCGTTAAGCGATAAAACAATGGCTTTGCATGCATAAAATTCCCAGAATCAATCCCTGACATCTCCAGACAAAGTTCCTGCTCAGAATAATTGAAAGATGTAGTAGGGGAAAAAATGGGCAGATGGGTAAGGCAGCTTCCATTATTTTTTTTTTTTACCAAGAAGCAACAGGGTCCTTCAGAAAGCAATATGAAAACAGTGAATTAATTGAACAGGAGGCAATGCAGGGAGCCATTAATGTACACTGGACTTTTTTCTAGTATGCTTTGTGTGGACTCATCTGTACCACTGCTCCTTCTAACCAGGGGTGTCAAACAGGTGACCTGTGGGCTGGATATGTCACGCACAGGCCATGCCCACCCCAGTTCCGCGAAGGGGAAAAACATCATGATACATCACGTGACGTCAACATGACGCGGGGAGTTTGACACTGGTGTTCTGATCTCTGATTTATAGCTTGTAGCCCAAGGATCACATTTACCCCCCAATCCATGCCTATTCAGATAATTGGGGTATTCCCCCCCAAAAAAAACTTCTTGGGAATCAATTTAAGATGATCACCATTAGTTTATTATGTAAACATACAAAATATTTTTCTTCTATGGTAATTTTGCATAACTATATCAATTTAGAATAAATGTGTATTTGTTTGTTTGGCGTCTAGAAATATAGTGCTTATTTTAATATTGCAACAATGCCAAACCTTTTCTCTCTTCAAGATTTCTGCCTTATTAAAGATATAACAAAATACAATAAATTATAAAATAAAATACAATTTCTATTTAGAATGTTGAGTTCTGATTAATCCTTTTCTTTTTCTATATGGCATTTCTTGTCCCAGATCTTTGCTATTTTTAAAGATCGTGTCATGGAGTGACCCTATATGGCAGCTTTTTTACAATGTAGAGCACTCAAGATGCATTTTATTTTAATACCTAAAATGTTCAGTCAAAATGACATTAGTTATTATAGAGGTGAGTCCATCACATATAGAAGTGGCATTAAGCTGGAGCATTGCCTAGAATACATCCTACAGGTTGAATATGCAATGATTTACAATGTCATTCTGATTCTATGGTCTTGTAGATGCTGTTGAATTAGGGGTTGCCAACAGTTCAGCCATAAAAACAATGGTAGATGATCAGGAAACCCTGGAAGGTGTATTTAGCATTGTTTTTAACCTACAGAGTGGGGCCCAGGAGACCTTTCTACGTGGCATTCCATCCCCCACACCTTTGGAACATCATTCCCTCTGAGATTAGATTGGCTTGATCTCTATTGGGGCTCTGGATATGGATTAGAGTCCATCTTCTGGTTGTATGGATAGCTGGATTGTGCATGCCTGCTACATATTTTATTTTGGATGGATAGCTATATAAATGGAATAAATCAATAAATATCTTGAGAACCACAGGTAATCATCTTTGTTCAATTAAAAAGAATATTCAGCTTCCATATTCTGCGAGATATCAACCATGATTCATTGATTGTAAAATACTGTCACTCATGACATTTGGATTAACACTTCAAACCTCAGTTTTAATTATAGGCATTACATAACAGATATCCCTACGTCACAGATGATATGAGAGTATTTTTAAAAGCCAAGCATTGAATATAAAAGCTTCTTCTGTTTCATACCTCTTGCTTATAGATTTCTACAAATAACAAGTTTAAGTGGGAAACCGTGTGTTTTGATCATCACTGCAGCATCTGAAATAACAGAAATGATGACCCACTGACATTAGGCAGTTTATTTTCAGAGAAAATAAGAGGATGTTGACTTTCAATCTGGGCTTCAGCATAAATCTCCAATCAGTAAATAATAGTATCTACCAAACATATTACCTACTCAACATATGTATGAGAAAAGAAGGGTTAATTGCAAAAATCTGGCAGCCACTCCATGAAGTACTTGTCCAGCTTTAGATATTCTGAAATCAAAGTATAACTAGATCACTTCTCCAATCTGGTGAACTTCCTTAGTTCAAACATCAACTTAAATAATTCTCATGCTGGCCAGGAAGAATTGTGGCATGGTTTCCCCAATTTGTATGGATGGGGTCATGTTGAGGAGATGTATAATATTCTATAGAAAACAATAAAGTCTAATCATAAAATATAATAAAAGTTGATGAGAGAATACATTTGGTGGAAAGTTTGGGATTGAGACATTTTATTTTCTACTACGGCTAAGGTAGAGATAGAAAGCAATGTAAGCAACTATTCATTTGTTTGTGAACAAAATAGGTAATAGAACATAGAACAATAGAGTTGAAAGGGGCCTCAGAGGTCTTCTAGTCCAATACCCTGTTTGAGCAGGAAACCTTATATCATTTCAGACAAATGGCTGCCGAATCACTTTTTGAAATGATGGAGCACTCACAATTTTTGAAGGCAAGCTATTGATAGATTGCTCTCACCATTAGGAAATTTCTCATTAGTTCTAGGTTGCTTCTCCTTGGTTAGTTTCCATCCATTTTTTTCTTGTCTTGTCTTTTGGTGCTTTGGGAAATAGTTTGACCCCCTTGTTTTTGTAGGAGTCCCACAAATATTGGAACAGTGCTATCTTGTCACCCCAGTCTTTCTTTTCATTACACTAAACATACCCAATTCCTGTAACCGTAATACATGGCAGATGGATATGACATCACTTCCACCACTATCATCATTACTCTTATTTCTTAACAGGATTTTTTAATGAATGGGACAGGCAGGAACATGAAAATATTGGGGAAGGGTCTGCTTAACCCTTTTCTTGCCATTGTTTTTCTCATTTGAAGCCTATTCTATCTATTCTATTCTATCCATCTGTCTTAGTAATTTTTAGCCTGTATGATCAATTCATAAATATTGACAGAAGCCTCAACTTTATTTTTTGATGCAGAATTAAAATACTGCAATGAAAATTGTTGGTTATCTCTATCTCTATCTCAGGAAATGTATGTTCAGTTTTTTTGAAGGGCTCTACTTATTTAAAAGACAAGAAATGTGGTTTATTAAAACAATGTAATTTTCAAACTATACCACTTGACTTGAAATATTGCTTTAAAAAAACAGGATCATGCTTTTCACGTAACAGTACTTCAATTTCTATATTTTTTCCCATAATAATGGCCCCAGTAACACACACCCTTCCTACTTCAAGGTATATTTATCCAACATGGCACTCTCTGCCCACTAAAATGTCAACTTCAAATAAGTCATTGCAGGTAATGCACTTTAAAGATATATTCTGGAAATGTAGAGTTTCTTTCTTTTTCTTTCTTTCTTTTTTTGAATTCTCAAAACCTTTTCTAAGCAAAAAGAGAGGGAGGGGGAGCTTGGAATGACATTTGAAAAGCTGCCTTCAGTTTCAAATGATTAAAAGTTAGTACAGTATTAAAAGCTGTAGAATAAGTTATTCCACAAGGAAACATAGAATTTTCTGCTGGCTATCACTGGATATGTTTGATTGTAGCATCCTTTTCCAAATGGGAATGGGATTTAATAAGGGGTGTGTGTCAGAGATGGTATTCAGCAGGTTCTAACCAGTTCTGAAGAACTGGTAGTGGAAATTTTGAGTAGTTCGGAGAACTGGCAAATACTACCTGTGACTGGAGATTTTATAGTATCCTTCCCCTGCCACACCCACCAAGCCACGCCCACAGAACTGGTAGTAAAATAATTTGAATCCCACCACTGGTGTGTGTGGTGATGGGGTGGGCTTCGTTTCCTTTACATGTATCAGCTACAATTAAGACAACTCAGCTTTTTCAAGGCGACGTTATGTTTTTATCACAAAAATGTGATTCATGCCAATTGTAGCAGTTACAATGGCATCAAGATGAATATATTTGACCAGTCATCTTATCTGGGTTCATTTGGAATTGATTACTCCAGACGACAAGTTCAGGATCCAAAAAGAACTCGAACAATAGGCTCTATCCAACAAAATGAAATTTAATGTGGAAAAAAGCAAGGTTTTATACTTAGGCAGGAAAAAACAACGGTACAAGTACAGATTAGGTGAAACCTGGCTCAGAAACAGTAATTGTGAGAGGGATCTTGGAGTCCTAGTCGACAATCACTTAAATATGAGCCAGCAGTGTGCGGCGGCAGCCAAAAAAGCGAATACAATCCTTGGTTGTATAAACAGAGGCACAGAATCAAAATCATGTGAAATATTAGTACTGCTTTATAAAGCCTTAGTAAGGCCACACCTGGAATACTGTATCCAGTTTTGGTCACCACATTACAAAAAAGATGTTGAGGCTTTGGAAAAAGTACAAAGAAGAGCAACTAAGATGATTAAAGGCCTGGAGACTAAAACATATGAAGAACGGTTGCAGGATTTGGGTTTGGCTAGTCTAGAGAAAAGATGGATTAGATGGGACCATGATAGCAATACTCTATTCTAGTATTTGAGAGGATGCCATAAAGAAGAAAGGGTCAAGTTATTTTCCAAAATGCCAGAGGGAAGGACAAGAAACAATGGATGAAAACTAATCAAGGAGACAAGCAACCTGGAATGAAGGAGGAACTTCTTAACAGTGAGGATAATTAACCAGTGGAACAGCTCGCCTTCAGAAGTTGTGGGTGTTTCATCACTGGGGGTTTTTAAGAGGAGACTGAAGAGCCATTTGTCTGGAATGGTATTGGGTCTCCTGCTTGAGCAGAGGACCTTCAAGGTCCCTTCCAGCTCTATTGTATTTTGATTGATTGATGAGTTGGGTTTAAGGCCTACAGGGGTGTCAGAATAATTATGATAATCTTGAGACCTCAGAACTATTGTTTTTGTGCTGCCTCTGCCTCTTCTAATGATCTTACACAGACTCCCAAATTACATGGCAAAATGGAACTGCTACAGCAGAGAATTATAGCTAGATGTAGGCCACCAGTAAATTATATACAACGTACTTGAAGAAATAATAAGTTGTAAAGCCAGTCTGCGCTCTACTCAGTGATAACTTTCCAACTTTCCAACTCATGAACCATATGCAAAGCTCCACATCCAATCCATTCTCTCTGGGCAGCCTCTATTAAGAGCCCAGTTAGGATTAAAAAATCTTCGTTTCTTAGGCCAATGGGAGGGAGATAGTGCTGGTGATGATAAATTATAGACTTACTAGACCAAAAAATGTTACTGGACCTTGAAATTATGCAAACAGTTTTGAATTGTGTCTTATGGCATGTACAAAGTAACTATCTTGTTGGAAATTATGCTACATATTTCTCATGGATCAACCTCTTGACAAATAAGCTAGTTCCAACTGCTAATCTGTACTAATTATGATTATTTCATCTTACACGGGTATATGATTAGAACAGATTGTGGCTGGCTCATAAATACTGATTTGGCTCTTAGTTTTTATCTCCATGGATTATTAGTACTTATTGAGTTAGTAAACCAGAGTGGGAAGGGAAAGAATCATATAATTATGAGCTCCTCAGTATAAAATTCCTTCTGGACCGCAGAAAAATCACATTGTAAAAATAGCCTTTTCATTTGTGCCATATCGGGATTCATGCAAAAATGCTTTGTGGAAATCAAAATAAGCTTTAGAAGTTAGCAAATTTTTTATAATTCTTATCTTGCGTTAAATATGAAATAACTGAAGTTTTTAATTTTTTTCTAAGCCCTTCCCCATATAATTTTTCTGGCCATGCTTCTGGAATGGAATTGATCAATTGAAATGGCTGCCCCCCCTCTCAAAGAATGGCACCAGGGTAGAAAGCAGGAGACTTGTGAGTTCTAGTCCCACCATGAAAGGTAGCTGGGTGACTTTGGGCTAGTCCTTCTCTCGCAGTCCAACTCACCTCACAGCGTTGTTGTGGGGGAAATAGGAGAAGAAAAGTGTGTTGTATGCATTTGGAAATAAATAAACTATATTTCTTCAAAATAAGACTTGCACTATAGTTCCAAAATTAGGTGGGTCCAGAACAAACCTGAATTTAATTGTAAGTGAAACTGTTTTGAGTTGTGTTAAGTAAACAGAGTTGAATCACTTATTTATACAACCCCCTTCTATTTCATACATTTTATTGGGCATAATAAACAATATAATATCGTATAAAATGGTCAATTTGACTTGATTCTAAGGATCAATTTAACTTCTCTTAGTCATCTGTCTTGATTTGGTTGACCTTAGTATATTCTAACACAAAGACTTGGACAGTGTCATTTCTGTCAGATTCAACCAGGCTTTTTATAATGATTCAACATCTATATTTGGGGGGGGGGAAAGAGCATTCTGTTCAGAATCTAGGAATGGTGGGGATCATACGTCCTGGCAAACTGTTCCCTTATTTCTTAGTGCCAGGAACTCAGTATATTTTTCACAAAACAATATGTGCCAGTTCCTTTTGCCCACAAATGGTGTCTGTGGGAGGGATGCTAATTAAAGAGGAGGCTTCACAAATCCAACTAGTCCTCAATGGTATAACGACCAATAGCTTAAACCTACAAGAACCTCAAAAGCGACCCCATGCCTACATGTATAACAGCTGATCCCATAGAGCAGTGCCTAAAATGTTACTCTAACATGTTCCATGCTGCTTGCTTTGTATTATATTCTTTTTCTGAAAGTTAGGATAATAACACTCGGCATTAGTGCTTGAAAATCTGAACTCTGTAACAGATTATTGTTAAAACTATCCAACAGAGTGTGTTCTGAATGTATTCATAGAACAGCACTGCTGAAAGACATTTTGCTGGATGTTATTAAGTCAATTTTTCTGGTTAGACCCCACTGAGCTTTATATTTTTGTCCTCTTGGGAGTGTTGTTCATGCAAGCACACTGTGATGATTGAAGAGTTAATACACATAGAAGAGACAGCTGTCTCCCAGTGGCAGGATGCGAAGAAGTTGATTCAGTAACACAAAAAGCCAAAAGTAACTGTATTTCTTACCCCCAAAAAATGTCCAAATTCTTGAGATCAGATATGTATCTTAATCCAGAGAATTCTTAAGATAAATATGCAATTGAAATCAGAGGTTTTCCTTCTAGGTCCGATGAATACAGGGGGATGGAAGGATTTACAAATTCCTACAATGGAATAATGGCTAGGGAAACTAATGGATTTGATTGAAATGCTGAAAGTGATTGCTTTGATTAAAGAAAAGATTGTCTAAACTTTGTTTCTACTTGGAAATCATTATCGAAGTCTGAAAAAAATGAAAATTTAATTTGGGGATATGACAATTAGAGTTGCTCATGTTTATAGAAATACTGTGTAAAATTATTGTAGATTTAGATTAAAATATTAATGTATTTTATGTCTGTATCAAAGAAAGTTGGAAGTTATTCTTTTTCCCCCCCTTTTTCCCTTTTTTCCCCTTTTGCATCCTGGTTCTGCTTTTTCAAAAATATCTTCTTTCCGCAGCCCTTCTGCTTTTGTGTTTTTATATTTTACCTTTTGTTAAACCATAATAAAAAAACATTAAAAAAGAAAAAAATATCCAAATTTCCTTTTTGGTCAACTCAAATGTCAAAAAATTAATACCAAACTTTTATGTTCTCCTGAAACTTTCTTCAAAGTGGAAAGAAGGTGGATGTTTGCATCCAATAAGTGTTCATTATTTTAGAGTGTAATTGTTATGGTACAAATATGAAAACAATAGTTATCATTATGATGTACAATGCTATGTATTTAAAAGAGACTATACTGTATGACTATGAGAATAATTGTTATAACCAGGGTGTATAATACGATGTATATTTAAAAAGGACTTGCAAAACTGGAAATGGGATGTATAATATAGGAAAATGTACAATTACAAAAAAAAGTGTTGTTTTTTTTTACATGGCAGGAGGGTTGCCTGCAATTAAGCTACCCTATACCAGGTGGTACAATAATTTCCAGACTCACCCAAAGCTGCTCCAAAGAAAAACAGATATGAATTCCACAAAGAATACAATCATAACACTCTCCCATTCGTGCCAATATATACTTTATCTTTGTTTCTTTGAGTGGAAATGTAAGAGCATTTTTGTAAGAGCAGCAACTCACTTAACAATCTTTAATTACCAGCTTAATTTTTGGAATTAAGCAGAGAATTTTAGCAGAGCTTAAAAGGCTTCAGGGAACATATGTAGGTAGAACAATCATTTAATACCTGGCTCAAAAC